>NW_026526688.1:157421365-157968865 GCF_024362965.1 Panthera pardus | reverse complement strand
GCCTATTCTGTTGTTGTTCTTTCTCCCTGCTATATTGTATAAAGACAGATTAGCAAGACAAATTGAGGGGAGGGTGTTTAAAATATAGGTATCAGGATTATAAACTGGGAATCTTCTGAAGGATTTAAATGTGGGAATTATGTGATCACATTTATATTTTAGAAAAATGGCACTGGGAATAGAATGATCACAGAACAGAAATGATATTGACTAAGGATACTGGTAAATTCCTACTCATAATTAAAAATTAACAATCATTTTATTTAGAAAGCATTACATAAGTCCCCAGTAAAAGCCCAATGCCCCTTTCCTGGACTGCCATTGGTATCTACAAAACTCTCTATAATACTCTTGATATTTGTGTGTAATTATTGAAGAATTTGTCTGTATAAGGTACAGACTATATATTTCTTTTGAGCACTTTATTATTTTCATATTCCAGCTGTAGCAATTTCCCACCAGTTTAATGGCTTAAAACAACAAACTTTTCTCACCGTTCTAGAGGTCAGAGATCTGAAATTAAACTTACAGGTTAATATCAAGGTTTTCGCTAAACTACATTCCTTATGGAGTTTGCAAAGGAGAGTGTTTTCTTTTTATCTTATTTTCTTTTTTCTCTTTTTGTTTTTATTTTAGTACAGTTGACACACAATGTTACATTACTTCCAGGTGTGCAATGTAGTGATTCAACAAATTTATACATTATGCCATGCTCACCACACGTGTAGCTGCCCTCTGTCACCATACAACATTACTACAATACGATTGAGTATATTCCCTATCCTGCATATTATATTCTCATGACTTATTGTTCCATAACTGGAAGCCTGTATTTTCCACTCCCCTTGATCCATTTTGCTAATCCACCCCCCTTCACTCTTCCTTCTGGCAACCATTAGTTTGCTCTCTATATTTATAGTTCTGGTTCTGCTTTTTGTTTCTGTGTTTATTCAGTTGGTTTGATTTTTTTAGATTCCACATATAAGTAAAATCATACGTATTTGTCTTTCTAGGTCTGACTTATTTCTCTTAGCACAATCCCCTTTAGGTCCATCCATAATGTTGCAAATGGCAAGATCTCATCCTTTTTTATGGATGAATAATATTCCAGAGTGTGCTGTGTGTGTGTGTGTGTGTGTGTGTGTGTGTGTGTGTGACATCTTTATTCATTCTTCTATCAATGGACACTTGGGTTGTTTCCGTATCTTGGCTAACATAAATATTGCTGAAATAAACATAGGGGTGCATATATCATTTTGAATTAGTGATTTTGTTTTCTTTGGGTAAATATCTAGAGGTGGAATTATTGGATCATAAGACAGCATTTTAGAACCTCTTTTCCTGATGTTTCCTTGGCCTATGGTCCTTCCATCATCTTCAAAGCACATCACTCCAACTTCACCTGTCACCATGGCTCTCTGACTATGTCTCTCTTGTTTCCCTCTTTCTCTTATAAAATCCCTTGTGATTACACAGGCCCTTCTTAAATAATCCAGGATAATTTCCTCCATCTCAACATCACTATTTAATCACATTGACAAAGTTCCGTTTGCCCTGTACGGCAACCTATTCATAGGTTCTGGGAATTAGGCCGTGAACATCTTTATGGGAGGGGGGCATTATTCTGTTTACTGTATGCAGGGTTTAAGGTTTTCTGCTCCATCTTCACTGTCTAGCATTGTTCTAAAGGCACGGTGGAACCACAATGCTTAAGTAATCAAAAGTTGGTTGATAGAATAAATATGTGACCAACTTCTAGCCTTTATTTTTTGTTTTTAACATGCCACCTTATCAAATGTGTCTTGCCACGGAGTTATGCTCTCTAGAAATCCTGGATCTCCTGGTGGCCTCAGCTGGCTTCACTGTTTAGCAGTAGAGGAATCTAACTATTATTCTTGATGTAATGACACTATAATCCTGCTAACCCTGTGGCAGAGTGATAATGGAGAAGCCACAGACCTATCTCTTTATTCTCCATATCATCATTTTACAAGTTTATATGAAAGTAACATTTCATAAAGTTCTAATGCTTCCTGTTTGCCACACAGGCTTCTTGAAGAAGACTACGATACTTTTCCCTCTCTCTAAACATTCTTCAAAATCTATGCTATCATTCTCATGCCTTTCAGAGGTCCTGCTCTTTACCACAACATCCTTTACCACAAAAAATCCTTTTTTTTTTTTTTTTTTTTTGCCTAAGACGGATCCATTTGTTTCTATTTCTTCACATCTTAGTTTGTCATCAAAAAGGTAATTTTCTATATTTTTACGTGCCTCATGTATTCCCCAATTCTGATTAATTTAAGCCATTGCATGGAAATCCTTATATAAATCACAAACGTCCATAGTTTCCACTGAATCCTCAAAATATGTTTAATTATATACATCTGTTGTGATATGATAAACTGATCATGGCAGAGATATTTTTCAGGAGCTTTTTATCTCTTCTTGTGACACTATATGTGAGAGGTATGGTGAATTGATATTTGCCAAGGCACAATTGTAAGTTTCTATTTCCTAGTTGATTAAACACCCTGAGGAACCAGTATTCATATCCTTCCAAGGTCATGTCAACTACAATGAAAAGTTTTAAGTAAACTAGTGCCTCTAGGTAATTCCTATCACCCAATGTTTCATCTATCAGTCACTGGAAATAAGTATGTTGTTCCTAGATGCTTTGGAGTATTCTCTCAGACTAATAAATTCTTACAAGGCAAATCAAAGCTGTCTTGATGTCATCTTCAATCACAGGCCTTGAATACTACTGCTTATCAAGTCTAAGCACATAATACAGAATCACAAGCATAGCATGAGGCAATTTTGGACACAAGATACAGCATTTAATTTTGAAAATATGTCCAGCCTTTTTAAAATAAAATTCTTGCAGTTCAGATTGAATCAATAGTGCCCAGATGGGATAGGTATATGGACTACAAGATAGTTCTTTAATGTAATCTGTTAGTTTATAAAATTCAGAAAAAAGAAGTCTTCTAGATTGTTTTCTGAAATGTCGTGAATACCATGGTAATGTGTAATTATAGTTTCTCTGGGTGGCAATAATGATAGTGATGATAGGAGACATTTATTGATTTCTGAACTATAGTAGATACTGTCTAATATATTAATATAGTGCATATGCAATATAATTTGTCAGTTACTGTTTTCTTCCCATTTTACAATAAGAAGACCAGAAGAAAGTTTAGAGAAATTAGATGGTTTCTTACCAAAGTTTCACAATTAGACAAGTGATGAAGCTGGACACCCATATAGCTTCAGACCTTGACCTGGACAATCACAGAAAGAGAAGAGTTTATACTGCTCCCTTGGATTGACTCCTCAAACTCTTTCCACCTCTTTTTTTGAGTTACTGGTGAATTCTAGAAATATGAAACGGAAGAAAGAGGAGACATAAGAAGTTATTTACTTACTTTTTGTGTTTGATTTATTTATTTGTTCATGTTCTGTTTTGCACTTTAATGTAACAACCTGGGGCATTGTTATATGTCAAACATAAGGTTTATTAGAAAGTTAGTGGATGGATCACTTGGGTGGCTCAGTCAGTTAAGCATTCTTCTTCAGTTCAGGTAATGATTTTATCATTCCTGGGTTCAAGCCCTGCATTGGGCTCTGTGCTGATGGCTCAGAGCCTAGAGCCTGTTTCTGATTCTGTGTCTCCCTCTCTTTCTGCCCCTCCCCTGCTTGTACTCTGTCTCCTCTCTTTCAAAAATGAACAAACATTAATTTAAAAAAAAAAAACTAATGAAAAGAGAATGGATAACCAAAGGAAAAGAAAGATTTGAAGGAGAGGATAAGGAATAGACTATGATGAACTAGCCAATGGAATCATCTATTTCTCTGAGATAGAAGACAAGAAAGTAAGCATGGACATGAGGTACCCAGATCTGCAAGGCAGAAATAAGGCAACTTCTGTGTATTTGCTTCATACACAAATATGAAGCAATGAAATATGAAAAATGTAGCTCCTTTTGGGTAGATACGCCTCATCAGCAGTGAGCAACGAAGATTATGAGAGTCACAGGACCTGGATAAAAAGCTGTTTCAAATATTTCACGTGTCAACTAAAAAGACCTAGAAAAACAAATAGGCAACACTGTTTGTGATTTACAGATATGCAGGTTTGTTATTGTTGTTGTAGTGCCTGTGTTCACTCCTGTGTGTTTGTGTGTGTGTGTGTGTGTGTGTGTGTGTGTGTGTGTTAATCTGGTTGTAGAGGCAAAGAAAACATTTAACCTGGATTCATTAAGGTTTAGAGGGTTTACAGTGAGTCTCTGCAGTTGAAAAAGTTAAAAGTGCCAGCCAGAAGTTCTGCAAAGGGAACCTTGCACCCCATGCTGGATAGAGAAAGAAAACAAAAGCAGTATGTGCCCAACAGCCCATAGGAGTATAGAAATTCTGAAGTTTTATTTATAAATATCAGTAGATATAGTGAAAATAAGGCTTTCCATGTGCTAGAATGATGATAGTTTAGGTAAAAGAGTGCTATGTTATATTAATATATCAGACATGGAATTTGTATGTTACTGTGACATACTAAATATACTCATGAAGTTTGGTTGTCAGAGTGACTGAAATAGAGTGAGGCTTTAAAGAAGGTCAAAGAAATCTGAAGGTGGAGTGTGTCAGTGTCCATACATTAATATAGATAGTACTGAGAATAATAGTTGGAGTTGAAAGATGAGGGTTGTGAGTCCAGGGCCACAACTGTCATGGAGAGTGATAGGGTAAACCTGTTTCTCAGAAATTCCTACATGATTATTTCACGTGACATAAGCCTCAAAAGAGAAATGTTCATGCCTAGTTGCTGAAGAGAAATGATGTGTAAGTGGCCATGTCAGTCTTTAACATAAAATATATAATATTTACTTGTCTTGTTAATTGTTTCCCCTAGCAATATATAAGCTCCATGAGAACATGGAATTTTGCAAAATTGGTTCTTGATTTTTCCTTTTTTGAAAAAAATTTGCCTGACATATAGTTAATGTTCAATAAATGTCTGTTGAATGAAAGCTAGAATACCAAGGAATGATGAAAAGTTGGTAATTGGAAAATAAGAATGTGGGCTCTGCTTTCTGCCCCTATAATAGAAGCATGAGAGTAAAGAACAGATGTAAGAAATGTGGTATCTTGTGGGGAAATCCAATTTTTAGTTAAGGCAAGGAGGCAAAAGAATATTTTGACAAATTCTGTTAGAAAGTGACTAAATCCAAGATGCAAATATGGAAAGTAATAGGAGAAAGCAATTAATGGCTAAATAGCCTGCTAATTTGGCAGAGATGAGTAAAAAATGATGTTAGTTTTATGGCATAAGTCATAGTAAGTAAATTATTATGCCATTATATCAGTTAGTGTCACAATGAGAAACAGATGGTACATTGAAAGGTTTAGTTGCGGAGAAGGTAATGAAGGACTTATGTATAGGGATGTGGGCAAAGTAAAGGAATCCAACGAGAGATGGTAAAGCATCCAGGAACTAGGATCACAGAAAGCCAGTTGCTTTTCTGAAGGGTAAAGAAAGATTGTGGTGCTATTAAACCTGGCAAAAATTCTAACCATGAGATTGGCATCAAGAAGAAAGTATTGTCTTAGGTGGAGAATTTCAGCCACTACCAAGGAGATATGGGGGTGGGGGCAATGGACTGACTGTCCCCTACATTTCCCTGCTCATTCCTACTTCCTCCTGGTCATTTCTATTGGTGTCAACCATTGGCAAAGTCAAACATAGAGTAATAGGGAGTGGAGAATGAATTGGGGGATATACAACCATTTATCATGATGTTGAACACTGATGGAGAAAAAGGAATGGGTATGTGCGTTTTTATGTATGTGTGTGTATGTAAGTTCGAGACCTGTTTGGTTCATTATGCTACGCATTATGCAAGTGGCCATATCAAGTGGGCCTGTGTGTCTTTCATTTATGGTTTTCATTTTTATTGGAGAGTGCTGATCTAGAGCTGCTAAGAAAAGAGGACTTCACAGGGAATATACAATTAGATGGGTCTGGGGATTCCTAGGCTTCTCTTAGTAAACATACAGACAGTTTTCTTCTAGTAGCACTGGCTTTTAATTCCATAATCTTATATAAGCTCTACACATCTCTATGCCCAGAAAGATATATTGATCAAAGTTATGACTCACAAAGAATGGCAATGTATTTTATATTGATGCTTTATAATTTCTATAGGAAATTATCCTTAAAGTTTATTGAGATTTCTCAGATTTTATACTAGATCTTGAAATTTTTGGCTCTGAAACTGTAGTTTATTATTAGCTAAATTGGGAGCCTTGCAATATTTTCAAGGCTTATTCTAATATTTTATAGTACTTATTTCATAGTACTTATTTACCTATCAACTTAAAATTAGAAAAATATAACAGAGTTTATGTAAGGTTTGATTTCAATTTGTTTCAGAACTATGGGCAAAATTTCAAGAGGTTCTTATCAAAGAAGACTTGAATATTTTAAAAATCTTGAGAAGAATTTCAATATGCCTATCATTCTGCCATCTGCTATATTCTTCCTTAGTTTTCTATTACACAAGTTCCTGGAAACCACCTGCAAGGTATGCCAAGTACTGCAAAACTGAATAAGACGCTTGGGGTTTCCTGCATGCCATTTGGCCCCATTATAATGAAATCTAAATCCTAGATTTCAATACTTGGTGGCTATTAACATTCTATTGAACTTTATAAAAGAACTAAGCTATCTAAATCCTGTGCCTTAGCTAAGTTGCATTGAAAACATGACATTATGCTTTCCAAGAAAAAGATACCTACTTATTCCATGCAAAGCATTGCAATATCCAGTGTTAGACACTACAAGAAAGATTTGTAGTGGCTGCTCTGAGAATTCACAGCCCCAAAGTACTAGCTCGAGGAAGTTGAGCAATGACTCTTTCATGATTTGTTAGTTTTGGTGGCCCAGTGTGCAACAAACCACTTTGCATATGTTGGTTGCTCAATATTTACATAATTTACTTTGACTCGGAAACATGTACTTCAGAGACACAGATCTATCTGCTCATTGGTTAGGAGGAGTCAACCACTGGGCTTTTCCATCGGGTAGTCTTGGCAGAAGCCAATGACAGATAGGGGCCTATTAGGAATAGAACAAAAAAAATATTTTTTACAAAGTAAATGCTGGGGAATAAACCTTGGCGAGGTTACATCAGAATAATAATCAAAGTGAAGTTTGGTCAACCTTATTAATATTGTTATTAATTATATTAGTAATATAATTATAAATTAATAATATATTTCTGGTTTTAAGAGCTAATTCACCATAAATCTCCCATTATCTTTTTCAGGATATATTGCAATTGATATTCTAAGGAGTTAGCTTATATGAATGGCACATGTAGTATATGCAATCAAAATTCCTGAGTTGTAGACCATTTGTGATTGAGGAATTTAACATGAAATAATAATAATAATAATAATAATAATAATGATAATTGTTTAAATAAAATATTTTTTTAAAACCTTACTTTAGGTCAGGCTATTTTTCTAAGTAGATTACTTACATATATTGATTTAATCATCAATAAAAATTAAAAATTCATTATTTATCAAACTGAATTATTAATATATAAGTATTACTTGATGAAGTGTATAAATGAGAATAGGAAAAAAATAAATGTTGTGATTTTTTAAAATGTTTATTTATTTATTTTGAGAGAGTGAGAGACAGAGCCCAAGCAGGGGAGGGGCAGAGAGAGACAGGGAGAGACTCCCAAGAAATAATGTTTTAAAAATTGATATTTAGGGGGCATCTGTATGGCTCAGTCAGTTGAGCGTCTGATTCTTGATTTCAGGTCATGATCTCGCAGTTTGTGCATTCAAGTCCTGCGTCAGGCTCTGCACTGACAGCACAGAACCTGCTTAGGATTCTTTCTGTCTCCCTCTCTCTGCCCCTCCTGTTCTCTCTTTATGTCTCTCAAAGTGGGTGAATAAACTTTAAAAATGACATTTAGTTAATGGAAATGAGCAGCCATCATTACATAAGAAAACAAATTTACTGTTTAAGAAGTTTAAATAGAATAGAAGCATTTGTGGGGTGCCTGGTGGCTCAGTCAGTTAAGCGTCTGACTCTTGGTTTTGGCTCAGGTCATGATCTCACAGTTTCATGGGTTCCAGCCCCATGTTGGGCTTTGTGCTGGCAGCACAGAGCCTTCTTGGGATTCTCTCTCTGCCTCTCTCCCTGCCCCTCCCCTGCTCGTGCCATCTCTGTCTCTGTCAAAATAAATAAAAATAAACTTAAAAAAAGAAAGAAGTCTTGAAAGTGCACATCCTTGTTTTTTAAAAAAAAGCATTTGTATTTTCTAGCACTAGCCATTTAAAATTGAACAATTATTTCACTAGATTCATTTATTTTATTAAGTGTTTTCTGATTATCCGTTGTATGGATTCAGTCTTTTTTTAAAATGTTTTTTTTAACATTTATTTATTTTTGAGACAGAGAGAGACAGAGCATGAACGGAGGAGGGTCAGAGAGAGAGGGAGACACAGAATCTGAAACAGGCTCCAGGCTCTGAGCAGTCAGCACAGAGCCCGACGCGGGGCTCGAACTCACATACCGTGAGATCGTGACCTGAGCCGAAGTCGGACGCTTAACCGACTGAGCCACCCAGGCGCCCCTGGATTCAGTCTTGAATTCATCATCCTAGCATTTCCATACAGGAGCATGACTTCTCACTTTGTGGAAGAGCAGCCCTCACACTTCTGGACCCTACATTGCCCAGGAGCCCAGTAGCCTGGGAATGCCTCATATATAACATACCTCCCCTGAAGTCCACCCCATAATGGATAACAGAAGGGTGGGAGTGAGTGAATATATACCCTAGCTCCCCAACTCTGGCCATGGTATTCTGAAACATGTTTCGCACTGTTTCCCAGAGCTTTCTGTGGAGTTGAGCTATGGCCAGTGACCACAGAAGTTCATTTAACAGTATATTCCTTATTGTCTGCATTCCCTTCCCCGTGTCACCTCTCCATGACACTGTCAGCATTCCTCTCAAAATGACGAGTGCTCAACCCTTGCCTAAAAATCTGCTTTTGAGGCTAACCTCAACTAAGGCATTTCTTGTGTACAAAACATTGTACATTCCTGTAAGACAAAACGATTCTCGCCCACAAAATTAAAAGAAAAAGAAAAGAAGAAGGCAAAATGAGCTTTATTTCTAATCACTTTTACCTACTCATATTTAAGTTTATGTGAGGCCATACGAGGTAAAAGCAGTGTGTGAACAGCTAGCATGTATACTATATGGATAGCTTATACATATATGTGTAGCACACACAGTATGTTCAGCACACATGCAATCACAGTATCACCTTGCTTGTTCTCAGCAACTTGAACTTCATGAAGAAGGAGATATAAAATTTAGATCTCTAAGAACTAGATCTAAAATCAGGACAATGTATATAGTGTGATAAGGTATTAATAAAGACTTTTTATGCACATGGAAATAATGTAAAACATACAAATTAAAAAAAATTATCAAGGATTGCACAAGTAGACAGGAAAAAAAGCATTTTGTTCTACCTGTGGCCATTTAAGCTGAAAAAAAAAATACCTATGACATAAGTGTCTTGACTAAAATATTGTTGCTTTCATGCACCGGATTTTTTTTTGAATGATTTTTGATGCCTATTGTTCTGTTCTTTTATTTTTACCTAATTTTACAATTTAAATTACTTTCATATCCCGTAACAAGGTTATCCACATATCCATTGTTTAGTACTGCTAATATCACTGCAAAAAATCATACCTAAAATCCTTAATTGTGAACCAGAAATTGGATGTGAACCAAATTGTGAGCCAAAAACTACAAGAAAAAAGAAAAGACCAAGTAAAAAATGTGACACACTCTGCTGTTAATTTGGAATTGTATACTCTATGAAATACCGATGTGATGTTGTGAATATTTTTAAAGGACACTAAAGCAGAACTGCTTATAATTTTAAAACCAATATGTAAGCAAGCAAGGATGATGGGAAAATGCCGGTGATATTGATGCAAGATCCACGCCATTATCAGCATGAAAACTGTGTACATTTATGTGCTCTGCGAGTGCCTCTCCCATACTTAATTCCTATGAATAAAAGGTTTTATTTCCTTTTTCTTTTTCTTTTCTTTTCTTTTCATTTCTTTTCTTTTCTTTTCTTTTCTTTTCTTTTCTTTTCTTTTCTTTTCTTTTCTTTTCTTTTCTTTTCTTTTCTTTTTCTTTCTTAATTCCAGTATAGTTAACATGCAGTGTTACATTAGTTTCAGGTTTATAATATAGTGATTTACAATTCTATACATTATTCAATGCTCATCATGGTAAGCGTACTCTTAATCCCCCTCACCTAAAAAATAAGTTTTGAATAACATGAATTTTGAATTTCAAGATTTCTTCAAGAATATATCTCTAGTGGGGCGCCTGGGTGGCTCAGTGGGTTAAAAGTCTGAATTCGGTTCAGGTCATGATCTCCCAACTCGTGGGTTAGAGCCCGGGTCAGGCTCAGAACCTGGAGCCTGCTTCAGATTCTGTGTCTCCCTCTCTCTCTGCCCCTCCCCCACTGGCGCTCTGTCTCTGTCTTCTGTCTCTCTCAAAAATAAATAAACATTAAAAAAATTTAAAGAAAGGATATATTTCTAGCACAAAATGCAACTATTCTCTTTAAATTTATCAAAGTGCAAATTTTATGTCATCCTCAACGAAATGTTAATTGAAATCTATCTAAAATAATGGATCTGTAAAATAAACTAGAAATTAATTTTTTTACTGTAGTTTGTTTTGGTTTTATAAAACACACTTGGACTACTTATTCTCAAAATCCTCAGTAAGTATTTATAACATCCTTCTGGATGTATATTCCAAATGTTTTGTTATATAGGTTAAAAGGTATAATAAGAACTGGTGTGAAAACATAAATCATAGACACTTCATATTATTTTCTTAATCAAATGCAGTATTTGTAATGGAGTCAATTTCAATGGCAGGCTTTGTTTGTTTGAGGTTTTGTGTTGTTTTCATTGAACATTTAGGTAGTCAAGTTTCTCTGGAGAAGAATATATCTTTACAAGGGTTCTGTAGCAGTATTAGAAATGTGGAAAATATTATCCATTAAAACCTTGGATTATGGGTAACTTGTTCTGTGAATGTTCTGCAAGATGAACAAACATTTCTGATAAATTTTAACTTGATAAAGGAGCGATGTCTTGCAATATGAGTAGCATGTGATGCCGAACATCACATGATCACAACTGAGCCGATGGTTCTTGAAATTCGCTTTGATATACAAGTGCTTTGGATTACAGGCATGTTTCCGGAATGAATCAAGCTCTCAAACCAAGGTGTTACTGTATATCGCTTTTGCCTTGATGAAAAATGTGCCAAGTGCACTTAGATATTATAATTATTTTAACATGATAATTAAAGTATTTATTATAACTATTATGATGCTTAGTGTCTCGGTTTTACATTTTAAATCTTTTCCCTCCATTTTACTTATCCTGGTCTACTTCTTTTACTATTTTTAGTTAATATACACTATTTCATAGTTTATTTAAATCCTGAGAATAGAATTGTTTTAAAGATTATCTTAAACTTTTCAATAAACATGATGAAACAAAGTTTTCCCCATTTTGATTAGTTTAAGCATTGTGCAATAGACATAATATTTGCTATTTGATGATTTTGAAAATTATAAACATAATTGAACAAAGTATGTAATGGAAATCTACAGCTTTTTTTTGTATTCATTTCTCCCATTTTCTCTATGTCCTTTTCTCCTATCCTCCTTCCTGTATTCCTCTTTCTGTTAAAACATTTAAAAATCTTTAACACAGATAAATGCTACAGCATTTTAGAAACACTTTGTACTGACTTATGCTCAGTTTCAGCAGAGTGTTTTTCAACTTGAGAAATAAATCAGCATTTATATTTAATTAAGTCACCATAGGAATATAAAAACATCAGATTAAGTGTGTGAAGCATTAGAAAAGCCAAATATTTTCAAACATTTGTGCTTCTGAGTCCAGCCATGGAACTGTCTCAAATCTTCCATTTCCCTTCCCCAGAAACTGCTTGAGGGGGCTCTGGAAAAGCAAATGTTTTTTTACCTCTGCCTTTTTCCACCTATCCTAAAGCTAGAGTTCAAATGGAAAGGAAGGTATTGATCATTCTTTCATCTAGGAGCTATATTTGGTCTGCTCTGGGCCATGCATCTGAACCATATAATGACAGTTCCCACCAGGTCCTAACTGCACTCTGGGACCCAGTTGAGTAGGTGACACACTCGAAGTTTCTGGGCTCCTGTTTTAACCCAGAGGGCAAAAGACTGGCATCAGCAACCTATCAGAAACATTCTTAGCAGGGTCCTGTATCAATGCCATGCCATGTTTACAATAAAACAAAATGGTAACAAAATGATAACACATTGAGACCATTGAAACAACCGAGGATTTCTCTGTATTGGGAGAATAAGTATTTGCAATGATTACTTTCAGGGGTCAACTTGGCTAGGCTATGATACCTGTTACTCAAGCAAACACTAATCTAGTTGTTGCTGAGGACATATTCTGTAGAAGTGGTTAACACCTACCATTGGTTGATTTTACGGTAAAGAAATCACTGTGATAAGGTAGGCGGGCCTCATTCATTTGGTTCAAAGGCCTGAACCGTAAAAATGTAAGTCTCCTTGAAAAAAGAGAAATCCTGCCTCACGTTTGCAACATCAGCTCCTACCTGAAATCTTCGAGCCTCTGACCTGTCCTACAAATTTGAACTTGTCAGTCTCCACAATCACATGAGCCAATTCCTTGAAATAAATCTCTTCATTTCATAGATATAGATATAGACACAGATACAGATATAGATTTTTTGCTGGGGAACCCAACTGATGCAGTATTATTTACACAGTGCTCAGTATAAGCATCCTCTTTTGCTGACAAAGCTTAGCTTTTTATCATTTCCAACATGCAAGGCATCATCTAAATTGTTTTATAAATAGAATGTAAACTTATTAAAAGACTACAGTCATGAAACAGGACTGACACATGTCTTCATATTTTTCTTTCATAATACTGGGTTTGCATGATATTATTTTGACTGAAGTAGATAATGATTCACATTATTTGTATTTTTGTATGTTTATTTATTTTTAATTTACAATCAAGTTAGTTAGCATATAATGCAATAATGTTTTCAGGAGTAGATTCCAGTGATTCATCCCCTATGTAAAACACCCAGTGCTCATCCCAACAAGTGTCTTCCTTAATGTCCCTTACCCATTTAGCCCATGCCCCCACCCACAGCCCCTCCAGCAACTCTCAGTTTGTTCTCTGTATTTAAGAGTCTCTTGTGTTTTGCCCCCCGCTCTGTTTTTATATTCTTTTTATTTCCCTTCCCTTATGTTCATCTGTTTTGTATCTCAAATTCTTCATATGAGTGAAGTCATATATTTGTCTTCCTCTGAGTGACTTATTTCACTTAGCAAAATACTGTCTAGTTCCATCCATGTTGTTGCAAATGGCAAGATTTCATTTTTTTTTTGATTGCTGAGTAATACATACATACACACACACACACACACACACACACACACACACACACCTCACATCTTTATCCATTCATCTGTTGATGGACATTTGGGCTCTCCCCATAATTGGCTATTGTTGATAGCACTGCTATAAACTTTGGGGCACATGTGCCTCTTCGAAACAGCACACCTGTATCCCTGCAGGATAAATACCTAGTAGTGCAATTGCTGGGTCATAGAGTAGGTAAGATTTTAGCTTTTTGAGAAATCTCCATATTGTTTTCCAGAGTGGCTGCACCAGTTTGCATTACCAACAGCAATGCAAAAGAGATCCTCTTTGTCCACATCCTCGCCTACCTCTGTTGTTGCCTGAGTTGTTAATTTTAGCCATTCTGACTGGGTGATGTGGGTGTCATTGTGGCTTTAATTTGTATTTCCCTGATGATGAGTGATGTTGAGCATTTTTTCATGTGTCTGTTAGCCATTTGGATGTCTTCTTTGGAAAAGTTGTCTATTCGTGTATTTTACCCATTTTTTTTCACTGAATTATTTGTTTTTGGGGTGTTGAGTTTGATAAGTTCTTTATAGATTTTTGATACAAACCCTTTATCTGATATATCATTTGCAAATATCTTATCCCATTCTGTCAGTTGCCCTTTAGTTTTGATGATTGTTTGCTTCACTGTGCAGAAGCTTTTTATCTTGATGAGGTCCCAATAATTCATTTTTGCTTTTGTTTCCCTGCCTCTGGAGATGTGTTGAGTAAGAAGTTGTTGTGGTCGAGGTCAAAGAGACTTTTGCCTGCTTTCTCCTCTAGGATTTTGAAGTCTTCCTGTCTTACATTTAGGTCTTTCATCCATTTTGAGTTTACTTTTGTGTATGGTGTAAGAAAGTGGTCCAGGTTCATTCTTCTGGATGTCACTGTCCAGTTTTCCCAACACCATTTCCTGAAGAGACTGTCTTTATTCCATTGGATATTCTTTCCTGCTTTGTCAAAGATAAGTTGGCCATACATTTGTGGGTCCATTCTGGGCTCTCTATTCTGTCCCATTGAACTAAGTGTCTGTTTTGGGTCCAGATTCATATTCTTAAAAAGAAATTCTTGTTTATTTGTGAGAGAAAGAGAGACAGAGTGCAAGTGGGGAGGGGCAGAGAGAGAGGGAGACACAAAATCCAAAGCAGGTTCCAGGCTTTGAGCTGTCAGCACAGAGCCTGGTGCGGGGCTTGAACCCACAAACCATGAGATCTTGACCCAAGCCAAAGTCGGGTGCTCAACCGACTGAATCACCCAGGCACCCGAGTAATGATTCATATTCTAAAAATATGACTCTAATATATTTTAACCCGTTTTAATGTATTTTGGTCTTTTATACTTCTTTTTTACCCCACACTTCTTTAATTTTTCTATGCTTTAAATTTTGCCTTAACTCCTTTGATATTCTAACTATTTATATTTGCTCTATCATTATTAAAATAATTCCTTCAGCTTGAAAGGGAAAAAAGGCATTAGTTTTATCTCATCTGTCAAGTTTAATAATTTTATAGTGCTATCTGGAAAGCTCAGACTAAGAAGGATTCATAGTTCGTATTCCTGATTAGTAGCAACAATCGATGTCTTTGATATTTGTGATGGGTGTGGAAAAAAGGGTCAGGGGAAAATGTGGTATTTTTGGGAAACCGTTATCTACATGTTGATGCTGGAAAAATCCATATCACCAGCCCTGACCTCTCTTCTGAGCTCTAACCCTTGATTCAATTACTTCTAGATTTTTCTTTGAAGTGACATCACCATTCATCTAATCCTCTAAGCCAGAAAAGATATAAACTCCTTTTTTCTCTATGCCCTTCATTCTAGCTGACACCAAGCCTTGACAATTTTGCTTTCTAAACATTTATTTTATCTGTCCACCTCTATACTCCTATCATAACACTTAAAGGTTACTTTTTTGACTCTTTCAGTACACAATGAATTTCTGAAGAACAGACATTCACATTTGTCTTTGCATACCTAGTGGCTAAAACAGCGTATGACACTGAGCAAGTTAACAGTAAATATTTGTTACCCATAGAAACATCCTCTATAAAGGCTTTTTCATTCCTGCCAAGAATAGGTCTAATTTAATTCCCACCTCTCTTTATGCTCTTACTTCCTTCCGAGTATTTCCTACAATGTACTGGAAAACTTGTTTGCACTTATTTGTTAGCATGACTATCCCACACTAGTACTTGTTAAATTATTTATAGAAATCACATCACAAATCATTTCTGTACCACTTGTACTCAGCACAATTCCTGATTTTTATTCTCTCAATAAAGGCCTGGTTATAGGAAGGAACAAGAAGAATCTTGGGAAAGGTTCTCACTGCCTAGGTTCCAGTGCTCTTCTAAGCACAGAGAACGAATATTGTGTTTTAAGCATTTATTTTTATTAGTTGTATTCAGAATACACATATGGGTCTTCTGGATCAGAAAGATTGGTTATTATTATTTAAATGACAGTAACTTCACTGGCCATCTCTGTACCAGTTTTAGACCTGAGATGACACAATGTAAACAAGATGAAAAACATCTAGTGACATGTGTGGCCAAATAATCCATAGATGAAGGAGGAAGTAAAATGGATTTTCTCTGCTTATATTAAGGAGAACGAGGTAGCTGCCTGTTTTCTCTGCCAAAAGGAGGCACAAAACCTCTGCTCCTTGGAGATGGGGTGAAATGATCCTAGGTTCTCACTCTAATAGTATAGAATTGAGTGCATTTCCCTAAAGGCCAGATATACCCTAGAGTGTTTCTGGATTTTACTACCTAGAGATGGCTCCAGGATCCTGGGAATGATTTTCCTTTGAAATATAAACCTATATCTCAAAAGCTAGGTAACTCTTTCTGGAGTTTTCTCACTATCTATGCATGTGAATTTATTTTTTCTTCCAAGGTTTTCTTTAAATTTGAGTTAGTTAACATGTAGTGTCATATTGGTTTCAGGAGTAGTATTTAGTGATTCATCACTTACATATAACACGCAGTGCTTATCCCAGTGAATGCCTTCCTTAATATCTATCACCCATTTAGCCCACTCTCCACTCACTTCCCCTCCAGCAACCCTCAGTTTGTTCCCTGTATTTAAAAGTTCTTATGGTTTTCTTGCCTCTCTGTTTTTATCTTATTTTTCCTTTCCTTTCCTATGTTCATCTGTTTTGTTTCTTAAATTCTACATATAGGTGAAATCATATGATATTTGTCTTTCTCTGATGGACTTATTTTGCTTAACATAATACACCCCACTCTATATGTAGGTGAATATTAACCTCCCAATACTTGCTTTTAGCCCAGGGTCCTGTATTTTAGCAAAATTTATTCAGATAACTCTGAAGAAACACAAAAATATTTCCTCTACATTGCCAAAGTATGACTATAATCTCTCGAGACCCAGCCACCCCAGTGAAGGTTGCTTTGAGGAACCATAGCTGAACATGGGATGTGACCTAGCAGAACCAAAATATAGGATCTGTAAGGTATACTTAGACTATTGCACCAAAATAGCTATCTCAACAGAGTGGAGGGTGACTTTATAAATATAAGCTTAAATAATGATACTATGGCAATGGGAAGCAACTACATGATTGGAATAAAGAGAAAATAATCCTAATATCAGAATATTACAATGTTTGTACCCCAATGCACATTCCTAAAACATTAGGTCTAATAGATGAAAAATCTTACCTAAAAATAGCAGTAAATCAAATTGTGTTCTACATTAAAATGATAATACATGATTACTTAGTATGTTTCATTCTAGTAATGAATATAAGGCAGTTTAATAGTATTAAATCTACATAACTAACCACAACAATAATTCAGAATTGAAAACAATTTCCATTACCACTATATTTAACAAACCAATTTTAAGTCTCAGTAATTAAAACCTAAATCTGACAGTGGTACCAAAGTAGCAAAGCAGATCCATGGAATCAATGAGAAGACTCAGAAATAAATACATGTGTGTGGATGTGTGTATGTTTGTCTGCATTTAGTACAAACAAGTTTCTCCATCCTAGGGAAAAGCTGACTCAGTTAATAAATGGTCTGAGCAATTACTTCTTTGAGTGAGAGTATCACAGTTGATCGTAAATTACAAAATTCCAGATAGATTAAAGAACTAAATATAAAAGAGTTTAAATTTTTTAAAAAATGAAGAAATTATGAGTACATAGTTATCTTGGTTGAAGAAGGCTTTTCCAAACCTGGCATCAAAGACCAAAGATGGAAAACAAAACAAACAAAATATTATTAGTATAGGCCAAGGACAGATAGGAATATTTATGATGTATGGACCACAAAAATAATAAATGTCCATAATGTTTAAATTGTACTGCCACAACTTATAAAAACTGAAACACATTATTAAAAAAAATTGAGAAGGGACACAAACAGTATTTTACAAGTAATGTGATTCAAGTGATCCATAAAGCCTATGAAAACAAAACTTAGATATGATTCTCTTCTAATGTAATAATGATAATTATTATTATGGTGTATGATTATATCAGATAATCATAATTGTTATTATTACATTATGGGATAATCATTATTATTATTGTAAAAATCCCCCACCTTTGCAATTGTTTGCAAAGTGGACACTTTCCCGTACCGTTGTTGAGAAAGCCAACAGGAATGATATTTCTAAAGAGTAATTTCTAAATGCTTATCAAAAGTTTAGAAGATGCACATTTTTAATTCTAATCTAGAAAAAAAAATCCTCTGTACATAACCAGAGATTGCAACAGAGTTATAAGCAAAATACCTGGCAATAGACCTATATTAAAAATTTAAATATATAGTAAAATACTATGAACAGTAACTCTCCTATGTTTGAGGAAAGTAAACTGCATGAGAAAAGAAGTGAAAATAAAAGCAGATTACAAGTTTTGGACATCATTTTAAATTGAAAATTAAAATATATTTCCAAAAGGATTAGAACAAAATGTTGTTATCTATACATGGCAGGTTAATGGTTATTTCAGTTTTTATCTCTCCTCTTCCTCCTTCCTTTCTCTAATACCCAGCCTTCAGGGTGTTCTTCCTTCCTTCCTTTCAACGAAATCTTCTTTTTTTTTTTTTTTATGAATATAGCTTATTGTCAAATTGGCTTAGATACAACACCCAGTTCTCATCCCAACAAGTGCCCTTTTCAGTGCAATGCCCATCACTCATTTTAGCTTTCCCTCCAACCACCCTCAGTTTGTTCTCTGTATTTAAGGCTCTCTTGTGGTTTGCTTTCCCCTTCTCAAGAAATTGTTGGGAATGATGATCTGGGGCTTTTAAAAGGGAATGAACACTGTTTTTTCAAACCAGCTTTTTTCTGTAGCAGCAATCACATACTTACAAGCTTTCTAATTTGAGTTGAAATAACCTAGCAAAAAAGTAGGTATTATACTTTTATTCATTAAGTGTTTAGATTTTTTTACATTTATTAGCAGTGGAAAAAATTAAAATTAATTGTGAGCTGAGTCTGCATGTATATGAAATACTGTAGTAGATAAAATAAGAAGAAACCTTCTAGAAAAATTAAAATCAGTTAAAAAAATCTTTCAGGTTAAGGGTGCCTAGGTGGCTCAGTCGGTTAATAAGCGTCTGACTTCAGCTCAGGTCATGATCTCATGGCTTGCGAGTTTGAGCCCCACATCGGGTTCTGTGCTGACAGCTCAGAGCCTGGAGCCTGCTTAGGATTCTGTGTCTCACTCTCTCTCTGCTCCCATCGCCACTTGTGCCCTCTCTCTCTCTCTCTCTCTCTCTCTAAAATAAATAAAAGCATTAAAAAAATTTTCAAGTCAGATTCTTGAAAAAATACATACATATAGATGCTACAACCTATATCTACATAGATACATACATACATATATATACTTACATAACTATATGCATACATAGAAACACACACATATAAATGTATGTACACACACAGATAATAGAACCTCCATGGTTTATTTAAGTAATAAACCCTTGGGAATCCCTTGGGAAGATGCATAAGGAATTAAGTAGACATAGGTGAATAGCATTTGTGTTGCTCAGATATAGAAGTTTTATTACAGTTAAATTTTTGAGCACAAATGCCATGGGCTTCCAATTGCTTTATCAATTCTCAGGTTTTAACTTAGTTAACCACCATTCCATGAAAATTTAGAGTAAAAAGTGTAGTCTTTGGGGACAAGTACAGAGTTTATAAAAATAAATAAACTAAACCTCCAAGTTAACATTAAAAAATAGATGTGAGAGAATATTCTCTGCTTTTACAATTTCACCCCTTGTCTGTTTCCATTATTCATACTTTTTTGCTTTCTTCTTGGGTTTTCTTTGCAAATCTGAGCTGCAAAGGAGTATCTGTAAATCATCCCACTTACTTTTTCAAAGTGGGATACATGTTAATTTATGAGTTATAACTGAAATATTTTTGAATAATAGAATAGAACTTCACCTTCTATAAAATAACATCTTCGATAAAATATAAAATAACTTTACCTTCATCATTCACTGGCAATATACATATTCTGTGTGTGTATATATATCAGTCACATATTGTTTACTCTTGAGTATCATTTCAGATTTAGAACATTAAGTTATGTCAGCAACCATGAACTCTAGTATTATAATACCAAAATACACGTATATACACACACCTGCTCAAACATCTAAGCCAGACAGGAGAGCTGACACACTGAACATGCAGGCAAGAGTTCAAAGCTGTCTTCCTGTTTGAAAAGCACTTTCAAAGTGATGTACAGAATGTCTTTAAAAACAGTTGCTGAATCTACAGCCTATTCTTCAAAGGTAGGCTTGAAAGAAATATATTCTGTTGTTATATATAAGTGAGACATTATATGAAGTCATGGAAATATATCTCCTAATGTAGCCTCTAGCGTATAAATGCAATAAGAGAATTTGTTCAACTTTTCTTACAGTCACCTTTGATTCTTCTAAGGTTTTAATGCCAGCATCCAATTTCGTAACAGAAAAACTTGTTTTAAATACATAAAGACAAGGACTTTAGTCTTGTTTACTGCTCTATCCTCAGAACACAGTACATAACAATTTCAATGGTTAGGACACTGCTTATACTTTTTCACTGATGTATCCTTAACATCAAAAAAGGCTAACCTCTTGGGGATCAGGGTGGAGGCCAAAATAAAGACCTCTGTGTGCAAAATGTATTTGCATCAGTGTTTGCATTCAGTGTCATAGTATTTACGTTAGTTTGGGCAAGTCATTCTCGGTACTAAATCTCATAGTTTGTGGAGAGAAGAGAATTTGAAGAAATATTTTCTGACAATAATCTGGCAACCACATGGCATACTTTACTCCCCTGCACACAAACCCCCCCATATGTGGTCAACCAAGAAGACCTGCATTCACTGTTACATAGAAAAGGAAATACTAAGATTTTGCAGATAAAGGATATAAGCTATTAAAAACTTAAAAAAAAAGTAACACATCCAATAAGAGATGAAGTTAGGAAAAAAGGGTCTTCTGCAATTCCAGCCAGATATTCATTTCTCTATAGTACAGGCAAAAACAAAATTCCACCAGCTGATCTGAAGAGACAGGATAGTAATAGCATGTGAGTTAGAACTTAAAATACCAAAGGAATAGCAACTAATAATTTGGCAGAAAAGAAGAGGGAGAACATCTCAGAAACAAAACCCATCGATGCCTTTGAATAAAATATTGGAAATGTTGTCTGATGGATCTTGAGCCCGATTTTCTCTTCAGCAAAGGGGAGATTTACATGAAAGCTTTGATTCTAGTTTGGACCTACATATGAGTAACATCAACAGTGCACAATGGTATCCTAAGGGTTTCTTCTGAAATACCAACTTTACTCAAAATCTTGGGAAGGATATAGTAACTTCATTCATTCATTTATTCATTCATTCATTCATTTATGTTTTCATGCATCCAAAATATATTTGTTAATCACTTGATATGTGCCCTGTATAGTGCTATGTTCTGAACATAGAGCAGTGAACAAGATTAAGTTCCTTTCTTCATGAGCTTTTGTTCTTGTGTGTTTCTGTGTATGTGTATGTGTATGCATTTGTGCATGCAAACAAACATGATCTATGCTTATCAAGGGTGTGAGAAGAGATAAAACATATATAATTTTGAATCAGAGAGAGAAAAATGATATATATTGAGTCACCAATTCTTGGTACTGGGAAACTATAATGATTTTGAGCAAGTATATGACAACCATTGATGTACTATAAAAAGATAGTTTGTGACAAGGTATCCTTGAGACTCATAAGAAGAGAGAATGACAAAAGCTAGGAGATGGTTTGAGATTCAAGCAGCAAGCTTGTTTGAGCAAAAGGGTTGTGTTAAGAGGCAGAGAAAACATCTGATGTCATTATTGTGTCAGAATCTAGACATCAACAGCAGTGTAGACAGGGGAATTAGGTCAGTTTGCTATCGACTACTTTATTTTTGTCTCATTGATGGAGTGGACCTTCCTGAGATGTTCATGGAAACCTTTCATGGAAACAAAGGTAGGAAAAATTGTCAGGAAAGAGTCAGTTAGGTCACACATTCCAGAAAAAAACATATCAGATGTGCAGTGAGTCAAGGCTGCTAGATATGACAATTACACTCTTATCAATGACTTTTGAAGGAGAGATTTTAGTAAAATCATGGAATATGCTTTGCAAAGCAGAGCTTGTTTTTCCTACCTCCCACCCTGTGACTATCTCCTCACTCTACTAACCATGATTGGATTTTGGTACATAACGGGAATTCAGAAATGATTATTTAATGAATGAATGAAAAATTATTGAATAGGAAGGGTTAAAATTAGATTGGATGTTAAAAATGAGAGGAATTGAATGTAATATGTAATGTTTAGCACAAGTTAGTAAATAATAGTATGATTAACTCAAAAATCATATATAGGTCTATACCTCTTAAAGGTTATCTCAGTTAAGGAAAAGTTGTTTTGGAGACCAGAAAAAACCAAAAACCAAAACCAATCTATAAACTCAGCCAGAGGAGAAAGAGTAATTGGAAGAGAACAGGGGAGAGATATAGTATGAGACAAAGGAGGAAAGAATTGAATAGAGGGCATAAAATGTAAGTGAAGACAATCTTAAAAAGAAGAGTCTCTTTTTTTAAAGACCTCATTTTTTTTAGAGTGGTTTAAGTTCACAGCAAAAGTGAGAGAAAGGTACAGAGGTTTCCCATATATCCTTTGCCTTCACACACGCGCAGCCTCCCCCTTTCTAAGCCTTCTCCACCAGAGAGGTACATTTGTTACAATTGATGAACCTATACTGACTTTCATAATCACTCTTAGTCCGTAGTTTACCTTAGGGTTCACTGTTGGTGTTGTATATTCTATGGGTTTGGACAAAAGTGTAATGACACATATCCATCATTACAATATCATGCGGAGTATTTTCACTGCCCTAAAAATCCTCTGTGCTCTGCTCTTATTTTCATTGTCAGTGTTATACTGAATACAAAGGAGTAAAAGAGACAAGGTTTCTAAGAGGGTTTTAAAATATTTTTAACATTATTAAGATTTTTAGCCAAAAAGCAGACTTTGTTTCAAGGTAATCTGTCCAACCAAACCTCAGAGCCATGTACCCAGGGAGATCAGTAAATTTCTCTTAAGGGGAATTTTTAATGACAAGACAGATAGCTATCTGATAGACTTCATTTGTTTCGATTGCTTCTGCACTGTTGGAAAAGGTGACTTTGAGATGGCTTCCAGCCCTACATTTTTGATTCAGTGATTCATTTAAACCATCAATACTAACTATAGAATAATAATTCAAGCAAATCATAAAATTTTGGTCCCAAGCTTGCCATCAGTTTATGTGGGGTCTTGTGTCCCAAACAAAATGCTTTTATTACCATTACAAACACACACACATTATAAAACTAGACACTGCTTATACTTTATTTGAAGACAAAGATTACATTCTCAAGTGCTCATTCAATAATACCACATGAGATTTTTAATCATTTGTTTACCCTGCCAGAGCTCTGTAATTAGTGTATATCACTTATGAATTAATATTTCTAGTATATGATAAAGTGTTAGAAATGAAATTATTGTATAACACATTATTTAACATAATTATTTTAATGCCAGGCAATATCTGTGGTTCCCAGTGGTTGTTATTGATAGCTCCTTCCCTCACCTAAATGTGGAGGTCATCAAAAAAGGTATTTATATAGGGGCTACACTCATTTCTGATTTATTAAAAGTAGATATGTGTCATGGATTTATTTTTGCCAGTGATTTGCAACGCTGAAACAGTAATTACCTCTCTAATCTTGTAGTATCTTTTAAAATTGCTGATGGAAGAAGTCATCACTAAGGTCCATTATTCTTAATTACTTTAGGTCAATTGACCTAGCATAACTACTTATAATACAAAGTAGTATGCAGCATACCGTATGTCTAACAACTTAAATCAATAACAACATACTCATGGTAACTATCTTCAGTATAGATTTGAAAGAAAATGGATTATGAATATTGTCAGCATATTTTACATAAATGTTCAAAAACTATGTATTTTAGGATTGGCCAAGTATTCTAAAATGCCCAATTGACAGCAAGAATGATTTTTTTCCCCTAATTTGTGTTAAATATTTGTGTCCAAAATTTGTATTATGCAGAGAGATTATGCAGTATCATATGGAGACGGAGGGGACGGATATAACAAAACGTCATGTCCTAAGTCCTTGTTCCTTTGAAGTTTTCTCTGGCTTTTCATTGAATAACCTAGTTAGCTTTATGTCACATTATTGATCCCAATCTATCTTGTTGTCCTTGCTAACTAGACTTTAACTCTGGGACACTCAGAGTCTGTCTCTTACTCCTGTAAATCTTAAGACCTTGTTTTGCCTCACTTATAACTTGCCATTCTGATGTTTAAAGTTCTTCCCCATCCAGATTAGTCCCCTGGTCCATCTAATATGTAGCAAGATTATGACCTAGCGTAAACTGCATGCCAGGTGAATACCTGTCCTAAATAGCTAGAATTACTTTTGTTCAACTAACACCTTTTTACTCAGCAAACAAACCTACTGTAGTTGTTACAGGTAAGATTAAAAAAAAAAATATATATATATATATATGTATATACATATATACACACACATATATGTGTGTGTATATATGTATATACATATATATATATATATATGAAAACAATAATACATAAGCAATGTTAAAAAAAAGTTAAGCACTACAGAAAAGTATAAATTAAAAAGTCAAAGACAGTTCAAAATTCCAATGAACTCCCCTGTAGCAACCACTTTTGCTTATTTGGGGGTTTGAATTTCTTCTGAAACTGAAATCCATAACTCTAATAGTATAATTATTTTCTGTTTAGTCAATGTTAGGGAATATCTATGGACTTTGCTTTGAAAAATGAAGATGACTTCGTTTCCATCTACACCTTTTATTAGAGAGATTCTGAGGGTGGAGAAACTTCAATACAGAACACCTGGATGATGGAAACCTAACAAAAATCATTGTTTTAAATAAAGCTTGATTTCTGTGTATTAAGGAAAATACCCAAAGCTGAAAATAAAGAGGGCTCCTGCTGAGAATATGGAAAGCGGCAAGAGAATGTAGTCCCTTTCTAACAAGAAAAAACTGGAAAATCTATGAAATTATAAAATATTTTAAGGCCTCACAGAGCTGAGATAATCAAATTACAAGAAGTGACAAAGCCTTCCTAGAAGAGGCAGGGCCCATGAAGTATCACCTTTTCCAAAGCATTGGGGAGAATATGTTTTAAAGTTCACTAATTCATTTCTCTCCCATTTTATTTCTTTTAACAAGACAGAACAACAGTCCATCTGACTGTTGATAGTTTTTGACAAATGACACATTTTATTTTTCTCTGGAAAATCCATCCTTTTACTTTTGTCATAACATTTACATACTTCAAACTCTTTAATGTTATGTATTATTATTATCTAACAGGTTTGTAAATGCAAGATTAATACTAGTCATCATTTATTAAACAATTATCCATTGGCCATCTACAATGTTCAAAGCACTGTGGTAGACACTGTGGATAAAGGAATTAATAAAAAAAATATATCCTGCCTTTTGATGTATACTTTCTAGTGGGGAGACAGGCATCAAACAAAGACACAAATAAATGCATGTAACTGTAATTTGTAAGTAAAGATATCAAAACATAGAGTGAACCATAGAAAAATATTTTCTCTCATCTCATCCATAATATAGCCCAGTAGGTTTTCATAATACAGTTAACTTTTAAACAAATATGCCTGTTTTCAATAGCTCACAATTTTGCTCTTGTTATACTTGATAATCATAGCAGAGTTTTTTAGAATCTCTCTTTTTTAATATTAATAATAGATCTTTGGGTGGTTCAAAAATGTGGCAAAGTATTTGATTTTTAAGGAAAAATATTATATGCTTTTTTTCTATGAAACACAGTACATTAAAATCTTGTCCAATAAAAAGAGATTATACCAATTTCTTCCTACTAAAAACTTAAATATAAATATAGAGAAGTTAAAAGTTTTTTAAAATGAGAAAATTATAACCATATATAAAAAGATATATAAAATATACAGCTAAGCATGAGATAATTGGAGTGATTATTTTAATATCAGAAAAGTAGACTCCAGAACAAGGAATATTATAGGGATAAAAAGAACACTTCATAATGTGAAGGGGACAATCTATAAAGAACACATAATACCCTAACTGTCTACAAACCTGGAAAAAAGTCTTTTCTACACTAAAGGAAAGGAAAAATTATTTCTCCTCCTGACATTCTCAGAACGGTCTACTTCTGACACCAAGTGTGTGAGATTTTCCACACCAACCAATTCTCCAAACCCTCCGGAAAACATCCAGGTGTTCTGCAATTCAGCTCAATTCTGGAACTATTTACCTGGAGTTGGCATCAGATGCTACAAGTTAAAGTTTTCAGTCGCACAAGATGGCCTCCATTTCAGACACCAATCTGAAGTCTCAGGTTGTCTCCTGTATTTGAGACTGACCAGCTGTATAAATCAGGGTTCACACTGCCTCCTCCTTGCTTTAATAATTTGCAAGAATAGTTCATGAAACTCAAGGAAACACTATGTTTACCAGTTTATTATACAATAATGGATATGATAAAGGATACAGACAAACACCCAGAAGGAAAGATAGGTAAAGCTGGGTCTAAAAGTGCTGAGTTTGACCAGCAAACCCTGGGGTGGCCAATTAACAGATTACTCCAGACATCTGAATCAGAAAGAGGAGAGGGCGAAGGAGACAAGCGCTCCAGTGGTGATGGCCCGAGCAAAGCTCTTCTCCAGTTTTTACTGCTAATCTTATCAGTACATTTCAAGGGATGCAGGGGAATGGAATGTGTAGTTTTAAAAGCAGAAGCAAAAGCATACTCATTGATTATCAGGGAACAGTACAATCAAGGTAATGACGTGCAGACATACATCACAGGGGCAGTGTATACATCATAGGATGGGGGTAGTTTTACTACATTAGATCAAGTGTTTACAGAGTGGGAAAACATGTTGATCCACAGGCAAGGTCAGGCTGTCTTCAGCCTTGACATTTCAAAGGAGATCAGTTTTCCTGGACTGCGTTGCAGCTTCTCAACCAGCTGTTTCCCAGGCTGCAAACATTGCTTATTTAAATCTTAGCCAGCCAGGCTCTATGAGCCTCCACACACAAGAGTCCTGAACTCAGGAGCATCTCTCTTTGTGGAGTTGGGCTGTGTCACCCTCTCAGTACATGGATGTGTTCACTAACCCATAAGTCCTCCAAACCCCCAACTTTAGGGATTTTTATGGAGTCTTTCTCACATAGACATGGTTATTAACTTAATCTTCAGCCCTTCTTCCCTCTGAATGAAGCATCCGCTTTCGGTGACCAATCCCTATTCTGAAGCTATTCAGTGGTTCACCAAGAGTTGCCTCATTAGAACAAAAAATGCTCCTATCACCCAGAAAATTCCAAGGGATTAGAAGTTCTATGATAGGAACTGGAGTCAAAGCCCAAATATTAGAACAAAGAATACTCCTAGCATCCCTATTGTTTAGGAAATCTCAAAAGTTTTAGGAGCTCTATGCCAGAGATGGTTCAAAAACCAAATAAAATGCTCCTAGCACCCTCATCGCTTAGGAAATTCAAAAGGTTCAGTAGCTCTATCTAGAAGCCAGTGATGAAAACCAAAATACGTATTTCTTATTATATAACAATTCCACAAAATTTATTAACAGCATTAAAATACTTGATGCAAAAACTTACAGAACTTAAGTAAACAGACAGATTGGCAATTATAGTTAGAAATTTCAACTAGCCTATCTCAGTAATTGCTAGAATAAATAGACAAAAAAGTAGTGGGGATATAGAAACCATTAACATTATTAACTAAATCAAAGATTGAAGACATTGCTTTTAAGAAACTAAAAAAGAAAATACATTAAAGTTAAATGTGTAGAAAAATGAAATATTAAATACAAGAGCAGAAATAATGAAATTGAAAATTATGAGAATAGAGATCATGAAAACCAAAAGATTTTTTGTTTACAAAGATAAATATGTTTGAGTATATATCTGGCTAGATCAATCAAGATAAAAAAACCTCACAAACATTAAGAATAAAAAGGGTATATAAATACCAATCTTAAGGATACTAAAACAATAATAAATATTATAAACAATATTTTGTAAACTGATTCAATGCAACTCAGATAAAATGGACAAATTCTTTGAAAGTCACTATAATAGGCAGAATTGACCCCAAAATACATCTCTACAGTAATCTCTGGAATCTGTGAATCTGTTATGTTACATAGCTAAAGAGGCTTTGTAGATGTAAATAATATGAACCATGAATTTGACTAACATCTTAAATAAGCTTGGAAGTGGATTCATCCTCAGCACCTCTCAGAAGGGCATCTTGATTTTAGTCTTGGGAGATGTTAAGCAGATGATCCAACTGAGCAATTCTACACCTGGATTTCTGACCTATTGAACTGTGAGATAAAAAATGTGTTTGATGCCACTAAATTTATGATAATTTGTTTTGACAGTAATAGAAAACTAATACAAATATCAAAACTGACTCTAGAATAAATAAATAATTTAAGTTGGCCTACATCAATTAAATAAATTTAATTCATAGTATAAAATCTTTTCACAATGAAAACATTATGTCCAGATGGCTATACTGGTAGATTTTGTTAAACTTTTAATGAAAAAATAATACCAATGCTATATTACCTTCTTCAGAAAAGGAGTGTTATAATAATTCATTGTATGAGGCCATCACTACTCTAATACTAAAATGAGAAAATATTACTACACTATTGAAATCCATTGCAAAATACCTTATGGAATTATTGACACAAAAATATATTAATATGTAATAAAATATATTAATATAGAATATAATTATATACTAGCATATAAAATTCAATGATGTATCATAGTCTAATACACTATGCCTGCAGGGTTTTTTTTCCCTAGGAATGCAAGATATCCATTGACTTCTAAAAACATTTCAGTACATTTATCCATATTAAAAGAATGAAAGAGAAACACTATGGTCTAAGATACTATTACTTCTCACCAAGACTACTGCAATAACATATCAATTCATCTGTCATTTTCCACTCTTGCCCATTCTCTATACAATCTAATATTTTAGAAAGTGTGAACTAAAATTTGTTCTATTCCTACTCAAACCTTTAATGGATTCCCATTACACTCAGGAGAGAAAAAATAGAAAAACAAAACAAAATAAAGTTCTTAATAGTATAAAAGTCCAATATTATTTGGTCTCTTTCTGTTACTTTGCACCCCATCTCTGACCACTTACTCTACTGAGGTAACATCATGTTTTTTCTACTCTTTAAATGTATGTACCAAGCTCAGACCTACTTAGGGGACTTAGTAATTTCTTTACCATCTGCCTAGAATATTGTTAGACCTATGCATGACTTGCTGTCTCAGTTGATCTGGGTCTGTTCTCATAGAACATTGGCTCTGAGACGCCCTTTCCAACTAGTAATCTATAAAATCCCTCACTGCATTTTCCCCCCTACATTGCTTTGTTTCTTGTTGTAATGTTTGCCATAATACTTCTACGTGTTTTGTTAATCATTTATTTATATTTATTGTCTTTCTTTTTCCCAAAGCAAAGGTATTTTATCTGTATGTTCACATTTTGCAGTACCCTCAAGAGTGCTTGGCATAAACTAGACAGTAAATATATATTTATTAAATGCAAAACAAATGAATTGATAAAATGATGGTTACTGCTATCCCCTGCTAATATTCTCCTTATTTTTCTGTTTTAAGTCATTTGACTATTTCTGGTTCTAATTTCATGCTATAGAGAGGCATAACAGATTTATATCAGGAAAGATGAAATAGTACATGACTGAGGGAGGTCATTTATATGAAATATAAATTGTATTGGGAATCTTTAGGGAAAAAAAAGCTATAAATTTTTCCATACAACATTTCAAACAAAATGTTAATGTATTAAAAAGGAGTAAACCTGGAGGAATTTTAGGGCAATGAAAGTATTCTATAAAATACTATAATGGTAGATACATGTCATTGTACATTTGGCAAAATCTATAGAATGTGCAACACAGAGAGTGAATCTTAATGAAAACTATGGGCTTTGCATAATAATGATATGTCAACGTAGGTTTATTGATTGCAACAAATGTACCACTTTGGTGAAAGGTGTTGACAGCGGGGGAGGCCATTCATGTGTAAAGAAGGCAGGTGGTACACAGCTACTCTGTACTTTCTGCTCTGTTTTTCTACGAACCTAAAATTACTCTAAAAAATTGAGTCTATTTTTAAAAAAGAGTAGATTCTTCAATTTACTTGGGAATTCAGTGTACTTGACAGACAGACATTGACATATAATGCTTTTAAAAACATTTAAAAATATACTGTGGTGTTTAACATTTTATAGCAATTACTTGCATTCTTTGAAGTGAGTAGACATGTTTATAAAATTGATCTAACACTTAAAGTTATTTATTTAACCATTCTATTCCAAGGTATTTTTAATTATTGTGTCCATAGAAAAGTGCTTAGGAAAATAATTTATAATGGACACTTTAATTTGTGAGTAGTTCCTGCATATAGCTTATACATTATTCCCATTTATCTCTTGTTAATCATAAAAAAAACCATTATTTCTCTTAGCCAATAATAAAGAATACAATAGGCATTGAAACAACTAGTATTTATCATTGGATCAAATGAGATTTAATTTATTATTAAGAGCTTTATAAGTAATATTTTAAAATGTGCATCAAAGCACATATGCCACAAAAATACCAGAAATAAATTAAATATTCAATAAATTTGTAAGAATCTTCTGCTTCTGGAAGTTATCTCTTTTAAGCTGTAATCCAAAGAAGGAGTTCACCTGTATAGAAGAGTGATTTGTCACCATCGACTTTATGTTTTATTTTTAGGATTTCCAAAATTACAGTTAATGTAGGTTACAGGGCTTTATCTGAAAATTTATCTGAAACCCAATAAATTCTGAAAGTCTGAAGGTTTTTTAAATAATTCATCTGGCAGTAAAATCTGATTTGACTTGAATTGATTTGATGGAATGCCTGACCTGAACAGGTAGCAGGCTAATGATACTCTTTATTGATCCCTCCTACTGTGAATATTTATGTTTTTCTGAAGATATAATAATATGGTCAACTAAAGAATAGTACCCTAGATCCAACTGAAAGGTATTGTAAAATAGGTTGCATGTACACTGTACTACTTTTTGTACAGTCTAGTAATTCCTGAAATCTAAAGTTCTCTGGCCTCGAGTGCTTTAGATAAGAAAGTGTTAATTTAAACATCCTTATGAAAATAAATTTTGAGCAATATGGATGGGCATTCATTGAAAAGTAATAAGCTTAAACCAACATCTGGCATGTAATAAGTGAAAAATAAATGTTAACGATTATTATTAACCTGAATTACTGGTCTCCCAACTAACTATAAAAAAAAAAAAGAGTGTTTATCAACTTTATCACTTTTATCATATCACTTTTATCAAAGTGTATTATATCAAATACAACATCTCAAATTCAATATTTATTCACTGTCACTTTCAAACAACAAACGAAATATTCTTGATCTGTATCCTTTCCCATCCCAACTCAGTTATTGCAAATCTAGTCTCCCAGTTACTCAGATCCAAAACCTTGGTACCACTTGTGATACACTGATACTTTCATTCTAGAAACAAAACATGCTAGCATCAGAAAATCTTGCTAGAATCTGTTGGCTGTAACTACATAATATATTGAGAACCTGACCGCTTTTATTCAGCTCCATTGTTAACCCATTTTCAAAAGAGCAGATCTGTCTCATCTAGATTATTGCAATACCTTATAACTGGCCTGCCTAATTCTATTTGATCTTCCCCCACCTCCTCTATTCTTTTTTTTTTAATGTTTATTTTTGACAGAGAGAGAGAGAGAGAGAGAGAGAGAGAGAGAGAGCGCATGAGGGGGGAGCGGCAGAGAGAAATGGAGACACAGAATCTGAAGCAGGTTCCAGGCTCTGAGCTGTCAGAACTTCAGAGCCCAATGTGGGGCTCGAACTCACGGACCGTGAGATCATGACCTGAGCCAAAGTCAGACACTCAACTGACTGAGCCACCCAGGCACCCCAAAACCTCCTCTATTCTTAACAAGGAAGCTTAGAGATTCTTCTAAAACCTTATTCATACTACCCAAAGCAATCTATCAATGAAATCTCTATCAAAATACTAATGGCATTTTTCACAGCTAGAACAAATAATACTAAAGTTTGTCTGAAACTACAAAAAAACCCTGAGTAGCCAAAGAAATTTTGAGAAATAACAAAGTTGGAGGCATCGCATTCCGGATTTCAAGATATACTACAAAGCAGTAGTACTAAAAACAGGATGGTACTGGCACATAAATAGACATATAGATCAATAGAACAGAATAGAGACCTCATAAATTAACACGTGCTTATATGGTCAATTATTCTAAGGAGATAAGAATATATAATGGGGAAAAGACATTCTTAAATATTTGTTATTTTAAACAGCCACAAACTATAAATCAAAATGACTATTTATTAAATCAAGCCCTCTAAGAACTTTTACACAGTAATGCACTAAATTTTCTATTAAGCTAATAATGGAAGACCAATAATTCACAATTTAAAATTTCATATATGTACATAGCACATCCTGAGTACATTTTTACTAATATGTGAAGCTGAATATGATAAAGCTCTTATTTAAATAATTTTAAATTCTCTTTATTATATTTGCTTTCCCTGAAATTACTAATAAGTGAGATTTTATAATACATTTAAGTATTATACAAATAACACTTACTAGAACCTACTGTGCACCCAATATGAATATTGAGTTTTATATATCTCATTTAATCTTCACATCAATTTTATGAGGAAAATAATATCTCTATGTTTTATAAATGATGAAATCTTTGTTACCACATAAATGTAAAGTCTTGCTTTTTCCAAAGTGCTACTTGTGTTAAAAGATATATTAACAGATCTACTTACAAAAATATTTTACAAAAATGCCTTTAATTTGATTTATTTTTGAGGAGTGGGGAAAGAGCAGAGGGACAGATAGAAAGAATCTCAAGCAGGCTCCACACCCAGCATGGAGCCCAACATGGGACTCAATTCCATGACCCTGGGATCATGACCTGAGCTGAAATCAAGAGTCAGATGCTCAACCAAATGAGCCACCCAGACTCCCCAGACTCCTTTCATTTGATGAAATGTTTGTCTATTCTTTTTATTTCACAAATTCCTAGTGATTCCTACTGTATATTTCTATAATAAGCTGGATACCCATGCCAAAGAGAATGACATTATCAGTAGAGTGTGGTTTAATTTAGAGAGTGGCACAATTATCTGTATCTACATATGTATGTTCTAGGACCTGAATGTTTATTTTAAATGTTGCCTTTGGAGAAAATGAGCCTCTCAAAAGGGTCAACAAATGTTCATTAGCTGTTTAGATCTTTGCATTTCCATGTTCCCAAAGCAACTTAGCAGTGGCCAAGTTATTCTGGCTTTCTAAGTCATTTAAAAATTAAAATGAAAATAGTTGCATCTTCCAATTAATCGGGGTACAGATGTCAAATATAATCCATTAAGTCCTTCAGCCAAAAGGTAGAAGTACAAAAAAGTGGGGAATGGATACTCAAATTAGATCATTATAAGTAACAATATTTTAATATTAACAATAACTATATATTGAAAAACAAAGAGAACTTGAAATTTGCAGGGTGAATAGATTGATATTTTATAGAAGGTGGTTATGACATATTCTAAAGAGTTAAAATTCAAGCTGTAACCAAAATGAATTAGAAGATGCTCTTTGACGATGAAATGAAGAACACTCCAGGCATGGTACACACCAGGTGCAAATGTCCTGCAGCTGAAAGAACTTGGCTTATTCCAAGAACTCAAAGAATATTAGAGTGCCTAAAGCACAGTGAAGAAAAGATGAAGGTAGTCAGAGATAAGGATGGAAATTCACAGAGGAACGCAATTACACGGTAACTTTCAGACCAAAGTAAATAATATGATTTGATCCTAACTTCAGTGGGAAGTCATTGAAACACTTAATCTGCAGTGAAATGTGATGTGATTTGGATTTTAAAGTGGCTTTTGCAGCTGGATAAAAAATGGATTGGGATGTAAGATAAATAGAGGTGGGGAAATAAGTTTGCATGTTACTGGTGTGGGCTAAAGTTATAAATGTGAGATGAATAAAAGAAGAAACATGGGGCATAATTGGGGCATAAGACTGAAAGGATCACAGACAGATTGTTTGGGAGAGATCATGTGGACATGCAAATAAAGAATCAAGACTAGGAGTCTGGGGTAGAGAAATTAATTAGGAAACATCAGCAGAGAGGTGGTGTTTAAATCCACTGGTACTTATGATTATCATCACAGGTTAAATATTCAGAGACCAAAGAATTGGACCCAAGCTGGTACCCTGGGAAACCCAGATATGTGGAGGCTTCGTACAGGAAGGGAGTGAACAACAGATAGCAAGGCAAATCCAGGTTGAGGAAAACAAGGCACAGTGGTATAAAAGATGTTCCTGCTCCCCTCCAAATCCCACCCCTATACACTGTTTTGCAACGAGGAAGAGATTACTGTGCCACTTTGTTATAGTTTCTAGAAGGCTGAGTGAGATGAAGATAGACAAATGTTCTGGACAAATCTTTTGTTGTTGACTGTAGTAGAGGCAGGATCCAGTCAGCAATGGATTGAATAGGAAATGCAGCTTTGTTGACAGGGAGAGGGGGATGGGGGTGAAGTGTGATCCAGGGAAGCATTTTGTTTTGTTTTTCTTTATTCTTAGATGCTGTTTTTAAGTGGGGTAGTAGATCACCATTTAATGCTGATATAGATAATCTGGAAAGAGTTTGCTGATAGGATGGGGAGACAGAATTAACAAGGACATGAGACTTTGAGAATGAGATAAGGAATGGGATCTGAGCGAAAGTGGAGGAAGTACTCTGATAGAAAAGAGAGATTTTACTATCCTAAGAGTAGAAAAGAGAGAGAAAATGGGATTCACACATGTATAAGTTTGTACACTCAGCAGAATTTATTGCTAAAACTGCATATCACATTTATTCATGCATTTGTGTTAGAAATAGATCATGCTTTTTTTCCTCTGCTATTTGTATAATTCTATTAAATTGCTGAGTATTTTTTCATGTGTCGGTTGGCCATCTGGATATCTTCTTTGGAGACGTGTCTATTCATGTCTTCTGCCCATATCTTCACTGGATTATTTGTTTTTCGGGTGTTGAGTTTGGTAAGCTCTTTATAGAGTTTGGATACTAGCCCTTTATCCCATATGTCATTAGCAAATATCTCTTCCCGTTCCATCAGTTGCCTTTTAGTTTTGTTGATTGTTTCTTTTGCAGTGCAGAAGCTTTATATCTTGATGAGGTCCCAATAGTTCATTTTTGCTTTTAATTCCTTTGCCTTTGGAGACATGTTGAGCAAGAAATTGTTACGGCTGAGGTCAAAGAGATTGTTGCCTACTTTCTTCTCTAGGGTTTTGATGGTTTCCTGTCTCACATTTAGGTCTTTCATCCATTTTGAGTTTACTTTTGTGCATGCTGTAAGAAAGTGGTCTAGTTTCATTCTTCTGCATGTTGCTGTCCAGTTCTCCCAGCACCATTGGCTAAAGAGACTGTCTTTTTTCCATTGGATACCTGGAATCTTTCCTGCTCTGAAAAATTAGTTGGCCATACATTTATGGGTCCAGTTCTGGAGTCTCTATTCTATTCCATTGGTCTCTGTGTCTGTTTTTGTGCCAATACCCTATTGTCTTGATGATTACAACTTTGTAGTAGAGGCTAACATCTGGGATAGTGATGCCTTCCACTTTGGTTTTCTTCTTCAGTATTACTTTGGCTATTCAGTGTCTTTTTTGGACCCAAAGCAATCTACACATTCAATGCAATCCCAATCAAAGTTGCACTGGCATTCTTCTCAAAGCTAGAACAAACAATCCTAAAATTTGTATGGAACCACAAAAGTTATTGTACTTTGTATAGCTCATTATAGAACACAAAGTATATTATCAGAGATTGTTAATGCATTTCAAGATTTGATGACTCATATTTTTCATAAAATTTCTGCATTTTTAAAATTCTGAATTGAAGTATTTCTTTCCATAGTTTGAAAATATATTCAAGATAATTTAACTTCCTGTCACTAAAAAATGATTTATTCTTTTTCTAGTATCAAATGTTATTTGAATAATTAGTGCTAGAAAATTTCAAAAATGAATGAAATTGGAGTTTGATTTTAAATTATGGAAATAATAAGGCACTAGAATCTGGATCATTCTGAGAAATTTAGTAATAGTTTTTAGAATGTGGGTTAGATGTGGATTTTAGGATGCTATTTTGGAATGATTTGTAAAGGAATATACCTTTCACAATGTCAAAGGTACTTGTAGAGTACCAATGTTTGATCTTCTTTTAATTTGGACTTCTTCAATTCTTCCTTACATGAAGATTTAATACTAACATATTGACAGACAATATAAAATACATTCCAATGATTTGTGACCAACTTAATATACTTTTGGGTTTCTTTCTGCATGATGTAACAAATGATTTAAATTATGGAATGTTTAGTCCATTCCATAAATTTTTGTATTCCTTTCTTGAATCAGAAAGATATGGAGTTCTCCAAGGATAGATACATGCTATTAACCCCATTTTTTATTTTTCTTTGAAGACATCTCATAGACTACTACTACTCTATGGTGTTTCAATAATGATAAATTGTGACAGAATTTCAATGAGATATAGAAAAATTGTGCAGGGCACATGGTATGTATATTAAATTATTTCATTTCTTACATATGAGCTATGAAGCTAGGACTGCTCTAAACTGCAATAGATGAAAGTGTCATATTTAATCACACTAATAAAATGTATATTCTCAATCACCAGCTTGTTTAAGATACATTTGAAATTCCAAAGAGCTTACTAAGTGAACAAATTAAAATCACTCGGCCTTGGCATAGTTAGGGTATGATATATAACACAGTTTACCTCTCAAGCACTCAGTATATATTTCCTTATGATTTTGAAATACCTTTAAAAATATATTATTACCTTGAATGTGTAGCATAGGCTTGGCTCAAAAATTAGGCTTTGGAATGATGCAAAACAGAATGTGAATTAATTCATGTCTGCCAAGTACATGTTAAACAACTGTTCTTAATAAGTCAATTTATCTCCAGTGTTGCAGGGAAAACTTTCTTGCATATTGAAAAGAATCCTCCAATATAAGAATCTTCACTTCTGAATGCTTGCTCTTATACAAGTTACTGTATTAAAAATTAAGATCCTCTGGGGGCGCCTGGTAGCTCAGTGGGTTGGGCAACCGACTTTGGCTCAGGTCATGATCTCGCGATCTGTGAGTTCGAGCCCCGCATCGGGCTCTGGGCTGACAGCTCAGAGCCTGGAGCCTGTTTCGGATTCTATGTCTCCCTCTCTCTCTGACCCTCCCCTGATCATCCTCTGTCTCTCTCTGTCTCAAAAATAAATAAATGTTAAAAAATTTTTTTTAAAAAATTAAGATCCTCTGGAATCTATAACTTCCTAAATGTGGGGATGGAAGTTCTTCATGTTAAACAAAACTGACATGGAGAGTTTGGGACCCAGAGAATTCATGAAGTAAGTGAGATAAAGCACATACTTTGAATAACTTGCTGGAGTTATTCATGATACAAGGTGATACTTATTGACAATATACGATATAGTCATTTGAATTTATTGAACATTGATGATGCTTGGCCCAGTGCAGCATCTTTACTCCCATGAGCCTGATACTGGTGAAGAACCAGCATGGGATAAACCAAGTCATCTTGGCTCATTGCCTGAGATCCACATTTTAACCTCTCTCACATTCTGGTAGATAATGCTTTTCTCATCCCTTAGACTTCTTATCCTGGCAAATAAATCTTATTTTTGGTTCTTTTCCATAGTGATGAGTCTCAGGGACTGCTTTTATTAGGTATCTTCTGGGGTCTCCATGTTGGTGCCTCATCTAGTACAAGCTGAGCCAAAGCCTTTATCCTCAAATACAGGACCTTCTGGCATCTCCATAGGACAGAGAATGGAACACTGAAGACACTGTAACCTTTTAACTCTTTGGGGAGCCATCAATTTATTACAGGATTAGGAAAGATCTGAAAGGTATCTCATTTCACTGTATTTCATCATCATAGTGCTAAACCAAAATTTATATTACCACAAAACTTTATATATAGTTTCTTTAGATTTTCTAACTAGTCACTGGGAACACCATCCATACATGTGTATTTCTCCTGGAAAGAATTGTATGCAACATTTTTCAGCATCTGAATGTTTTTTATTCAAGTTCAGAACTTTATTGAGACCCAAAGTAATGTTTTCAGAAGGACTAGAGTGTGTTTTGTTGTTTTGTTTTGCTAGAAAAGGGAGGAAAGAACATAGGTCTTTTTGCATGTGCAGCCAGGCATTTATCTCCAGAAAGATTAGATAAGATTCTCATCAACTCAGTGAATTCTTTAAATCCTGTGTCCCAACCTGGACAGATCTGAATAATACCATGACTTTCCACCTCTTCAATGGCCATAGTGTTATTCAGTTACCATGCTATTAAGAGCTGACACAGGATTAATTTTAGAACAACAGCAGAATTAGACAATGTAATGAATAAACTGGGGGGAGGGGAGTGTGTGTGTGTGTTTGTGTGTGTGTGTGTGGTAAAAGTTGGATTTCTGTAATTTTGTGGCAAAGTAGACATTCACATAATTTTGCAATGTACAGATTTCTTTAAAGTATTGTAAGACATAACATTTTAATGGAAATAAGCTAACTAAAAAAACCTAGAGGTATTTCAAATATTGTTTCTCTATATATTTCTCCCTTCAGAAATTTCTTTCTTATCTTACACAACAGTTGATCTCTTGTTATTAATCTTTTCAGAGTTACCAACTCTTTAAATTTGATTCCCAGAAGTTAAGAGGACATATTTATAAAGCTGGCATATTTTGCATGTAAGTTCCATGCAGTGTGACCTGCCTGAAGCTCACTTTCAGATTAAGAAACTTTGCCTTGAGAAGAGCTCACAGGTCTTTCCCTCCTCAGTATGTACCTTTCAAGACAGAGTTATCTTGTGAGTAAAATATAAAATAAATTTCTTAAAGGTACAAAATAAATTATCCCAGTAGGCTTTAGGGTCCTATTAATGGCCCTATTTCACAGGTGAGGAAATACTTGGATTTCTCTCTTTGGGGCTTAGAGATGTCTCTTGCTTGGAGACAAGATTTCCATATGGAAATCTAGGTGGACCTAGCTTAACAATGGCATGTGGCTTGCATTCCTTGATGCACATCACCAGTTATGGAGAGTGAATAGGGCTTTGGGGGTAATGTTCTACTCAAAAAAGTATGCATGAACTGGCCATTCCTGGGATCCTGGCAGAGAGCATGGCAGCCATTAGAGTCCAGGATCACTTTTTCACAAGGATGAAATGAAATCTTTAGCTTCTGGCTGGGGGCCTGTTTCATCACAGATGGATCATGTAAAAATTTTGTTGATACTATACATCCTATTAGCCATACAATCAGAAATGTGTGCTTTAACATAGCATCTTCCACATTAGACATTCTAGATACTACATTTTTATCCCAGATTTGCATTTAGTACAGATCCTTGCAAGTTGTGATTTCTTTTTGCTCACTCTGGAAAGGCATGTCTCTATATTACTTCCTTTTCAAGGTATCTGCCTTTTAGTCCCAGAAACAAAGAATACTATTGGTTTTTAGAAAAAAAAATTCTGCTTCCAAAATGCAGAAATTAGCTGGAATTGTTTTTCTCATTTTGATGGTAAATTGCCTGATAAAGAACCATGTTTCTTTCCTGGATTTAACCATCTTTAGAATCAGAAATAAATGCTTCTGGGGCGCCTGGGGTGCTCAGTCAGTTAAGCGTCTGACTTCGGCTTAGGTCTCGATATCATGGTTTGTGAGTTCGAGCCCCTCATCAGGCTCTGTGCTGACAGCTCAGAGCCTGGAGCCTGCTTCAGATTCTGTGTCTCCCTCTCTCTCTTCCACTACTCTGCTCACACTCTGTGTCTGTCTCTCAAAAAAGTGAATAAACATTTAAAAAATATTAAAAAAAAAAAGAAATAAATGCCTCTAAGATGACTGATGGTAGTCAAGAGTAGAATGTATCATTATAAATTCACACTGGGATATATCCCAAGACTTTAGCTTCATTGTTATTGTGTATAAATCAACTGATTGTAACCTATTAATGGCATAACAGAACATTAGATATTAAGATTTCTAATTGCCTAAGATTTTTAACATAGCAACTTAAAATTTAGCTTTATTGTTAACTGGAACTTTATTAGATATGGTATGGATTATGATTTCTAGTTAAAGATAACTTTATAATGTAAGCTGCATTTTGAGAAGATATCACCAAATTTTATAAAATTGCTTAAAATTTAAAAATAATATTTTAGACACAGAATTTCTTGCCCTTCATTTCCAAATCAAAGCTCTGTCAAACTGTGGTTTAAGGCTTTTTCATTTAAATAACTTACTCTTGGTGCCTAATTGTTAAAACAATAACCAGACAAAAATCTAAGTGACCTATTGTCCCTGGAACACTTATGTAATTATAATGAACTTTCTGAAATTTAACTTATAAAAGTTTGAATTTTTTGCCTGCTTAACTCTGCTATCGGAAGTGAATGTATATCTTTCATTTATTTACAGGAATTAAGACTGTTGTCAATGGTAAAAATATGTTTCGCTCCTTCTCTTAAATTGAATTCTATTGTAAATGATAGATTTCAAAAACATTGAGTATCTGATTTATAATATTAGTTCAAGAGTATTCCAAAATTGTGGTAACTGGCAATCCTATCTCATTTCTGCAGTGCTCAATGTTGATACAACTTCTTGAGAAGTTATTAGTACTTACAGTGGAAATGTATAAGAAAAGCTTATAATAATGTACTACTGCAACATGATAGAAAGTGAAGAAATTGTGCCAAGTTAGTATCACAAGAACACAAAATGGATCAAGCAGATAAAGTAATGAGATCTGGATCTAATGCTTCTTCAGTATGTCAGAGCATTATGAAGATCAGGTTTGTTGAGCCCAAAAGTCATTATCTTTTTGTTACTATTTGTTGGTTAATATGACTCTGTAGTAGCAGTGAGTTCTCCTGAGAAATATTTTTTCAACAGTTGGTGATAATGAGTGTTGGCTTTTTTTTTTTATTGTGGTTGCTGTTGTTGTGTTTTATGTTTTGTTTTGTAGTGTTCTATTTTGTTTTACTTTTTAGCCAGTGCCATGGTTAAATGGTCTCAAAAAGATAACTAGATATGACCAAATATAAACTTGGAAAATTCCTAATAGCATTATGTGGACAAGCTATTTAATCTTCCTCAATTTCAGTTTACTCTTCTGGCAAATTATTTCAATCATACCTTGAGGGAGATTTGTTAGGGTTAAATAAGATAACACAGATGAAAACGACTAATGCCTCATTGGCACTATGATTATTTAATAACGTTCTTAGTTCCATTCTTGTTTGAATAACATGTTTTGGCAAACCTTTACATTTATAATTTAAAAATGCAAAATTGTGAATATGCTTGGAGACAATTACACAATCTTCATTTTATAGGAGTATGTATGTTACAATGAATGAGATAAAACTAGAGTAACTAATTAGATTTCATTAACTTTGTTTACAGCTCATCCATGCACTCAATAGATCTCTCAGTTTCCTTACTCAAAAAAAATGAGGATAATATTTAATATCTAGGATCAGTAAAAGATAAATTGAGATTGAATACATTAAATAGATTTAATTAGGCTATATTTCCTCTTTAAATGAATTATTCTCAATAACTTTTACCCCACTTCAGAAATTAAAGCACAACATTTTACTTAAAACATTTCTCTGCTCAAAATAGAATGTACATATTATATATAACCCAAACCATGAGTGTAGTTTTCAGATATGTAAGTGTCTTTCTTAAATAGTTACGCACCATAATGAAAAATTAATTTATGTTGAAAGCTTTTTTATAGTGGAAAATCCAGAGATTTTGAGTATAAGGAATTGATCCAGTTCTACTCCTTACTAGCTATAGAATTTGAAGTAATTTACCTGTATCTCTTTCTCAGTTTTCGCTACTAGAAAATAGTTCTCCTGAAATTATTATCATTACTAATGATACTGTCTCCCACCTTCCCACTACCACCTACTTCTTAAGGCTATTGAAAGCAAAATAAAATGAGAAAATATGTACAAAAAATGTTTGAACAATGTCTATACTGAAGGTCATCATTACTACTTCTGACATTGAAAACAAATCCTTAATGCTGTCCTCAATACTTTTCCATATAAATGCTCCTTCTCTCACTTGTTTCTGATGTCCACTTCAACCACTCATTAGCTTGTCCATGACTAGTGAAACACCATTAACTGCACAGAAAGTGACTTTGCTTAACATTTGAGGTGTGTGATTGCTTAGATTATTTTGTGATTTGTGACATTTTCCCTAGTATGCTTCTATCAAAAATTATTTACCATAACTTGAAAGTCAGAACTCAGAAAGTTATAACTATATATCAGTTGCTCGATCAAATGCAGAAAATTGTATCATTTTCTCTGAATCCTGCAAATACATTATGCATATTATTTTCTTTTGGAAGAATCATCCATGAGATGTGGAATTCAATTAGCATTACCAGCTCAGATTACACAACTGTGGAAATCATAAAGACAGAAATTAAATAAACAGAGTTATGTCTTAACAATGGGTGGCAGCTGATTCATGACTTCTGGGAGAGATGGCAAGTTAGGAAGGAAGGATACCAGTTTGGGCCGATATAGAGTTTGAAATACTGTATAATACTGGTATATATAACTATTACTGAACATACAGCTACTACAAGTTGAAATAAGAGAGGAAGTGCAGAAAATATGAAAGCAGTAAGAAGATTTTACTAAGTATCTATGATATGTTAGTTCATTAAACATATAACGTTTCAGAATGTGTGTCTGTAATCAGGAAGATTGTGTTGGACCCTAGGCTCCACAACTTACTAGTTAGTGACTTTGAACTGTTCACCTTGCCTATACGGCTCAGTTTCCATACTCATTAAATGGGAATGATAGCAACAACAATAACAATACTTAACTCATAGAATTATTTTGTAGATTAAATTTAAATATCTAAAGCATTTAGAGTATTGGAAAGGTCTGTTCTAGCTTTATACACTAGGAAACCAAGACCTAGGAAGAATAAGAATTTCATAAGGTCACTGCAGACAGCAAGTGTCGGGACTGGAATCCATCTGCTTATAAGTCAATGCTTTTTCTACTGTGCCAGAAAGAGAGTATGATAATGATAGTCATGAACTATTGTAAGTAAGGTGGAAATACAAATGAACTATGCCTGCAATGAAGGATGAGGGAGGGAAGTCAGCAAGGGAAACAGGTAGTCTTTGACAATAGTTTTTAGTATATGTGCTGCTGAAGCAAGCACTTGACAATAGTTTTTATTGCATTTAAAAGAACTTGAATGTAAGGGGCACCTGGCTGGTACAGTCAGTTGAGACACCAATTTTAGCTCAGGTCATGATCTTGTGGTTGGTGAGTTCGAGCCTCACATCTAGCTTGCTGCTGTCAGCTCAGAGCCCTCTTAAGATAAATAAATATTCTATTCAGAAAAAAATAAATAATAAAAAAAAAGAACTTGAATGTAAGGAACATAGTATTCGATACATGGATTGGGAGATTTTTTTGGAAGGTTTGATGACTTATTTTTGAGTGTTTGCTAGTCTGTGGCTCATTTCCCTCTGAGGATGTATTTACAGCCCTCTCTACTTTTCTTTTTCTCATTGAGCCACATTCAGCGACTTTCTTTGCAACTGCCCAGTCCAAGATGGCTAAATTTAAAAAAGCTTTTAGTGAAAACACAATAGTCTTGTAACAAAAGTTTTTATCACCATTATTGAAGACATAGTCATTCCTCCCCTGGACTACTATAAAGGCCTGATTACGAAAGCCTCTTCAGTTTATTCTTCATATATCAGCCAGCATGAGATTTTGAACAGTGTAAATAAAATGTTGACCCCCTACCAGCCCCCTGAAACCTTCCAAAGTTTCCAAACTTACTTTCAAAGAGACCTAAGCCACTTACCATGGTCTCCATGGTTATACATGTTTTGGTTTGTGCATTCCCCTCCCATATCAATTCATAATACTATTCTAGCTTATTCAGATTTGACCACACTGGTCTTTCTTCTTTCTGTCCCTTGACCATGGAAGTCATGCTTCCACTTTTTGCTATTCCTTTTACCTGTGATGGTATGCTTTAAGGTTAGGTCTTACATCTATTACAAAGTATTTCCTTCATTATTTTTTTTTTACGTCTTTATTTATCTGCCTTCTCTCTCACTCACATATACAATATAAGTACCATGAAATAAAGTATTTGTATATCATGGTCAGTTCTGTGCCCTTATTATACTTAAGTGATAAGTAAATAAAATGACATGTTCTCCTTTACATACAGAGATGAATCATCAGTATGGCCCACAATCTGGATGATCACCCCTCTTTTACTATTGAACTTTCACTAATCTATTTTCTTTTGTATTTAATTTACTATGTTACTGAAAGGAATTAAGGGTGTCTCCAGTGGTCAAGAAAGTACATGAAAAAAGAAAGAATTAAAAATTGAACCCATATGTTCCTGAGGAATGCAGCTTGGTTTTCTGAGGCAATCCATTGACTGGTTACAATGCCCTCTTAAGCAATTGTATTTTCTTGAAATCAGTATGCTGTGACTAAGCTACTTGTGAGAACAGAGGATTGATTTCCCTCTTATACTTCCTTTCCAAGTTCAAACCCTACCGTAAGAAGAAACAATTAGATTCCCTTTAAATGCGATGTTACTGATGAGCTTGTTCCATGGTCAATGGTGGAAATCAATTTTCATTTAAGAACCTACAGTACTTTGCCTTTTTCCTTTTTTGTAGTCTTTATCGATTCTTTTTCCCGTGGAAAGACACTATCCATTCTGCTGTAGCCAGGCAATGTTTCTAAGTTCTATAATAATAGAGTAAAAGTTCCCAGAGAGCTTTCCTAAACTGGCAATGTGCCCACTTTGTAATATGTAGATGAAGGCCATTCTATCTTTTATGGAACCCAGGAGAAGACTTTCATTTAGAAGAGAGATATATCATTGTGGCAAGACTCAAAATAAGTTCCTAGATTTATAAAAAACAAGGGAGTCTACCTTACAGAGAATACCTCCGTGTTTCACAGCAACGTTGTTTTTGGACAGTTGCCTTCTCAGATTAGACAATCTTCCCTTCTTTGTTTACAGTGAAGATTACCCATGAAATGGTTGGAAGGTGAAAACAGCATCTTTCACATTTAGTTTTCACATGTAAGTCTTCTCTGGCATGAGTCTTCTGATAAACATTTAATAAACTCTTCTCCATGCACAATTGTTATTTCATGTCTTTTGTACTAGAGGATAATGTGTCACTTAAATGCATGAATCAGTAGGAGAAAACAACAGCAACATAACTTAAACCTTATAATGAAATATAATTAATCCTGATATTTTTATTTATAAATAACAGCAGAAAATTAATACCCTACCTCATTTAACTAAAACAGAAAGGAAAAAAAAGCTTTTCCCAGGATCCAAATGAAAGAATTTAAAAAAAGTTTTTGACTACAATACTTTGGCATTGTACCCTGCCAACAAAATTGTATCTTACTTTTAACTTTTTTTTTATTTAAAAAAAATGAAACTAAAATAAAATCATCTAGCCATATGTATTTTTCTGCCCTACTTTATGAGTTTTTTCTGCTATCTATTCTTTCTCAACTGAAAATTAGAAAACTTTCATTATCCGAATTATGTTACAAAGCATTCTTTGATTACAAAATTAAAAACTTGACAATAAAATGAGAAAATTATTTTCTTTTTACATCATGCTTATGAACACATGCTAATTTGTCTAACTTTTTAATTAAAAATGCCCTTTACTTCTAGTAGCTAATAACTTCCAAAATGAACTTCAGCTGTGTTTATTAACTGAAAATTTATGCTCCATTTTTATTTAAAAGTATACTATATGAATTTGACTACTTCCTAATTCTAGAGATTTGGTGTGGTCTTTATTTCATTTTCTTTGTGGATCTCTGCATTTTTAGCATGATTTTCACCAGTGTATACAACTTTCCCTTTGTTGGAGCTGCTGGTGGATTTGAGCCTTGCATTGTCTAGTTTCTGGAGTGAGGTAATCAGAACTTTAAGTAACTGGTTTACTTAAAAAGAGTCTTTTGAGTCTTTGAGTACACAAATGTGGCCCAGCAGCCACACTATCAAGACTTGGATTTCTTAATAGTAGTATCACAATGGAATGTTTTTAGCTGTGCTGTGATTTCTAGTATTTTCCCTCCTGGGAACTTCACCTGTATACCTTTGATGCAGAGTATTCTATTGCCCTCTGGGATGCCAGTCAGACTTCAATTCAGCTGTCAAATCAATCAAAGAAAAAAAAAAAAAACAAAACAAAACAAAAAAAAGGAAAGAGCTAAATCAATAAAGTAGATCTTAGACATGGTATCTTTTACCACCTAGATGTCTATACTTTCTGAAAAAGCATGAAAATCAACTTTTAAGATATTTCATAGGAAAGTCTGAGGAACAATGTGTATATGTGTATATTTAAGTGTAAGTTAAACATAAGCTTTTAGGTCATCTGCAAGGACTTTTTACCATTAAGTGATAATAGTTTTCTTTTCTTTTTATTGTTACTGAAGTTATTTATACAAATATATAAATATATGATATACATATATATGTATATACATATACATATATACAATATAATGATATATAAATATCAGTTAGTTGAAGACATTTGGAAAGATTTAGAGAGGAAAAATTGGAAATAATTTTTCCAGGTTCTTCTCCACTAAGTATGGATTAGTTTTTAGCTGCCTCCCTTTCACTTTGTGGTTCATTAGTGTGTTTCCTGTATATTCTTTTTTTTTTTTAATTTTTTTAATGTTTATTTTTGACAGAAAGAAAGAGACAGAGCATGAGCGAGGGAGGGCAGAGAGAGAGGGAGACACAGAATCTGAAACAGGCTCCAGGCTCCTAGCTGTCAGCACAGATGTGAGGCTCAAACCCACAGCCCCCGAGATCATGACCTGAGCCAAAGTTCGAAGCTCAACCGACTGACTCACCCAGGCGCCCCTCCCGTATATCCTAATTGTCTTAGAGATCCTTTTAATAGTCTTCATTTCTATAGACTTTTTCACTGTAAAATATAAAACATGATCATTATCTGCAACTCGGACCTGAGAAATAAATACCTGTACCATATTCATGCATTTCTTTCCAAATCCAGTAAGCTAAGTGTGTTAAATTAAATGGTATATTTCTAACTAAAAGAAGCATATTTTCTCATGGTGGATAGGGTTACCAGAGAAAAACACCAGATAGGTGTTAAATTTGCATTTCAAATTACCAATGGACATTTTATTATTAGAAGTATTTTCTTTTTTTTTTTTATATATATGAAATTTATTGTCAAATTGGTTTCCATACAACACCCAGTGCTCATCCCAAAAGGTGCCCTCCTCAATACCCATCACCCACCTTCCCCTCCCTCCGACCCCCCATCAACCCTCAGTTTGTTCTCAGTTTTTAACAGTCTCTTATGCTTTGGCTCTCTCCCACTCTAACCTCTTTTTTTTTTTTTTTTTCCTTCCCCTCCCCCATGGGTTTCTGTTAAGTTTCTCAGGATCCACATAAGAGTGAAACCATATGGTATCTGTCTTTCTCTGTATGGCTTATTTCACTTAGCATTTTCAAATATTGCATGGGGCATATACTAAGAATTACTTGTTCTTATCTAACAATTCAAATTTAATGTTAGTATAAGTATGAACTTTGCAATATCTGAAACACACTTACAATAAAATTTCCAATAATGTTTTTTTCTGAAACACAAATAACTCGATGTACATTATTTATATTTACTAAGTCTGACAACTTTAACTGTGGACAATTTGAGATGTGGATATCATATAAAATATATTTAAACACCTATAACTCTAATATGGAGACATGATTACTTGTAACATTTTAATGTCCTTCCTTACAGACTTTTTATAAGAATATTTGACCAGAACTGAGCTCAAAACACAAATTTTAATTTTAGAAAATAATGCAAAACTATTGTCACTGGGCTAAAATTTATAACATGAGTGGACTGAAGACACTTTGGTGAATGTATTGGTCTTTCCAACTTAGTAAAAAAAAATGAATATTCCTATGTCCTTTAAAGGGCAGAACATTGTAATATCAATATATTCAATATCAATTCAATATCAATATATTTATGCTAAGGAAGATTAAGAGCTATTTTGTTTAGTGATTCTTCCAGCATGGGCCACTGTAAAAATAATTGAGTTTTTCATAATTTGGAAAATGTTGGAGATCATTATTGTTTTAGCTATTAATGAAACAGCAAAACATTTAATTAAGCAGTAGAATGACAAAGCTGGTACAGGAAGAAAAAAATCCTAGAAACCAAAAAGAAATGACTACCTAAGAGAGAAAGCTAAGAGAAGCAATAGAGAATAAAATTTCATCTTTGTGTGACAGAATCTAATGATACCTGACTTCTGATTCTAAACTAACAAAATATTAAGAAATGTATTTTTAAATGATTTCTGTTTGTGAATTTTAATTTCCTTCCATCTCTGGTGAACCAGAATAATTCTAGTGTTGCTAAAAAGATAAATATTTGGTTGGTATGTTTTCCAAAGCTTTGCATATTTAAAGGGAATGATATTTTCATATTTGGCAATTATTAGATACATTATTTCTGAATTATAATTTATTCTTTCAAAATTTGAAAACACAAACCTATTGTCTTCTTAACACTGAAGGAAGCTTATGAACCCAGTTTTGGTACAGCCTTGTTTTCTATGCCCTAAATTTAACTTCTATTTTCTGTCTGCACATCAGCAGGCCTTTTTTCTTTTCCTTTTATTCAAACATTTACAATTTATTTCTCAAGTATTCCAAGATCCCTTCAATTTACATTCACAAGTTTACCTTTAGCTCAGTTTTCTTCTAATTGTTATTTGTTACGTTTTAGATCTTTTTTTTTGTTTTTAATGGGATAAAATATAAGATCAACATTTTCTGAATGTAAGATCAACATTCTCTTTCCTTCACGCTTGTTGTATTACTTTCGTTTGCTTATCAACTGTCTTTTCTACTTTTTTATAATCCTTTTGAGACATGTTTTGCATATCATACAGTTCACTCATTTTAAACATACACCTCAGTGATATTTAATTAATTTGTTAAGTTCTATAGTCATTACCATAAATCAGTTTTAGAACATTTTCATCATTCCATTGAGATTCCATTTACTGTTGACCTCTATTCTCCCCAACTCCTGGGCCTAAGAAACCACTAGTTTACTTTGTTCCTATAGATTTGCCTGTTTTGAACATGTCATGTAAGTGTTTCTAGTCTGTTATGGATTCTTTGTTTTCTTCCTTTCTACGTGAGTACTTCTGGTTTGTCTTCTAGATCAGTGACTCAGTCATTTACAGCTTCAAATCTATGCTCAACCTCTTCTAATACAGATTTTGATTTTGATATTGTACTTTGCTACAAATCTTCCTTGAGCACACCCCTCCACATACACACACATTTTAATCTCATTCTGTTATCTTCTCATCTCCAGTAGTTAGCACTATGTGCCAGTTTTTAGGAGGTAGAAACAGGTTTATATCCTTATGAAAAGTAGCATCTGTGAAGTAAAGAGAAACTTCCAGTTTGGGTGAATGGTATAGTCCTTAGGTCTTTAAGAATGTAGCATATAGGGACATAACAAAATGTCTTATGGATATAGTCTATATTTTTTCAGGTAGTATGGAGTTCATTAGAAAAATCCTTACAAGAATTAATTTGTATGGTAATTGCCCGCTTTGTCATTTATTATGACTGGAATCAAGTAATTTAAACAGTCAGTAAGACTCAGTTAAAGGTGTGTCCTCTAAGAGAGGAGCATAACTTAATGAGGTTCAAGTGTTGAGAAAGGAAGCAGTGCTTTGCCTGGGCCAATTGCCATAATTCAACATGTATTGGTGGTTGATGGGGTGGATGGGCTTTCAAGAGGTTTAATTATGCCCTAAAATTCTATGCATGATTTTCTTTTTCTGGAGGCTATTTTAATGACCTACTTAAAGAGAGTTAAACCCTGCCTTCCAATTTGTGAGAATTTCTGTCAGTCTTAAATTAATTTCTTAGTAGTGGCATACAGTCATTTGAGTCATATAATTGTCTATATCAAATTTCTTTTTATCCTTTTCTTACATTACCTGGGTTCTGCTATAAAACAAAAAAAAACTATTTTTTTATTTCTCAGACTAAAAACACAGTTGGATATTTTATAGTCAGCTTTCATAAAGACAAAAGTACAATTGATATTCTTATATGTATATACAATTTCAATGATAAACAATTGTACTAAGGATAATGGTCCTCATAGAAATTTTATCATAAAAAGTAGAACTTTCCTTTCATAGTGTCACTTTTCAGAATATCTGACCTATGAACTAAAGCAACATTTCTTTTTTTTTTTATTTTTATTTTTTCAATGTTTATTTGCTTTTGAGAGAGAGACAGAATGTGAGTGGGGAAGGGTCAGAGTGAGAGGGAGACACAGAATCCGAAGCAGGCTCCAGGCTCTGAGCTGTCAGCACAGAGCCCGATGTGGGGCTCAAACTCACTAACCACGAGATTATGACCTCAGCTGAAGTGGGATGCTTAACCAACTGAGGAGCCCAGGCACCCCACCAAAGCAACATTTCTGACAAAATCTAGAAGCACTAGCACCTAAAATAAAAAACAAAACAAAACTTAAGATTTCAGAATATAAAGCAAATAAATTAACAAAAACTCTCCCTTTAAATTATCAGGTTGCTTATGTATGTGTTGATGCAATCACAATATATTGTAAAAATGGTTCTGTCATTGTCTTGTTTAATCAGGTTGCAGTCTGAAAGCAGAAGCTGAATTCTGTATAAAATAATCATTAGTGTCTGTAGAATAGGCAAATGCTGGCAATGACCTTGATTCCCAGAGTAAGGGTACAAGGTTCACTGAGCAAAATATTGGTAATTAGTTCTGATTTTACTGTTGTTGAATGTGTTAATTATTTAATGAGTTTTCAAGTGCTTAACTATGTTTTTTCCCCCTCGATGAAAGATTTATACAAATGAGTAATCAACACAGTTTTATTTGCCCACTGAGGGAAAGAAAAAACACAAAAAAATTTAATAACTGTTTTAGTCAAAATTTTGAGAGAAATGTATCTCTTCTGAAACCCATTCCCTTATGTTCTTAGAGTAATTGAAATATTGATGGCAATTTAGAAAATTTAAAACACAATTTTCTTTAAGGAATATACATTTGTTTCTAAATTTGATAATTAAAGGAACTTAAAACAAGTACTTAGATTCTTTTCTGGTATTCTAAAACTCTGAAAATTATTCATCAGAAATGTAAACATGTGTTAAAAGTCAAATTAAATGATTCAGCAGTTATAAACCATATTGCATCAAATTCCTCCAACATATATTCCAGATTCCAAATTGAGGTTTATAATAGTGACTAGAGTTATAGTCTAGCGTCACCTCAATATATTTACTGCAAACATGGAGAAAATTTATAGTAGCATAGAACAATCACAGTTTGAGTAACCTGAATTTTAGTATAGTTGGGGCTCTTGAAATTGTGAATCTATCACTGAGTTTATCTTATCTACTACATGGGAGATGTGAAAGTAGAGGTAAGAATCAACTACGTTCATCATGATGAAACAAAATAATAAATAAATAAATAAATAAATAAATAAATAAATAACCCACAAAGCAAAATACAATTTACAGACTTGTAATGTTTGACACATGGATTTCCAAATGTTTATCTATACCATGATCCCTGTTCTCTTTTGTATCCACTGACACGCACTGAGGACGCACAAAGATATCATGGAAGCCATCAACATACCAATTATTTTTTGCAGTGTGACACAGTTTAAATAAATTTTGTCTTGGTATGATGAGAGGGGTATCCAATAAGGAAGGCTGAAAAGAAAACAGCCAGATTTGTTTTGCTTTAGAGTCATCTACTTCTAAATGTGTCATTTCAGGTTTAGATGCCTTGTGTCTACAAGAGTAGCACCAATATTCATTGCTTTTGCTCTCATGAATGAGAATGGTGGAAAATATTAGTTTTCCACTTTAGGGAAAGGAATGCTCTCTGCCTTTACTCACATTTCAGCTTCTGGCCAAGGAGGAGTTATTTCTGTCCAAACTTTAATAGATTACTTATTATTGTTTTTCCCCATTGACCAGCCTTCATTGCATCCATATGAGCATATAATCAGAATTTTTAATGTAAAATATCATATTTTTAAAAAGATTGATAAATAGATTTAGTATCTACTTAGGAATTGACGTAATGATCTTTTTTTTTAAGAATTATTTGTTTCTCCTTCCACCAAGTTCTCATGTTGAACTTCCCCTCATTGTTTCTATGTGGGAAGTATTTTACACAGAACTATGGTTTCCTTACTGATTAAGTGGCAACATCTCAAAACCACAAATCAATGTAAGACACAACCTGGAATTGATTAGTAAAAGAGCAGCACAGGTGATGAGAGGATATTAGTAGTCATAAACAAACTAAGGAAAGCACTCAAAGAAATCTCACCAAACTGAGCTGGGAAGCAGTAAGTCTCTCTGAAGACAAGAAAAGAAAAAAAGAAAAAAGAGAAGAAGAAATAAGTAGAACATAAAATCTCAGTGAAGGACATTGTACAGCCTGCATTTGGAAAACCAGATATCAGAAACCAACGTGAGCCTTTTAAACACAGTATTGGGTCACTCCACCAAGTTCTTGTGTATTATCTTTATTAATTTTCTGCATGAGTTTATAAAAGTAAGTTGATCTAATTGTCTTTTTTTACAAACTGTTTCTTATTTTATATTTTAAAAATATTTTATTTTGAAGCAATAATAGTAAATAAGGTTTTGGGTATATTTTTAATAAAAAAGTACATTTTATCATGTAAAAATTTTTCTAGTAAAAATAAGTAATGAAATAGATGATGTGAGCAAGGTGGATTTTTTATTCAGCAACTACTTGCTGTGACCTTTTTAGTTAAACGTGGAAAACCTAACTTCTCTTATATTGTTAAAAATAAAAATTCTATTTGAAATTTAAATAAAGGCATTGTCTGAGTCCAATTTTAGAATTGTGAAAGAGTTTGGTTAAAATTTATTCTGAAATATTTGTACCTTTGTCCCAGTTGTTTATTAAAAATTATTTTTCGGGGCGCCTGGGTGGCTCAGTCGGTTAGGCGTCCGACTTCGGCTCAGGTCATGAAATCGCGGTTCATGAGTTCAAGCCCCGCGTCGGGCTCTGTGCTGACAGCTCAGAGCCTGGAGCCTGTTTCAGATTCTGTGTCTCCCTCTCTCTCTCTGACCCTCCCCCGTTCATGCTCTGTCTCTCTCTGTCTCAAAAATAAATAAACGTTAAAAAAAATTAAAAATTATTTTTCATCACTAGGTGCATGACTAATACATATGTCATATTTTTAAAATAAAAGTAAATAGCATATGAACTAAAAAATGTTAAAAGGATAAGCCTATCATGAGGATCAGGGTTCACCTTTATAATAAACAATTGTCATGGGGAAAAAAAAAAGAAACTGTCTAAATGTTATTTTAGAAGGTGCAACCTCTCAATGCCAACTTTTCACTTCATACCTTTATTTTATTTTCCACCAGTGCTTGGTTAAGCTAGACTCTGAATGGGAGGTGACTGAAGAGGGTAAAGATAGGGGCAGAAAGACTTTAAAGTGATCTTCACCTGCTGGTGTTCACACACTTGTATAATCTTCCATCTTTGAGAACGGACAGGACCTACCTTACTTTTCAATGTGAAATACCACAAGGTGACAGGACTTTATTCCCATTATTGTTATTATATTATATTATATATATTATATATTATTTATATTATATTGTATTATATTATATTATATTATATTATATTATATTATATTATATTATATTATATTATGTAAAACTCTGTCTTGCCAGCAGACTCAATCTAGAGACTGTCTCCTCTGTCTGGCTTTTAAGAAGCAAGCTGCTAGGAATCCTTTAGATACAAGGAACTGAATGAAGCCAATGACCACAGGAATAGGGAAATGGATGCTTTCCTAGTCCTGCCTCCACTGAAATATATTTGATATGTAACATAGTGTAAATTTAAGGTATACAAGATGTTGATTTGATACACTTATATATCATATTATGATTGTAATTGTATTCATAGGTAGTACCTTCATCATGTGATGTGATTTTTATTTCTTTTTTTTGTGATTGGAAAAATTAAGATCTAGTCTCTTAGCAAGTTTGATGTTTATAACACAATATCGTTGTCTATATTGATTATACTGGGCTTTAGATCTCTAGGAGTTATTTATTACTCATTGCAAGTTGGCATCCTTAAACAAAATCTCTCCTATATGCCACATCCCCCCTGCCCCTAGTAATCACCATTTTACTCTCTGTCTTTATGAGTTTGACATTTTAGATTTCACACATAAGTGATGTCATACGGTATTTGTCTTTCTTTGTGTGAAATCTCACTTAGCATAATGCCTTCAGAGTCCATCCATGTTGTTAAAAATGGCAGGATTTTATTCTGATGGCTGAATCATATTCCAGTGTGTGTGTGTGTGTGTGTGTGTGTGTGTGTGTGTGTGTATCTCCCATCTTCCTTATCCATTCATTTTCTGATGTTGCTTCCATATCTTAGCTATTTGTGAATAAAGCTTAAAACTGCAATAACATGGAGTACCTATATGTCTTCAATATCCTGTTTTCATTTCTTTTGGGTATAGACCCACAAATGGAATTGCTAGATCCATAGTCCAGCCAGTAGATGGGAACCCAGCACTAACTGATGCTCTGCAGCTATTTTTGCAACTGCTAAAATGTTACTGGATTTATGACCCTCAGAAAGTATAGGATAACACAAGTGTGTTATTTTAAGCTTCCAAGTTGTAGGTACCATTACACATTTGAGAAAACCAATACAAGCTCCTAGGACTGAGGAAGCTCTTCTCTTTGTTGTTATCACCACAATAAATCCTAAATATATAATTGTATATCACATATCTTCAGGGACTTTGAAAACTGAAAGGAGAACAAGTAAAATTCAATTAATAGGAAAAACTAGCTCATGTTAATGGTAAAATGAGTTGCAGGATATTACTTATTCTTTGAAAGAAGCAAGTTGTTTCCTACATTCTGTAGGGAGTGATGATTTCATCATTTCTACATTTCCTTCTACATTTTCCTTTGGCCCTTCCACTGTCCCTGACACAGCTTCAAATTGATTATAGAAACTAGTTAATGATACAAGTGATTATTCACTTTGGTAACAAATTATCATGTCAAGTTGGCTTAAACTATGTGGTTTGTTGAAAACTTATGTCCACACAAAACCCTGAATGTAGATATTTATGGCAGCTTTATTTATAATTGCCCAAACTTGGAAGCAACCAAGATGCCCTTCAGTAGATAAACGGATAAACTATAGGCCATCCAGACTATGGAATGTTATTGTGTTAATGAGTGCTAAAGGGAAATGAGCTATAAAGGCATGAAAAGACATGGAGGAAACTTATATATTACTAAGTGAAAGAAGTCAGTCTGGGAAGACTATATAATTCCAACTGTATGACATCCTGAAAAAGGCAAAACTATGGAAACAGTAAAAAGTTCAGTGGTTGCAGGGGATGAGGGCTTGGGAGTAATAAATAGGTGGGACACAGAGTATTTTAAGAGCTACGAAAATGCTTTTTGTGACACTATGATGGATACCTGTCATTATACATTTGTCGTCCAAACATGTGCAATGAGCAACAAGAAAAGTAAACACGAAGGTAAACTAAGTATGAACTTTGAGTGATTTTGATGTGTCGATGGAGGTTTACATTGGTAAACCTTTGTAACAAATATATCATTTTGTTGAGTGATGCTAGTAATGGGGGAGGCTATGCGTGTGTAGAGGCAAAAATATATGTGGAATCTCTGTGCTTCCCCCCACTCCTCAATTTTGCTGTGATCTAAAACAGCTTAAAAGACATAAAGTTTTAACAAGTGAATTTTTAAAAATTTATGGACAATTCCTTTCTCTATCTTTTCTTTAATGTTTATTATTTTGTTTTTGAGAGAGAGAGACAGACAGAGCACAAGTGAGGGAGGGGCAGAGAAAGAGGGAGACAACAGAACCCAAAGCAGGCTTCAGGCTCTGGGCTGTCAGCACAGACAAAGCCCAGTGCAGGACTGGAACTCACAAGCTTTGAGATCATGACCTAAGCCAAAGTCAAATGCTTAACTGACTGAGCTACCCAGGCACCCCAATTCCTTTCTCTATCTTAAATCTTTATTCCTTATGTTTATATAGCAATATCTTTGGTAAAACAAAGTAGTCTGTAGAACTTATATATTTAAAACTAGCAAAGACATTGGCAAATATTTTATTTTGAAAATTTACAATATAAAGAACTGTAAAATTCCCTGTTATTACAATAATCAATAAGTCACTTTATATGGATCTAGCCATTTCTTTTTCCTTTGTGAAAATAGAATAATGTTTGCACATGAGTGTTTTCCTGCTGTGTTTGCAGTGAAAACAACAACATTTGAATTAATTAAAACATGGGAGTTGTAAGGACACACCAAAAATCATTTTATTAATTCTGTTAGGAAGTCACTGGTGCTTGCTAGTGTTTTAAGGAGAGCAATATTTTTGTTCTTGTAGAAAATTGGTCATTAACATTGCTTTGTAAGTACATTAAATTGATTCTGTGCTATACTAGTATCTGCTCAACTATAAAAATAGACTTGTAATTTTGAAAAACATGATTTTAACTGAACTTCAATGCTTTGCAAAAGTGTTTCCAACAGTGTTTTATTTCTTGTAACCTGTTTCTAGTCTGAGTAGAGAAGCTGAATGCTGTATAAAATAATCATTAGTGTCTGTAGAATAAGCTAATGCAAACAATGACCTTGGTTCCCGTAAGTATTCCGGATTCACTGTGCAGAGATATTGGGTAATTAGTTCTGATTTTACTGTTGTTGAAAACGTTAATTATTTAATGAATTTGAAGTGCTGAAGTGTTTGCTTCTGACTTGAAAAAATAAAAATACAGATGAATACCAGCACATGTATTTTAGAACTGGGGCAAAAGTTTAAAAAAAATATCCTGTATAAAAGTGTCTGTTATCCTCTACGCAGCATGTGCTCAGTAAATGCCATCCCTCTTACCTGTCTCTCTATATATGCACTCTTTAGTAATCAAAACTCAGGCTCAGACCAATGAATAGAAGCCAAGTGATTGTCAAAACCTTATGGACAAATTAAATCATGCTTTTTGAAAATAAAGAAGTAGAGACAAACTATTTGGGTCCCATGTTGTATGGTGCTTGATTCTGTAAAACAAATCAACACGACAGGTAAAGAATGAGGAAATCAGTTGAAGACACTGTCTTTAGTCAGAATAAGTATCATGCTACTTTCAGATTTCCTTTAAAATAAAATATTAAATGTAAACAAATTGGAGTTTCCCATTTTAGGAGACAAAAAGTGAAGGTATTCTGTATAAAATAAGATAAATCTTGGAATACAAAACTCTGCTTTAACAGGGTATTGTATGGAAATGTTGAATCGCTATATTGTACGCCTGAAACTAATATTACACTGTATGTTAACTAACTGGAATTTAAATAAAAACTTTAAAAAATACAAAAAAAAGTAAGTCAGGGGTTAAAAAAAAAACTTCTCTGCTTTATAAAATACAGACAGTCCCCAACTTATGATGGTTCTACTTAGAATTTTTTGACTTTATGATGGCACAAAAGCAATAGGCATTCAGTAGAAACCATACTTCAGACTTTTAATTGTGATCTTTCCTGGGCTAGCAATATGTGGTATGATACATCCTCCTGGGATGCTGGACAGGGGCAGTGAGCCACACTTCCCAGGAGCCACATGATCACCAGGGTGAATAATCAACACCCAACCATTGTGCACTCACACAACCATTCTGTTTTTTGCTTTTAGTAGAGTAATCACCAAATTATATGAGCTATTCAATACTTTATTATAAAATGTGCTTTGTGTTAATGATTTTGCCTAACTCTAGGCAAATGGTTAATGGGTTAATGGGAGTGTTCTGAGCATGTTTAAGTTAAGCCACGCTAAGGTATGATGTTCAGTAGGTAAGGTGTGTTAAATGCATTTTCAGTTTATGATATTTTCAACATACAGTGAGTTTGGGGGGTGGAAACCCACCATAAATAGAGGAAGATCTGTGTACTTAAGGAAGTTATCTACTCTAAATAGTAGAGGGCCCTGAAAACAGAATGCATCAAATAAGATAACACACTTCAGAATAAAAACAGTATAAGAAAAAGATAAATGGTAACAAAGAGGAAAAATTTCTCCCAATTTACTCTTTGTTTATTCTTCCCTAATAAGGGGATAATACCCGGGCCTCCGCACTACAAACTACTATAGTCTATTACAAAATAAACGAATATCATAAAAGCATTGATAAGTATTTTAGTCTGAAAAGAGAAAGAATGTTTATCTTTCAAAGAAAGGAATGGAAACATCATTCAACAGCTCACTGGAAGGTAAAATTGCCATCACTTAGAAAAATACTGTGAAATATTTTTTTTTAAGAAAGGAAAGGAATGTCATGAACTAGAAAGAACAGGAATAAGATCTTTAAAGTTAAAAAAAAATAGTTGAAGTAAGTTTAAATGTTTGAGTTAGAGAGTACAATCTTAAAAAGGGACAGTTCAGTCATAAATACTTTTCAGCATCACTGTGAATGTCAAGAAGATCATCTCTCTGTGCTATGATTGTGGTATGGTACACATTTTCCTTACAAAATAATTATTTTGGGCAAACATAAAAAAAGAAGAATTAATCTGAAAAGAAAGCCAAAAAGCAAGTCATACTAAAAAAAGTAAATCACAGCAAATATAAAAGAGATAAAATGAAATCCGGCACTGAAAGCTGCAAATATATGTATTTTTCTCCTTTTTAATGAGTTATCAATAATGTGTAATAAAAGTCAAACATTTTACAGTATCTTGGTCTGAATTTATACGCTCCCATTTATGATTTGGTTTTGGAACTTTCATTCTTCTGCAATTATTAGAAAAATAATGTTTGCTGTGAATGCTCTTCCATCTAGAATATTTCTATGGCAATATAAACTCTTTAAATTGAATTCTCAAAGTAAAGATGTTTTCAAGGAACAAACAATATAAACTATTATGTTGCCAGTTTGTTACACTTTTTGTCTCCTGGAAACTTCTATGATAATGAATCTTTTTTCATAACTTCAGTGAAATTTGTGTTTATCCAATCCCACTTTATTCTATTTCTGATCAAATAAGTTCTAAATCCATTACACAAGGAACATCATTATAATGAATAGTGCACTAAACTGAAAGGATTTTAGGAGCCTAGGTAATGGCTAAGAATAACACTGCTTTTAAAAATCATTTAGATTGAAAATCACTGTCAAAAGTTATTCAGTAGAGAAAGTGCCTTCCTTTCTCAGACTTTCTTCATATCTTCCTAAGTTAAAAATAAAAAGGAGGCCGAAACCTTGATTGGGTATCTTAGCACAAATACAAAGAGGGCATAACCCCAACTACTTGTCACTGGAATGAGATTTGACCTATGTATGTTCTAAATTTTCTCTTCTCCCAGGGGAGCCCATATTCTATAGACTAAGAAGAGAGGATACTTGCTTCATGTTCCCCTCTTATATATTCTTTCTAAACAAGATCTGAACCTCTTCCAATAGCAAGCCATTTTGTCCCAGTTACAATGTTACCAGCTATTTAGAGCTGGCACCCACAAGGTGAGTAAGGCTGTGTGGTATAATGTGACTTATGGATTATCACTTCATGGGCTAAATATAGTTAGAGAGAAGGTTCTTCATGAGACAATCTTTCTAACCAGCCTCTGTTCCCTCCATGTCCAGGCTGACTTATGCTCCAACTGTACCATGTTTTAGTTCCTTCATTTAGCCAAATGCTCTCAACCTTCTGCATTTTTTCACATACTGCTCCTTCTGGTGTCTGTTAATATGAATACTCCCAGAAAAGTTATTTGCCTCTCTCTCTGACTCTTTGCTCATCTGACTTGTAAAAAAGTTACTTTTAATACAAGTTATAGTCTTTAATACATGAAAAATATATGCGATATGTTATATTCTATTAAGCATTGCAATAATGAACTATCATCAATAAGGCAAGCAAATTGAGTTTTGTCACCCAAGCAGCAGCGATGTTTTCTCCAAAACATATACAGTATAACCAATTAATTTAAGGGGCGGGGGGTGGGGGGTGGGGGGTGGGGTAAGATTTAAGATGGCCTTCAAGTATTAGAGTTTTAACCTAAGGCCATGAAATATGAGCAATGTTTGTTTAATTTCTTATTTTTCCTACACACTTTACTCTCATCAAATAAATTCTTCTAACACATTATATTAAGCTACCTATTCAGCAAATTGGGAGCCCAAATGAAAAATAAATTACCAATGTAAGGATGATGGTTTCATGAGTTGATTCCTAATAAATACTTGAGAGTTTCCAAATTCTTAACTTATGACTAGATAATTCTAATCCTGAAAATTAATTCAATATTTGTGCCATGGGCAACACTTTCACAAATGATTACACATATTTATTTGGATAAATTCAATATAAAATATTGAATTATTACTATTTAAACCATTTTCTATTTTTAAATAAAGAAAAAAGTTTGTTTTTCTTACAATATGTCATTTAAAAACATAAGAAAAACATGTCTTTGATATAATGGCCAGCAGTCAATAATGAATTCTTGGTTTCAATGAGACAATTTTTTCTACCTTTGATTTCAGTTGTAGAGGACAACTAATAGTTGTGAATGGTAACATCTACAGCTCTTTGTTGCTCTGTAATGCAAATTAAAACTGAAACATTATAACACAGGCCTGAAAGCCTAATATTTGTGGAGCATGAATAACGATTATCTCAAGGAAAATAGCTTTTTTCTACCCATTAGACTGTCATCATCATTTGCATATGTACATACACTGAGTTTGTCTTATCCTATATCAGTCTAATACCTGGGATAATATATACCTCTTTGAAGGAAAACCAAACATTATACATTTAAAAATTTTTTTTCCTATCATTGATTGCTGACAAGGTTTGCAAAAGAAGCACAAAATCAGTGAAAACATTTGTTGGTAATTAAGTACAAAGTTACATGGTTCTTGATTTTTGGTGGGGAAGTGACAGCAATAACTATTATGAATCATGCTATAAAGAAAACTCACTATTCACACTATTTCCCTATGGGATTAAGAAGCTAGCAAATCTTGGTTTGCAATGTGGTTGGATGCAAAGAGGTATTTTAAAACCATAGTTTATTTTTATTTTTATTACTGAACTTATACCAAACATAGGCAGTTATTGTTGCTGCTGTTATTGTTTTAATTCTTATTCCAATTTTAGTCTCCCCTCAAGCTCACTAAGCTGCACTCAACCAGCTACATTTGAACCTCTTTTATCTTGACCGTTTGTAGTGTTTGTATATTCAAAGTGGTTATTCCCAATTACTACATGGCCTTTTCATTTAAGTCAAATTAGGAAGATGATTCCCACTTCATTATTATGAATCTTCCTTTTCATCTTCTGTTCCTGTTAAGTGGACATTTTGAGGCAGAGTATATTGTCCTCTTTGAGCCAATAAAACATATATTCTTCTGTGTAAAGGGGTATTAAGAGAATGTGGGCATATCTTTTGAAACACATTTTTTAACACCTTGATTACTTTTAAAATATTTTGCTAAGCATCACGAATATTACCAATACTAAAAAAAAAATGGCATCTGTCAGGTGATATCTCATTGTGGTTTTGATTTGTATTTCCCTGATGATGACTTAACTCAAATGAGGACTTTAAGAGACAAAACAGATGAACATAAGGGAAAGGAAACAAAAATAATATAAAAACAGGGAGGGGAACAAAACAGAAGAGACTCCTAAATATGGAGAACAAACTGAGGGTTGCTGGAGGGGTTGTGGGAGGGAGGATGGGCTAAATGGGTAAGGGGCACTAAGGAATCTACTCCTGACATCATTGTTTCACTATATGCTAAATAATTTGGATGTAAATTTTAAAAAATAAAAAATAAAATTAAAACAATGGCATCTGGAAAATATCACTTATTTTCATTTCTTTAGGATGGAGTATAGTGATTAAATAGAGGGGCTTTGTAGTCTATTTATTTATTTTTTTAATGGTTCAAGTTTTTATTTAAATTCTAGTTAGTTAACAGATAGTATACTATTCATTTCAGGAATAGGATTTAGTGATTCATTACTTACATATAACACCCAGTGCTCATCACAAGTGTCTTCCTTTACAGTGACATACAGGGTAACTTGTTATAAAGTGAAACCCAATGTCATAATTTTATAATAATCTGTATAGTTAAACCAATAATTATTCTTATGTAAATTATCTATGATTTTCATGTAATTATTTTCATTTTATTTATTTCAAAGCTTTATGAATACAGAAAATAGTACTTCTTTGCATTTTCTCATTATTTTTGTTAATCACCTTGTTCAAAAAGGTGCCTGTAGGTTTTTTTGCTCCTCACTTATGCAGGATGTTATCTGCATTTGTTGCCTTTTAAATAAATTTGGATTATTTTTCATCTTTCTTTCAAATACTGATTCCTAAGACTTCATATGTTTTAAAAATTTTATGCTATATTTGGCTTACCATCCATGTATTCTAGATCTATTTTGTGTTATATTTAAACTAAATAAAAAAAGATTGAGTTTGCAACCTCAAAAAAATTCTTGTAACATCTGTTAGTAGATATTATGACTGAAATTCTATATTTGCAAACAAGAGTATTTGCAATCCAGGGACAAAGGAGATAAAACATACAATCATAATTATATTTAAATAGATGCATTATTATTATATAAAATGAGAAGAATATATCAGAGTGTAATAATATTTTGGAAATGACATTTTAAAAAGATGTATGATGTGTAGTACTATAGTCTCACACTTATTAAGCCAGTGTTTAGTTTAATTTCCCTACTGGTCTGCTGGTTTCCTTCCTTATTCAATACTGAGTTTACTGTATTCTCATGTGTAATACTTTACCTTGCACTTGAAGCTCTGAAGAAACGTATGCAATTTCTCCCATTGGATTCTTCTAAGTCCCCCTGCCCTGCCTGGCCTTGGGGATTAAATTCTGGCATGAAAAGATATCTTATGTGTATAAACTGTTTAATTGCTTTTCATAATGGCTTTTGCCAGGGTCTAAAATATTCAGTAGCAAAAACAATGCCTCTAACTGGTTTTGTACACTTCAAAGAAATATGCTAATCATTTACTACTTGAAAATCTACTATCCATACTTATAATATTTTGGTGCATGTCTAACATGCTCTTTCTTTTCTTTTATAGCAGTCATATTATATATATATATATATGTATATATATATATATATATGTATATATATACACACATATATATATACATATATATATATATATATATATATATATATATATATATAAAATCTCTCTTGAAATCAGCCTGCCCATTGAGGAGCTTTCTTTTTACCACATTATTGTACTAACAACATAGTATCAGAAAAACAAGGCATCTCTTGATGATATTTTCTTTAATTTTCTATGACCGTAGATTTTTTTAGGCAGATGTTTAAAATAAAAGATAAAATGCAAAGCAGCAAAGAATAATTGTTCCTTTTTGGTAACATTACATGTTATTTTTTTTCAATATAAATGTCCCACAATAATCCTTCTCAAAAATACTAGGCATCCTGGGAGGGACATTCCAGTGACTGGCGGCATGGGAGGCATTTTCATTTAAATCTCATAAGATGGGGTATCTCAGTTAATATCTGCCTTGTATTTATATTTGCTATAATTTGTTAAAAAAAAATAGAATCTAAGAAGCTGATACTAACAAATATGATGAATCAGTACATAATATTGCCAGAGTTTAATTCTTGAAATCAAGGGTCAGAGAAGACTTATGCTCTCAAGCCTGCTCCTTTGTTCTGGGTAGTTCACAGAAAATAATCCCACTCTGGAGACTCCAGGACAAAGTAGAACACCTCGGTCTGGAGGACTGCTGTAGACAAAATATATCCCCATGTACATTCACTTGGGAAATAGCATGTGCAATTAGACATCCTCAGTAAAATCCATTACAAAATTCTTTTTTTTAAAGCTTTTTCCTTATTTATTTAGAATAATAATTGTTTTTTTTTAATATGAAATTTATTGTCAAATTGGTTTCCATAATAAAATTCTAATGGCACAAGTAAATAGTTGTCCTCACAAATGACTAATAGGGTTAACAGATTTTGCACTTGAAACAATAGATACGTCAGTCAGGAAAGGCCCAGGTATGCTATAGTAATAAACAAACACCAAACTTTATTTCCCTAAAACAACGAAGGCTCATTTCTTACTTATTCTATATGTCATTCACTCTAAATATTCATTCTCACTGTGGGTCCCAGGCTGTTGGAGGAGTCATACCAAGAATATATCCACTTGCTTTGATAACATTTAAATAGCAGAGGGTGCTGCAAAACTATTTAAATACTCAACCCAGAAGTGACACACTACACTTTCTCCTCATAACTCATGGAGTAAAATGGTCACATGCACCCTCCCTGACCAAAGCACAGGGGGACAGGGAATAAAAAGCTACCAGATGACAAGAAGACATAAATATCTAGCAAACAACAGTAATAAGTACCATACTTGGCCAAGGCCTTTGTGTCCCTTATGACCATTTATTTTTAGTAAAAGAGAACTGCACTGTCTAAAGTGTTTTGCTAGCGTTGCCTTTTAAGAGTGATTATGCTTATATTTTATGTTTCTATAAAGGAATTCTTGTTACCATCAATGTCTCAAATATCAGGGAAATGTATTTGAATATTTTTATAGAGCTGTATTTTCTGCTTTGGATGAAGTAATTAAAGTGATTGGCTCACTTCTTTCCTTAGAAAGCCATCTTCTATTCCAATTCAACTGACCTATGCCAACTGTTGGACTTTAGATAGTCAGACCTTTGAAGAATTTTACCTTCAGACAGAGGGCAGGGAAAAGTGAATGATATCTAGATACCACTTGACACTGTATTTGAAAAGGAACAAAAAAAGAATAAAAATAATTTTAGATGTTTTCTGTCTCCTTCTATTTTGACATTTCTATCTTTTTGGGAAAAAAAGACTAAATCAGAGCTTTGCAAAGAGAGATGAGAAATGCTTGACTTTGATTTTGGTAGGATCATATAGGAATTGCAATGAAAGCAGAATTACTTTTGTAATGTGAAGGATTTATGCCCAAGCCTGAATCAAATTAGTTATACACTCTGAGACAATTATTTCTTCTTCCAGCATAGGGGTTGGCAAACTATGACCTGTGGGTAAAATTCAGCTTGCTATTTATTTTGTATAATCCACAAGCTGTATTTTATATTTTTAAATGATTGAAAAATATTTAAAATATACTATTTTCTGACCCATGAAAAATATATGAAGTTTAACTCTCAGTGTCTATAAATAGAATTTTGGAACACTGTAAAACTAATTTATTTACATATTGTTTATGACTGTTTTTATACTTCACTGACAGAGCTAAATAGTTGCAACAGACACTATGTTATTGCAGACTCCAAAAACTAGGTGATTATTCCACATAAAAACCGAACAAATGAGACTCTGAGTTTGGGGACAGCAAACACAATATAGCATAGAGATAAGATATCAGACTGAAAATGTGGGGCAAAATAGTTCCAAAGACTAGGTTTTACAGAGATGATGGAAGATTTTGCTCTGATGAAATGAAAAAGAACTGCTTTCTACAAGGAAGCATGTGAAAATAAAAAAGAACAATTTTTATCACATAAAATAAAATATTCTAAGATTAATGGAAACATTGAAAGACCAAGCAAAGAAATTCTTTCAGAAAACACATGAAAATTCAAAACATGGAGAATGGAATAAAAAAACAAGAAAATAGAAGGGTAAATACTGGAGATCTAACTTCTTTCTAATAAGAATTCCATAAAAAAGGCAACAGAGGTAAAGTGTAGCAGGGAATTTTAAAAGCGGCATTTTTTGAAAAGGCCAGTGTTTCATTGAAGTATAGGGCCTCTGTATTGAAAGCCACATACTTACTTTGAAACTTAAGCACAAAGACAGGACCTTAAAGTCTTCCATAGAGAAAAAAGTGATATGTACAGTCATTGGACTGTTCAACAACAACACAGAAAATTGTTCTCTTTCTTGTTCATTTAGCTCTAGTCACACTAGCCTCCTCTCTCTTTCTTGAATGCACCAAGTCTCTGCATTTGTTGTTCCCCTGTCTATAATGCCTTTTCCATAGATACTTACATGGCTTGCTTCCTCAATATATTCAGGAATTTATCCCATTTTTGCCAAGAGAGGATGACAGATCCACAGTCACTTCAATGTGTGATGGACAATGTCCAGTGAACAATACAAATTCTGTTCATGAAACAAAATAAGAAAATTTAATCCACCATAAAAAGAAGTCTGTCAACAGAGAAAAACACAAGATAGCCAAATTTTGAGATTGGTAGACAAAAAAATAAAATAAAATAAGACAACCATAATAAGTAGTTTAAGGAGTTAAAGGAAAATATGTTTATAAGGTGTATGTGGATATGATTATTGACAGAGAAATTAAAATTATGAAGAAAACAATAAAAAGTAAAATTTGTTGGTTGAACTTTATAGAATATTGGGGACAGGAAAAAATGGGGTCAATTTTTATAGGGTAGATTAATAGAAATTATTCAATCTAAACAACCAAAGGAATAAATATTGAAAACTAAAATAAACAGGGTTCAATGACCTCTGGAACAATATTGTTTGGCTTAGCATACACATAATTAGAGTCCCAGAAGTAGATTAAAGGACATTACAAAAAATAATTGAGAATAAAATGGCTGAAAAATTTTTTTAAACTGAGGGGAAATATCAACTTATGATCCAAGAATCTCTAACAATTAAACATCTTAAACCCAGAGAAAATAGTACCTAGGCATACTGTATTTTAATTGCTGAAAAGTAGGGGCACCTGGGTGGCTCAGTCGATTAAGTGTCCTACTTCAGCTCAGGTGATGATCCAACAGCTTGTGAGTTCGAGCCCCATGTCGGGCTCTGTGCTGGACAGCTCAGAGCCTGGGGCCTGCTTCGGATTCTAGTCTCCCTCTCTCTCTGTCTCCCTCGGATTCTAGTCTCCCTCTCACCAACTTGTGATCTGTCTCTGTCTCTCTCAAAAATAAAGAAAATGTAAAAAAAAAAAAATAATAAATTGCTGAAAAGTAAATAGAATAAAAAATTCTTCAAAGCATCCAGAAATAAATGGTACGTTACAGATAAGAAAACAACTGTGCAAAAGATAACAGACTTGTGTTTAAATAATAACCTCTTAGTAATTTGGACTTAATAATTATGTAAAATAATGACATTGTTCTTAGGAAATACACACTGAAGGTATAAGTGATACGATGTCTGTAACTTTTAAATGGTTTAGAAAAAATATGTCGATATATACATGTGGGTTTATAAGAATCCTGTTACTCTTACTAAAACATTGCTATAAGTTTGAAATTCATAAAAATATACAAGACATAAAAAGAGTGCAAGAGCTGAATGTATAACTACGTGTGTATTACAATTTTTTAATGTTTATGTATTTTTGAGGAGAGAGAGCACCAGTAGGGGAGAGGCAGAAAGAGAGAGACAGAATCCAAAGCAGGCTCTAGGCTCTGAGCTGTTAGCACAGAGCCCGATGTGGGGCTCGAACTCACAAACTGTGAGACCATAACCTGAGCTGAAGTACCATGTTAAACCAATTGAGCCCTCCAGGCGCCCCTGTATGTATTAGAAAAGATTGATTTAAACATTTAATTTGGAATGGTGAAAAACATTCAAACTTTTAGTAGAGTAAGCAGCCTCTGCTTGACTTAAATGTTGACATATAAAAATATATGCCCATGTAGCTAGATTTTTAAATTTTTTTTTTTGGATAAACTGAAAACTCAGAATTTTATGTGAAATTTTATAATTTCACATGTCAGTACAAAGTAAAAAGTTTATACTGCATATTTTAAGCCGTGAATTTGTAATCTCACTATTAATACACAAGAAAATACTTGTGATGTCGCTTTGTACTTTTATAAAATAATATAAAATTTTAGGTAAGATTGATTTTTCAATAATATGAACACTTTAATGTGGACACTTTAGGTCTTGACCTATTTCTGTACTTTTTAATACCAATTATACTTTTGATATTGTTGCTGAATTGTATCTCTATTTAAAAATTATTTTACATGCTTATTATTGTCTTTGTTTAATAGTTGAGTTAGTGAAAATAATGGCTAAGATTTTCTAAATTCTGTGTTTCTAGTACTTTCACATTAATTTTTTATATTTTAGCTTTATAAATGTTATGAATTTACTATTTTAAAGTATGTATATACCAAATTCCTTCTATTCTCTTTAATTCTCAGAATAATGACGGTAGTAAGGGTTAGGGTGAGGAACAGGGCTTTACTGCCAGGGATTATATTTAGCATTTTGCATATAGTACTACAGTGACCACAGAAACTAAAGACTGGAGCAAAACCATAATAACTTCAGAAGTCCAATCAAGTCTGAGGACAGGGTTAATGAATAGTGGAAAGTCACCATAACTGAATGGAAGCAGAGTTACTGTTAAAATTGGTTTATAGAGTCAGGTTTATGGCCTAGAAAACAAAACAGTATACAAATAGGGCAGTGTGTGTGTGTGTGTGTGTGTGTGTGTGTGTGTGATTGAGGTCATAATGGTTAGAGGAATAGTGAGGTAGAAATGAACAGGAAAATAAAATTCTGGTCATTTGTGCAAACACCTATTGGTGTCTATATATTTATTTAAAGACTTGGTATGAAGAATAGTGTATACATGAGTAAGCCTGACTTAGAAAGTCAGAGGTAAAATGGATGCTTATACTATAGATAACACAGCCAACAAAGTAAATCAAATCCATTTGCCCATATTAAATTTCAGAAGCTCATCTGATAGCACTGATGTGATTAATGAATCTCTATTTCACTTTTATATGTACAGCAGGTGCTGGTTCTGTGTATGCTGTGAGAATTGTGACTTGTACTATAATCTTAATAGCCTGATTGATGGTTAGACTGTCAACATTATAATGCTGTTTTCTGAACCTTGAGCCCATATTACATCAAAGACAAAATAACTGTATCAGTCCTAATATACTATAAAATATGCAGCATTTATCTTGTCTTATTAAAATATCTCTTATAGTATTTACTTGTCCTAGATCTATACCCACAACCGCTGGTATGCTCCTACTTTCTGAGGTCCACAAAAGGGTCTGTTTTCATTGTTTAAATACTGTCACTCTTCAAAACTTGTTTATTCTGCTCACCCCACTCCCACATTTTCTCAGGATCTTTCTCTTTACTAGATAATAATTTATTTATTTTTAATTATTTTTAAATTTATGTTTGAGAGACAGAGAGAGACAGAATGTGCATGGAGAAGGGGCAGAGAGGGAGACACAGAATCACAAGCAGGCTCCAGGCTCTGAGCTGTCAGCCCAGGGCCCGATGAGGGGCTGGAACACACAGACTGTGAGATCATGACTTGAGGCGAAGTTGACGCTTAACCTAATGAGCCACCCAGGTGCCCCAACTAGAGAATACTTTATATCTATTTAAATATATTACTATGATTAAGATTTAAAGTGATTTATTTCTCTATATTATATATATATGTACATATACATAATGTATATATTCACATATGTCTACCTATCTATATATGTCTATATCTGTATATAGATAGATATAAAGATAGAGATAAAATAAAATCAGAATGTAAGATCTCTAGAGTGATATAAAAGTCTCTGTCTTTCTAAAATATAGTTTTTGTGGGGCTCCTGGGTGGCTCAGTTGTTTAAGTGATGGCTTCTGCTCGTCCCCTGCTCACGCTCTGTCTCTGTCTTCTCTTTGTCTCAAAAATAAATACTTAAAAAAATGAATAAAATCTAGGTTTTGTAATAAAGAAAATAATCAAGATATAAATTAAAAAATATAATGTCAATAAATAATTTGTTATTTTGCCTCTGTAATAGGCAAAAACTTTCTTCCCCCAACTTGAATACCTTTGGACTCATATATATATATATATATATATATATATATATATATATATACACACACATATACAGGATTTCAGAGTTCTTACTTTTAGCAGGGTTTAAGTAGTAAGAACAGGCTAGCACAACACTTTTCTTCAGTTACTCATTCAGCAAAAGGTATGGTTATCACCCTGAGACACACATGTATCAAAGACTACCAGTCTAACTAATCCTAGCATAACTTCATGGAGGGTTGTTTAAAGGGAGGAGGCATCAGGCCATTGGGATTGTTAGTAACACTTTTGTGATTAAGTTAAAGGGTCTGGTTAGAAGAATTTTCATTCTTTCATCTTCTAATTGCTTTCTGTCACACAGTGGTTCTTGGAAGGTTCGTGTCATAGAAACCGTCAGGAGAGATTGCTGAGATTATAGCATGGACAAAATAATGTATGTATAACAGTCAAGCTGCCCGTCTATAGACAGCACTGATATTGCTGCCCTATCAGATTATTTTTGTTGGTAAGCCAACATATGCACACTCTAGTCAATACAGAGCTCTGATTTATTCAAGTCCTTGTTTAAAGTAAAACCTACATTCCTTTCTGGGGAGTCAAATCACTGTGGTACAGGTGTAGTGTTCTTGTCCTGAGGTTTAGGGCTGGGTTTTCTTTCATAACCCCCTTTATTGAAATAGCTTATGGGAGGAATTCTTAGCACATTTAATTCACAGAATATGCAAAATCAACTAAATAGAACTCTATGCAAAAAAAAAAATAAGTTGCCAATCATGGTGATTTAGATAGTTTAGAAAGGGGTCTCATAATTACATATATTTTTTTCCTTGTGCAAAACAAACTGAATTTTAAGAATGTTATCTACCACTAATTGCAAAATACAAAGTGCCTGGTTGTTCTGCTGATTTGTGCAGGTAATTTTCTAACTATTTATTTAAACTTGGTATGCATAATGAATTTACAGCTGATCCTAACCATGATTATAAATACAAATTAAGTATTGTAAATTATCATATAAAATACAAAACTCTTTTGTTTGTACAAAAGAGTTTTGTATTTTACACAATTAAAAATTGTGAAGATTTGAAATAAATATACAGGCAAAATGGGACAGATTTGTGGCATTTATGGAAACATGACTAAGCAATCATAGGAGAAATTGACGATGTTTGGCCTAGTTAATCATTGAAATGTATTATTTGTCAAATTCACCCATTTAATCAGGATCATACACATGCATATACAGAAACACACAAGCCTGTACAGGCACATCAGCCTCTGCCCTCACCCCTGAATCTTTGCCCATTGGCAATTAGGACCTCTTCACCTACACATGTGGATTTACTCCCATTCCAAAGCCTGGGACCTACCCTGATCCCAACAAAGTTCAGTATAAGTAGTTCTAGGTTAATATATTTTTAATACAGGCAATTATATAAGAACCCTGCAATGTGTTCTATTCAGATAAATGAAATCTTGTCCATTTGCTCCAGCCACGTTGGTCTTCCTTCACACTGTTGTTCCAGAGTTTCTGCACTTGTTACCTTTGCCTCAAATGCCCTTCCCTAGATACATGGCTTCTCTTTCATTTCCTACAGGTGTCTGCATAATTGTTATGATGATAAGCCTGTACAAAGAGCATCCAGCCTTGCTTGTAGCTACTCCTTAATTCCCTCCTTTTTTTCTCTGTAGAATTTGTCATCTTCTGACATAAACATGTTTACCTTTCTATTATCTGTCTCTCTACCCTCAGTGCATGCCTTCACTAAGCAAGCTCAGTGAATCAAAGGACATTGTTTTATTTACAATTATATTCCTAATACCCAAAAGAGTTTCTGGCTAATAGTGGGTGCTTATTAACTTTTTAGATAATTGATGAATTTAAGATGATTTTAATGCTGTGTTCTAAAAGCAATATTACAGGCACGTGAGTGGCTTGGTCAGTTAAGCCTCTGACTCTTATTTCAGCTCAGGTCACGATCTCATGGTTCGTGAGTTTGTGCCCCCCATCAGCCTCCATGCTGACATTGTGGAGGCTGCTTGGGACTCTCGTGCTCTCACTTTCTCTCTACCCCTTCCCCACTAGTGTGCACGTGTTCTCTCTCTCTCAAAAATAAGCAAGTAAACCTTAAAAATTGAAAAAAAAATAAAAGAACTATTACAACGATTATTTAGTTTTTTAGCTATCATGTTATAGGAAAAGGATACAGAATACTCCAGGCACAAGTAGAGGAAAATAACAGTCTTTTGTTATAAAGTAGTGCATTAACATAAAGGTTATTAGAGAAGGGGAAACAAACAAAATACATCCATCTGGCAGACTGGTGGAAGAATTCTGGGGTCAAGGTCTAATGCTGTTTGATATAATGGAATTTATCTTAAACTGAGAAAAGGAATGTCTAACACTTCTCTAGCAACTCACTTTAGTAGGAATCATATTTTCACGCTGAATTCAGCCATTCTTCTACCTCTAGCAAGGCTATGTCTAATTATTCCTAGACAGATGATTATTATTTTTTCAGTATTGTCATATCTTTTTAAAAAGCCTAACACTTAACCTTTACCATTTTAAAATTTGCACCTGTGATGATTTCATTATCCTTAGAAATTTGTGTATTTGAATGCATGGTTCCTTCGATAATTCCATAATAATGACAATTCTCTGTATATCTTAAAACATTTTCATCTTACCAAAGCTTGTTCATGTTCATTATTATCAATATTGATGATGTTTGACCTGTAAATTCCCTTCTAATCCCTGCTTAATTTGGTTGTTTAGTTACAAATACTGAGTAGAGTACTTGAGAATTGGCTTTGAATTATTTTTATGAATGATAGAATTTGTCCACCTCACACAGCAAAAACTGATGGGAAGCACTGGATGATAAAAAAAAAACCTCAGGAGAGCTGCGCTTCATATCCTCTCCTCCAAGGTGGTGAGTCTGTCTAGATGAATGTTGCTGCTACTGCACCTGTCTGAATCTCAGGAAAGTACTGCCCTGGAAAAGGAGTCTCTTGAGATGAGGTAAGAGACCAGATGCAGGAGCTTCAAAAAGAGTGGAGGCCAAGGTTTCTCCTTAACGCCTTAGGACAAGATTACCACTTATCTAGATATTTTTCAAGAAAAATTTAAATAAAAAGGGTAATATTCACCAGCACATTCTCAACATGGAATTCCAGGCATCTGCCGTAAAATTAGCAGATTTTTAAAAAAATGTTTATTTTTGTGAGAGAGAGCACGTGCATGTCAGGGAGGGACAGAGGATCCCATGTGGGTTCTGTGCTGACAACAGAGAGTTCCATGTGGAGCTCAAACTCAGGAACCAAACTGTGAGATCATGACCTAAGCCAAAGTCGGAGGTTCAACTGACTGAACCACCCATGTGACCCCAAATCAGTAGATTTTTAATTGTTAAGGGGCTAAAATATTTTTAAGATTCCCTCTCTGACATATAAATGCTAAACAAATTTGAAAAATCGAAGTATACATATTTGCATGTCAAATACAGAGATAGATTAATTGTACACCATACCCTATACAAAGGGTTAGGAGCTTTGTATCTATTAATTCATTGCAAACACACACATGCAGACACACACACACACACACACACACACACACACACACAGACATGAGATGAAAGATTGAACCTCAGAAGTTAAATACCATGCTTGAGTTCACAAAACCAGTAAGTTCAAAGCTGTATTTATGCTTTGGTGTTCTGCCTCAAAGTCCAGTAATTGTTCTCCTATATCATAGCTACTTCTTTTGATGACCTAAAATAGAATGGATACTTCGTGCCTATATTTTAATATTATGTTTATATTGCTGGCATTCTCAATTATTTACCTTATGCCCTATCATGTTTTTGCAAAAAAAATATCTTAGCTTTACCTGAGGAAAAGTAATTGTCAAAGAAGGTTGTTAATGATATCATTTCTCTTGCTTGTTCTATTTCTGAGTTATTTTTATCTTGTGGTTTATTTATTTTGGCACAGCAAGATTCACAGCTTCCTCTGCAATTTCGTAAAATGTTCTTGCCTCATAACCTTGTTGGCTGTCCTAATTGCAACGCTCCTTTAAAATAAAGTGAATTTGGAATGTTATTTAAATACTTTTAAAGTTTTGTTGTATGCACTTTCTCCACATACAGAGTAGAGAATATTTGTGACTGTGATTCACATTTTTCTTTCTCTATCTTCTCTACTCCTTATTTATATCCAGTGATTTTCTTGGAGACATATACCTTATAGTTTTGACTTCACAAAATGTCTAAATAGGTATTTTTGATTAGTTTCCATATAGGATTGAAATAATTTCTTTGTCTAAGAGCAGAGAATATTACTATTCACCTAAAATTTTTATTTTACAAATTTCCATATTTGCTGCTCTGTTTTTGAAAATGCCAGCCCATCAATACATTAAACCAGTCATATAGACATATTTGCCATATTAGTATGGTACTTGTGTATTTTTCCTTGATGTGTGTGTGAGTGTGCGTGGTGTGTGTGTGTGTGTGTGTGTGTGTGTGTGTGTGTGTATGAAGTGTCTATCCCACTTTGGAGTGCATGCTGCATTGTTCATTGAACAAATGTTTATTGAGTATTTACAATAAAGCAACCTTTGTGAGAAGCTGGGAAGGTAGATCTACCGTCTCAAAGGCTTACACTGAAGATAGAACTTACATCAAATATTTCCATACAGTGCAGTGCTAAGTCCATTCCACATAAGCACATGGGGCACTGCAGGTTTATAGAATAATCACGAGCAGTAAGTGCAGTAGAAAATTGATGTGTAGAAGGCCAGATATCTTTAAAAACGTTGTGGTATTAGGGATTTGCAAACTGTTTCTTTAAGCTGGAGTGAAAATTACATGTGGGGAATGGGTGTCGACTTAAAGACAGGTAGGCAGGGATCAGCTTGGAAGAGTCCAAGGCAAAAAGTTTAAACATTATAATAAAAGGTAGGGAGAATAAAAATAAACATACTACCTGTGGGGTTCTTCATAGATGGTTCTATTTATGATAAAAGGGTTGTTGACCATTGATATATTTAAAAAGCCAGAGAGAAACGTTTCAATTAGCTGTATGATATGCTTGAGATTTTCCACTGTGGTTAGCTTTTGGATAACTAACCTATAAGAAAAACTCAAACTCTCCATTTCTGTCATCATATGTTTGATTAGCTCTAATAACTAGCAAAACTCTAATTAGAAATATAAAATTTATTTTAATACTAGTGGATGTAGGATGTAGAGGGAAAATTAGAAGACCTGCGCTCCACTTTCATTCTTTTTTTTCCCCCAGTTTCATTCTTAACAATTATTAGCTACGAGATGGATTAAGTAAGGCTGTCAATCAGATACCATCCTACGTATTTATATACATTTTTATCTTACCACTGTCTGCGAAACTAGTCTTATCATCTTAGTGTGTGTGTGTGTGTGTGTGTGTGTGTGTGTGTGCAAGAAGATTTTCTCAAACAGGTTAAGTGCAAGTATCTTGCCCAAGTTTATAAAGGTAATAGGTGACAACAAGTAAGTTTTAAACCAGATGTATCTGAGGACGCCTGGGTGGCTCAGTCAGTTGGGCGTCCGACTTTGCTTCAGTTCATGATCTCACAGATTGTGGGTTCGAGCCCTGCGTCAGGCTCTGTGCTGGCAGTCCGGACCCTGGAGGCTGCTTCGGATTCTGTGTCTTCGTCTCTCTCTGCCCCTCCTGTGCTTGCATTATTCTCTCTCTCTCTCTCTCTCAGATATAAATAAACATTTAAATAAATTTAAACCAGATGTATCTGAGAGTCTGAATTTTCTATACCTTACTCATTTCATTCCCCAGGCAATTTTAATTACTTCCCTTATAAAGTCCAAGATTTTGTTAGATCAGTGGTTGTCAAAGTGTGGTACCCAGATCAGTAACACCTAGGAACATGTTAGAAGTAGAAATCTTTGGCCCTCATATCAGACCTACAGAATCAAAACCTCCAAAAGTGGGTACAGCAATCAGTGTTTTAGAAATTTTCCTAGCTTATTCTTACACAAACCAAAATTTGAAAACTACCCTATTAGAATATCATGTTTTGCGCGATGTTTTTCAACATTGACTACACATTAGAATCACCTTAAAGGCTGGAAAAATACTGGTGTTTTGGCAACCCCACAAGAGATTATGATTTATAATAATTGTTCTGAAATTGAGTGCCCTCTACATATATATATATGTACACACACACACACACACACACACACACACACACACACACAGACATGGTGTGTATAGTCTATGCACATGGATATGGTCTCCCAGGGGATTCCAAATGTGTCTTTAAGTTTGAGAAAAATTGTAATTGATTGGTGCTTCTCATATTTAATGTGTATTTAAAATACCTGGGGATCCTGAAAAAGTGCTACTCTGGTTCAGTGTGTCCAGTTGATGTTGGATTCTGCAATGCTTGCAATCTACCAGATGATGCTGATGTTGTTGGTCCACAGGAGATACTGAATAGTAAAGTATTATGTTATCTTTAACATACTACCATATCTGAAATACGTGATTCTATGAAAATTTTTAATTCATGGTCAAAATGAGGGAATATCACTTTGCCTATGAGAGGGCAGGCTCTATTGTTAGGTTGGATTGAAATTTTGTTTCACTGTGATAAACTGTATCATCCTGAGTAAATTTCTTACTCCTTCTGTGTCTAGTTTCTTCATAATGATAACTACCTTTTACAATTTTGTGAATATTTAATAAACTACTCAATGGAAAATGATTATTACAGTGTGTGATATGGTGATTATAAGAAGTATGTATTTGATCAGTTAGATGACCAAGATGTATTTCACATGTATATATGGTCTTCCATAGTTCCTGCCTTACAGCTTCCAAAACCTTTGGAATTTCTTAAGTGATGAGAACCTTATGCTTTTTTTATGTTAATGAGGTGACTTTTGGACCTCCCCTAAGGATGGAGGCTGTCAATTATGTGATTAGAGGGTTGAAACTTCAAGTCTCTTCCAACCAGACCTCAGAAAGGAGGGGCTAGAGATTGAGTTCAATTGCCAGTGGCCAGTGATTTAACCAATCATGACTATGTAATGAAACTTCCATAAAACCCCTACAGGATGGTGTTCAAAGAACTTCCAGGTTGGTGAACATGTAGAGATTTGGGGAGGGTAGTGATCACAGAGATAGCACAGAAGCTTTGCACCATTTCCCCAGGCTTTGTTCTATGTGTCTCTTCCATCTGGCATTTCCTGAGTTATACCCTTTTCTAACAAGCCAGTAAGCTAGTAAATAAAATGTTTCTCTGAATTCTGTGAGCCACCCAGCAAATTAATTGAACCCAAGGAGGGGGTCGTGGGAATCTCTAATTTGTAATACAAGTAACAGTCTCGACTGGCAAATGATATCTGATGTAGGGAAGGGTTCAGTCTTGTGGGACTGAGCCCTCAACCTGTAGAATCTGCTGTTATTTCTAAGTAGTTAGTGTCAGAATTTAGTTGAATTGAGTTGAATTATAGAACACCCAGGTGGTGTTCCAAAAGAATTAATTGTTCATGTGGGGACTCCCCCCACCTCCAGTGTAATTAAATCTAAATAAATTTATAGTATTTTCCATGTCATAAGTATTTAATAACTTATTATTATTACTGTTGTTAATAATAGTACTGTGAACTTTTCCTTCTAGCTTGACCTATATTAAAGCAGTTTAATACATTTTTCATGGCAGTGTATAACACATATGGAAAGTCTACATGTGTTTTTATGATTTACATAGGATTATGCTGAAAAATTATGAGCAAAATCGGAATGAAAAAATGAAAAAAAAAACTACAACTGATTTATTTATCCTTAGCATCAACCTAGTAGATACATATATAATATATAACACCAAAAAATGCATAATACTGTGTAATTGGCTACCAGGTATGGTGTTTTTAATCACCTGACTAGCACTTTACAAATTTGAGTATAAAGCTTATGACCTATTTGGGCATGTATCCTTTTCTGAAAGTCCTTGAGTTCTGAGATATGTGGCTTCTAACAGAACTATCCTTTGATCCAAATGCTTTCTATTAAATACAAAGGATTTCTGAAGAGCTTCTTCACAATGCAGCATTAAAAAGAAGTTTGTTGGATATAATAACTAATTAAATTCATAGTTTCTGATTTTAACAGACCTGAAATTGCTTTATATTTTCCCTTAGAGAGTTTGACCTACTTAGCAGATTGGAGAACTTTGTGATCTGAATCATACTCCTGTCTGACAGCAGGAATTCAAATCCCTTGAGGACTTACCTTAAGTAGGATTCATTAGTCCTCTGTAGTCCAGTGCCCCAGCTGCCCATGCTGAAGACAAAAGGGTAGCCAATTTAATTAACCACAGCCTCAAGGAGCATAATTCATTACCAATTTTTCCAAGTAATCTAAGACTATATCAATGCTCCCGATGAAAAGATAGATGGAGCCAAGTGGTCTATTTAGGAAAGAAATCCCTTAAATCTAATTGCTCTTTTGACTATTTAATTGAAGGTAAAATTAGAGGCCATGACAAGACCACAAAACTTATCATCAGAGTAGAGAGACCTATATTTCTTTATGTGATAAGAAGTCAATAAAGTATACAATTAAGCTTTGGGAGAAGAATTGTCTGTAAACCGTTGTACCAAAACATTGTATCTCTTCTGCTACTCTTATTTATTTAACTAATTTTATGGCAAACGAACAACAATTGAATGGTTTATTTTGCTGTTGTTTACAATAAATGTCTTACATAAATCCAGTAACTAGAAGTAGGTTCTCAATGATTAATTAATTTAATTTACTCACTCAGATATTAAATGCCTACTACGTGTTGTGCTAAATGCAGAGAAGATAAAAACTTTTTTTATGGTTTTGAAATGCTAACCACTTATTAAGAAATGGGAGATAATCATATATAAAATGATATTTTGAAAGTTGAATAAGTTGAAGTGTAAAATGGTAAAAACTGTGGGAAATATGAGGGAAGATAATTGTAGGAAATATAATTTGAATTGGGTCTGAAAGAAAGAATCGGAAATCACAAGAGGGAAGATAGGTGAGGGGGACTTGATACAGGGAATGTTATGTTAAGTGAAACCCTAGCATGTCCCTAACTTTTCTGTGGTAGCATGGCTGGAGAAATGAATGAAACTGAGTAGATAGAAAATAAAATTATTGATGACAACTACCCCCTGATTTTATGGATCATGTACTTGAATATGTTTTTTCCATATGTTTATTTATTTAGTCTTCTAAATAAATATCAAGGTTTTCAATCTTATCCTCACTTTGATAAATGATGGCATTGGTAATTAAGAAGATATGTACAAAGTCAATGTGATTTATATATGATAAATGAAATCCCGTAGCTTTGCCCACACGACTACCTGATTCAAGCTTGCAAATCTTTTCATACTCTGTACTAGCAAGAACTGGTAGGCTGTATTAAGGTCATATTCTATAGACAAGTATTGATACATTATAATCAGGAGAACCATGATTATACTTGATTTCAGACACACACACACACACACACACACACACACACTGAAAACAAAAACAAAATAACAAAACCAGAAATCTAGCAAGACTGGATTTTTTATGGAAAGGATGTTGAACACAGTAAGAGATTAAGAGAAACTGAAGTAATTTCAAATTAGTTTAAAAATAATGTGATATTAGAATAAATGTTAGAAAATATGAATGTAATTATTTACCTTTTTTGATTAAAAATATATATGGGATACATTTTATATGTATTGCCTCATTTTTAGTAAGAGGTACATGGTGTATTAAAAAGTAGATTGTCCTTGTCATTATTATGTATCTAGTAAGGAATATAAAATAAAACAAATAAATACAGTAATAAATGCGTCTTAATATAAATTTCATTGAATTAAGAGAATAGTAACAAGGTCACATTATGTGTTACACAACTATATTTAAGCAGAAGTACAGCAACACTTCTTATAAATTCAAGAATCAACAATTTTTGAATGTTTGCTGTGTACCAGGAACACATCAAAAGCCACAATAAACTTCAGCTGCTTGAGTCTAAGCCCTATATTTTCCCAAGGTAACTGGTTAGTGGGACTTTGAGGCCCTATATTGATTTTCATCTACTTTGCACTACTCTTTGAAACTAGATGTGATCATTTCAAATTGCAGCATCCAATTTCAAAAATATCTGTGTGCAAGGCCTGACAGAAACATAATAAAATAAGTGATTAGGGAAAACTATTTTTGACAAGCTCTTCCAACTCTTGAGAAGTTCCAATTTATTTATGCCAGGCTCTGCTTCCTCCTCAATCCATATGCCACTGAAATGTGTGCCATTCTTCTCAGCTCCTCAACCTAATGCACAAGCATCTATGCACAAGAACTTAGCAATTGATGTGCATATAGGGCTAGATGGTCAATGATATTCAGTTCTTACTGCAATAAATTGAAGATTGATCAGATAATTGTATTGTTAAATTTAAAGTGGCCATCATTTCACTAGACTAAAAAGAAAAAAAAAACATTGGCTTAAAAAAATAATTCAAAGGAAAACATTTAAATGACTTACAGTAGAGTAAGAACTAAAACATAAAGGTGGCACTTCTAAGTGTATTTTAAGATTGACTCAATGTAAAGAAGCCTGTCTTAGTTATCTATTGCTGTGTAATAAATTACGCCAAAACATGAGAGTAGTAGGTCTGCTGACATTACAGAAATCACAGTCTGTTGTAACCTAATCATGAAAGTAGTGACTCATTATCTTTGCTATATTCTATTGGATAGAAGCAAGTCCCCAAGTCTATCCCACTCTCAAGGCCTGAATACCAAAAGGGATCATTGCAGACCATCTTAGAGCTTATGTGCATATCTATGATGGAGTAGCTCTCAAGATGCTATAAATAGCTACTGCTATAGCTTTGATCTCAAAAATTAGAAACATTATAATTTACCTCCACCTACCAATAAAAATCCAAATTGTCCTTTGAACGTAAAAGTTTGCATATATTTACATATACATTTTAATCTGATGCTTATTGTGCTAAAAAATTAGAGGTGTCTTTGCTCATTTCTGTAATTTTAGTGCAGTTCACAATTAAAAACACAATTTATTATAAAGTTCTAATTATTTGAAAATTACAAAGGAGGATATTTGCAATTATTTATCACTCCATATCAAAGCAACTACGAAAGGGTCAAATCCCTGAACAATACAATGCATTGATTAGTTAATATAGCTAAAAATGTATGTATGTGAATATGAGCAATATTCATTGATACATAATTAAAAATGTGCATATATTAGCAGAAATTGTTGTTGTTGATTACTATGTGCCAGGAACTGTTGTATGCATGACAGATGTAGCAGCAAATAAAACAGGAAATGCCCCTTCTCACATGGTGTTTGTATCCAGAGTGATAATGAGACAACTAGCAAAAAGGCAGAAGTCAATTCCAGATGGTGATACGAGAGAAGTAAAGCAGGTGATGGGAAATAGCAGTGGGGACACTTCTGAAGGTTGGTTGTGTAGTGCAGGATTCAGGGGATAACAATATTTGAACAAAGACCTGAATGACAGTTCCGTTATTATCTGAGAGCTGAGCATTCTGAAAAGAGGGCAAAGCAAGTCAAATGTCCCTGAAAGCAGAAAACTTTCAGCCTGCTTGGGGCTAAAGGTGCCAGTGTGCTTGAGGACTAAAGACTAGTGCGCATGTACATAGTGTGTGAAGGATGTGGAGTGGTCTAGATGAATTTGCACAAGCCATAGAGACACTTAATATAGAGTCTTGTGGACTCTATAAATAATTTGAGGTTTATTCTACTTGAAACAGGGGGCCATTAGAAAGTGTTTATGTGGAGAGTGGCAGGAACTGGAGACTGCTTTTTGTGTGAAGTCTTGCTGGCAGAGGACCTGTGCCTTGAAGGGCTGTGAAGTGAAGGTATTTTTTTTTAAGATAGAAAACTTGGGGCACCTGAGTGGCTCAGTTGGTTAAGCGTCTGACGTCAGCTCAGGTCATGATCTTGCGGTTGGTGGGTTTGAACCCCTCATTGGGCTCTGTGCTGACAGCTCAGAGCCTGGAGACTGCTTTGGATTCTCTGTGTGTGTCTCTCTCTCTGCCCCTTCCCCATTCATACTCTGTCTCTGTCTCTTTGAAAAATAAATAAACATTAAAAAAAATGAAGCATCAGATGGAGATCAAACAAAATCAGGTGTCACTTAAGCTTAAAAAAATAAAATAGAAACCTCTATAAAACTATTTTATTTAAGTATGGAAACCAACCAACATAAAAGGATGTTGCAGAAGAGAGGTGGCCGATTGCAATTCAGAAGGAGACAATAGGTAGTTTCATAACACAAGTGGAGATGTTGGCCTCAGAGAGAATGTCAGGGTCAAATCACTCAGTGTAACAGGAAGACAAGTAGGTGGATGAGTGTGGAAATGAGTTTTTGTTGTAGAAATATGAAATGACACAAGAACTTCTTGATGGTGTTTTTTAGGAGGCAAGTGAAACACTAGAATCTCAACAACATTTCTTCATAGGATGAGATTCTATGACTTGTATATATTCCTTTAACTATGCACTCACTGAGACACTGTGGTTTCTGAGATAAACATGTTTTAGGCTATGCATTCCAAAAAAAAAAAGGAAAACTTGCTTTAAACCAGTCATTCTCAAATGCTAATTGACAGTAGAGGTACAATGAGAAAAATAAAAATACCCTCTGGTGAATTTTTCATAAAACAAAATTTTCATTTTTTTTAGGGGTTATGGTCTTCCTACTGCTTGTGCTAGCATGTCTTGTTTTTTTGTTAAATGATGATGAAAGATAGGTGTGATCTAATACCATTAATTGGAAAAATGTTAACAAAGATAACATTCATAGATAAGGGACACAATTCTTTTTTTTTCCTTTTTCTTTTCTGAACATCCTCCGATTTTTTCCATAATGTTAGTTGGGTGAAAAAAATTAAATATTTAATTTCTTTTATAAGAGAAAAAAGTATTAAAAGGTAATAAATGTTGAAGAGTATCACTTTATGGGAGAACAAAAGCAATAAAAAACATTCTTGCCTAATATCAGTGCTTCCCTTATACCTTGGAGGAATCAGAAAACTGGCACATTTGAGTTATCTTTTCAAACATGTGAAATTTGTCTGGTAATCTCCAACTCATTGATTTCAATAATGTGATGTGCCTGTGTCTCCATTGCAAATTAAGAAAGAGGAATTATCATGAAAGGGAACTTTTTATTTGCCTTTTCTAGGAAAAAATCAGGATCAGGAAATACCCTAGAAAAGATTAGTATGTCCCTATGGAGACTAGAACAAAGAACTCTCAATTCAAGTTCTTTTATTTATGTAAGGATTGTCATTAAGGAAAAAAAAGATGTACATGTAACATTACCTATCTACTCATCTATCTATATGTATAGGTACAGAGAGGATACATTTACACCCATATTCATACATGGCATGTATTGGTTATATAGATATGTGTGTGTGTGTATGCACACACACGCACACACACACACACACACACACATAAATGCTACTGTGTGTATCAAGCACCATTTTAAGCACTTTGCAGATAATATCAGAGATGTATAGATTGAAATCACTAAGCAATAGTAATTTTATAGTAATTATAATCTGTGAAATTTGAAATATGCAAATTACCTTAGAAAATTATTTATAAAAGAATTTTAATGTCATTTTAGTGCTTTTTTTTTCTTTTCTTAACACATTAGCTTTAATAACCACTTTTGGTAAAACCTACTTTTTGAGGGCAATAATGAAATTACAATATCATCTTTCCAATGGTCTCCTAAATCTAAATTTCTTTTCCTACAATTACTCCCAAGAATGGCCAGCTCCTCTCTGGCATCTCAAATCCAAATCGTTTACATAATATCATCTAAAATTTCATTGCTGCTTCCCTATTTTTATGAAAAGTATTAAACTGTGGCCAAATAATTAGGCTCAAAATGTCAGATTCATTTTAATCAGTAATGGCTAACATTTATTGAAAATGTATTATATCCAGGTCTTTTGGATTCATCATCTCAGGCGACCTCTACAGCAAGAAAAAGTGATTAACATTACTGGTTTCACTAAGTGGAGAAACAGCCTATAGAACTTAAATGACTAGACTATCCCATGATTGCATCAGGAGGTGAATTCAGTTCTGTTGGTTCCTAAACCCCAAATTCATTTCCGGTGAAACATTTACACAGTTGAATATGTGAAAATGATTATTGGCATTTCAGAAGACAAATCCTGTATATTCTCTTTGGAAGTCAATAAGAAGTTCTGCTAAATAAGTCTTTAGGAAAACATTATGGATAAAGGTCATAGTTTCTAAGCCCTATTAACATGTACTTTTTTGACCAATTAAAGACTATCTCCCAAAGTCAACATTTTTTTCTTTATTTTTGTTACCTATATGAGGTTTCTCAGGCTTCCTTAAGGTACACACAAGAATAGACTAACACTTTCTCATGAGACAAAGAGAAGCAACTATGTTACTTTGAAGAGAATGGTATAAAACTTATTTATACTATTCATGTATTTCTACTTCTTATTTTTATTTTTAAGGGATGACTATTTATTCTGGATTTATATATTTTAACTTTGACTTTCAAAGATTGGTTAGATATTAAAGCTAAAAAAGTTATACTTGTTATTAAAATATCAGCAGTTATGTTCGTATTTTCTTATTGCCTGGCACTTTTATTCTAGCAATAATTTTATCATTTAATACCAATTAGATTTCATGTTACTCTCTCTGACCTTAATAGTGTTTCTTTCTGTTTCATTTTTCTGTCTCTCTCTCTCTCTCTTTCTCTCTCCTTCCCCCTTCCTTCCTCCCTTCCCCTCTCCCTTCCTGCCTTCCTTCCTCCCTTCCTTCCTTCTCCTCTCTCTTCCTCCCTCCCTTCCTCCCTTCCTTCCTTCCTTCCTTCCTTATTTCCTTCCTTCTCTTTCTTTCTTTCTTTCTTTCTTTCTTTCTTTCTTTCTTTCTTTCTATGTATTTTTTGGAGAGAGAGAGTGAGCAAGCGTATGAGCAGGAGAGGGGCAGAGAAAGCAGGAGAGAGAGAATCCCAAGCAGGCCCTCTGCTGTCAGGGCTTGATCCCATGAAACATGAGATCATGACCTGAGCCAAAATCAAAGTTGGATGCCTAACTTACTGAGCCACCCAGATGCCCCTCTTTTTCTTTTTTACATAAGTACAATCATAAATACCTATTACATACCCAAATTTCTGGCTTGTTTACACATTTCACAAATAATTTCTTAGCCTTTTCCTGTATAGAAGAGAAATGGAGAAGGCACATTGAGAAATAGAAAGGCCACCACACTAGGAGCCAATCTTGTCTTATGGTGTGTTATGCAAATTAGATTATGTTATTTAAGGTTTCTGTCCCCATTTGCTTTTTTCCTCAATGGAAACAACAAACTTCCCTTCCTATCTCAGAGATAGGATAAAATTATGTAGACAAAAATACAGATATGGAAATCCTGGCATTTATAAAATGTTGGAAGTAAAACATTGGAGGAATTATTAAAAGTATTGGTATGGACCATAAGAGACTCTTGAATACAGAGAACAAACAGAGTTGATGGGGGGTGAGGAAGTGGGGAAAGTGGGTGATGGGCATTGAGGAGGGCACTTGTTGGGATGAGCACTGGGTGTTGTATGGAAACCAATTTGACAATAAATTATATTTAAAAATATTGGTATGGAATTAGAGAAGTGTATATAATACAGCATGATTTTTGTTTTTGTTTTGTTTTTTCATTTCGGTTTTGGTTTGGTTTGGTAAGTAAATACCTCATTTTAGTAAAGTTGTTAGGCAAATTATGGAAAGAGCCCAAATATCCATCAATGGATGAATAGATAAAGAAGATGTGGTATGTGTATATATGCAATGGAATATTACTCAACCATAAAAAAAGTGAAATCTTGTCATTTACAATAACATGGATGGTGCTAGAGAGCATTATGCTAAGCAAAATAAGTCAGTCAGAGAAAGACAAATACCATATAATTTCACTCATGTGGAATTTAAGAAACTGAACAGATGAACATAGAAGGCAAAAAAAGAGAGAGGCAAACCAGAAAATAGACTCTTAACTGTAGAGAACAAATTGAAGGCTACGGGAGGGGAGACAGGCAGGGGATGGGTTAAATGGGTGATGGGTATTGAGGAGGGCACTTGTGATGAGCACTGGGTTTGTAATTAAGGGATGAATCACTAAATTCTACACCTGAAACTAACATTACTGTAAGTTAAGTAACTGGAATTTAAATAAAAGTGACACAAATATTTTTTTTTAAAAATGAGTTACCAATTTTCTTAGAATGTTACTGAATAGGTTCTATGTATGAGGAACTGATTTAAGTGATTGAGATAATAAACAAAGATCTCTACTTTCATGGCATTTACACTCTGGGTCAGGGGAAACAGATAATACAAATTAACATAAAAATATATGTTGGAAGCTGACAAGGCATTGTGGAAAAAGAAGTTTAAAGCAGGATAAGAGGGATTAGGGGGACCTGAACAAGGAAGGTGAGGGTTTAAGTTTTGATAAGGGTAGGAACTCAAACTGTGAAATAATAGCTAATAGATAAAAACATAGAGAGATCCCTTTAAAACATAAGACAGATTATGTTCAAGACTCTTGGTCTTCTATTTTGTTGAAATTAAAAAAACACATTTTACAATAGCCTGTATTTCCTAAGCAATTTGAAGGCAATTTGCCTTCTTAATCAATGACTTTTTCTATATTAGCTATGATAACAAGAGCTGCTTTAACAGAAAAATCTCAAATTTCTCAAATTGTGACTTGACACAATATGATTCCTTACTCATTCAAATTTGAAAATGGATACCTGTGATGAATGATAGCTTCTTTTGCAAGTGGTGATTCGTGACCAAGCTCCTGATGTCTTGTGCTCTGGCATTTTCAAGCACGTGGCTTCTTAGGTTGTAAGTTCCCTGGTATCATGACGGAAGGAGCTTGTGAGTGTTACTAAGGGACAGCATTTTAGGGTTCTATTGGAAATACACATATTGCTGTAATTCGCATTCCATTGGCTTAAATTCATACTAGATCACTTCTGCAAGGAGGCAGAGAAACTATTCTGTATGGCCAGAAAAGAGTTGGGTAATCAGCTTGAACCCTTTATAATAACCTATCACTTCTTTCTGTCTCACGCTGCTCTGCCATACTAACATCTGTTTTTCCGGGAATACTCAGATAAATTCCTGCCTCAAGATCTTTGCATTGGCAATTCCAAATGCCATTGCATTTCTCTAGACATGCACTTGCCTCCCTCATTTTGCTTCATTCCTATAATTACTCAAATGCTACCTTACTACAGAGGGTTTTCTTGGCACTTTATTTGCTCCATTTTCTGCTTTATTATTCTCTATAACTATCATATATACGTAACTATATACAGTAAAACCTTGGATTGTGAGTAACTTGTTCTGCGAGTGTTCTACAAGACGAGCAAACCCTTCTGATAAATTTTAACTTGATAAATGGGTGATATCTTGCAATATGAGTAGTATGTGATGCCAAATGTCACATGATTACAACTGAGCCTTGAAATTCACCTTGATGCACAAGTGCTTTGGATTACAAGCATGTTTCCAGAACAAATTATGCTCACAAACCAAGGTTTTACTATATATGTAAAAAAATCCCCTAACATATAATATTTGTTTCACAAAAATAATATATCTCTCCTTTTATAACTACCCTTTAAGTCCTGTGTTAGGGTGTTTACTATTGGATTGAGGGTTATAATCTGCTTGCCTTGCTTGAATATATATATATATATATATATATATATATATATATATATATATACATACACACACATGTATGTGTGTGTGTGTATCTTCCTAACATATTTATTTGTTCATTGCCTATGTCTTTCACTAAGTCAATAGCCATATGAGTACAGATGTACGGATTTATTTTCTTTTATCAGTTCATCTCCAGAACAAAAACATCTCTCTACCATGTAATAGGTGCTTTATAAATATGTTCTGGATGAATGAATAAAATGAGGAGTATGAAAATATTTCTACAATTTCACTTATATTTTTTAAAATTATGTTTTTATATCGTTCTCCCTCACTGGACTTCTTGAGGGGAGGAACAGTACATTTCCTAGTATGTAGAAGACTGATCATGAATATTGTATGAAGAAAGGAGAATAAATAAACAGATGAGGAAATTTAAGTATATAACTATATACTATAAAGTATATAACTATATAACTATAAATTTTCAATTATAGTAATATGTGGTTACTATCTAGTATTTGTATCCTACTTCAATGAGAGAATTTTTTTTTATTCTGAAAAAAAATACATACATATATACCCACATATGTGTATATATATATGTATACTATATACTATACTGTAGTGTGTGTGTGTGTGTGTGTGTGTATGTGTGTGTGTGTATAAATATTGTGTTCTTACTCCTGTTGGTCTCACTCAAAAACTCATGTTGTTTTCTCTATCAGATTGTTTCTGAACACTTACAAATTTCTTTTATTTTTGCTTAACTTAATTCAATATGTTTTTGTTCTTCATTAGTACAATAACTACCATTTGACATTCTTCCTTCATCTAACATAAACCTAATCAATAGTATAAATAAGTTATGAAGTAGGTGTAGCATATTCTGCTACATTTTACTAGATTAAAAGAGGATTTTAACAAAACTAGAATATCATTTAATAAAATATCATTTAATTAAAATATCATTTAATTAAATATTAATTAATATTAAATACTAATTAATTAATTTAATTATAATATCGTTTAATTAAAATAAAATAGACCCATGCACACCAATAAGTCATTATTTCTAGAGAACACATTGGAATGTGCCTATAATTTACAACATTCGATGATATGCTAACATTTTTTAAATATCTACTCTCATTATTAGCTTTGTGATATTACATTTCACTTATCTTACTACACTATTTCAAATTATTGATAATATACATCCGTACACTTATATAATTAAAATAGGTATATTTGATTATCACTGTCTTGGATTGAATTTTCTGGAGAATTGGAATATCATCTGTGGCCTGATTTTTATCTCTAGTTTATGTCATTTTGCCCTTCCTTTCACTTTCAATATCATCTTATTTCTCTAAGTTGTAAAATGCTATGATCTTTTATTAAAATAGGAAAAAAATTATAAAAAGTCTTTTGAAATGATATAAAGAACCACAGTTTGTTAAATTCAATACCAAAAGAGCATCTATGACTCATTCAGGACATAACACTCTAAATTGCCCAAGAATAGGAGGCATACACAGTGTAATATATAATACTAATGGTGAGGGTATGATTGTGACTGGCTTATAGAATTAATTCAGAGTACATTCAGTGCAAGTACTTGGGAATGATACTTAGCTTATAAAATATTAGTCTGTAAAGTTTCAAAGTCTTAAATTTTAAAGGAAAATTGAAATTCTACCTGGAAAACAACCAAGGCAATAGATAGGTATAGTCACTAATTATGATGTGTTTGACTGAGAATTTTCACAAAAATAAACATCACTCTTTTTATACCTAACCTGTAAACCCTACTTTGATAAGTTTAGTATTTCAGTGGAGAGACTATACATATTTTCACTTGTCTAAATTCTGGGCTTAAGGGTAGAACAATCTGGTAATATATTTTAAATTATATTTTGCTATAAGCTAATTAGCTAGTGTTTCTTTATTGACATTTACAGTTATTATTTTTTTCATACTATGCACAATCAAGTTTTCTGTGAAAAACAGCCACACAAAAGCTAACTAAAACAAAAAAATGTTCTTGGATCTTAGTATATATAAAAGGTTTTAAGATTTCTTATACTATATTCTCAATAATAGACAATAGAACAAATGTCATAGCAATGAGAAGGTATATAAATCACATGCTTAGGGGGAAATGTTTGCTAGATTAAATAAACATATGAGGCAATATGTGGTTTTTCTTTATTAAAGCAAGCTGCTAAGGATAATTATACTTAATAGTACTATTTCTTTACAGTTGGTTTGAGTAATTGTATATCTGTCTCAATGGCAATACAATACTATTACAAGTGCTTTATAAAGTCTGGTTCAAGTAAAGGCCTTGTAGGTACTTAATCTTTAGGATAGTTCCAATACTTAAATTCCATAATCCACACCTTATAGTTGCAATAGTCCTTTATTTATATCTGAATCTAGGATGTTTCCTGAAGAATTCTAAGCAATATTTCACTCCAGTCTGTCTTGATCATTTGCCTTATGGAGAGTCTAAACTAGTTATCAACTAGATGGGTATGCGGTTTTTTATTATTATTTTTTTGTAGCAATTTCACCCTCAGACCTCAAATAGGCAATAAAATAGAATAAAATATTCATTTGCCTCAGCAAACTTCAAGAATTGTACGTAGTGATGTTATTTATTTTCAATGAAGAAAGAACTTCTTAATATTAGCACTTCTTAAAATGAAAATTCCAAGAACTAGAAATAAAAAATCTGGAACAAAGTGTTATTTATTATGTTACTTTGGGTAAATCTCAGCTAATCTATTTCTCGAATAAGTGAATTATACTCTTCTTAGCTAAATGCTTGAGTAGTTCTGAGGGTTAAAATAAATACTACATGGGAAAATGCTTTCTATTCCCGAAAGTGCAAACGTGAGCTTTTACTGATTTTGTTAGAATTTTTAAACTTACAACTTCTTTTTATGTAAATGATTTCATTTGCGGTTATATTCTGAATTAATCAATATTTGTTGAACTAATTTGTATAACTTTTTTTTTGTTAAATGACCATAAAGAAGAAATATATTCATTATAACAATTATGGTAAAGATAATAATAAAACTAATTAATAGTGATGACAAATGGCATCCATAGAGGCTGTATCCCTATTTAAGTGAAATATTGAAAACATCTCCAAAAGTTGAGCCATAGAACTCTGGAAAAGCGTATTCTTAGTTATGTAGTTTATTAATCACTTATGTCTTGGAATAAGACACTTACTTTCTCTTTTGTACAGATATAGAACAATGATAAAGGGTAATATGACAAAAAACCATTCTTTAACTGAGCTGGAAAGATAAAACTACACTGGGGCAATCACAAATGAAACAATATCACAGTTTAAACATTATATATAAATTTTATGTTGTCAAGTACAATTTTTAAAAAGTTAGAAACATGAATCTTATGAAAATACAATATGGAAATGTGGTAAAAATTTAATTCAACACATTAGTGATTGAACCAGTAAGATATTAAGTTTGAGTTAAAATGAATTTGAAAGTGTGGGTATTTATAAGCGAATTTGAAGGTGTGGGTATTTATAAGTGGGTATTTAAAAGGTGAATGTTAAAGTAAGTGTGTTAGCTTAGCCACAAAAGTGGCTAATGATCTACAGAGCAATACATTGTAGCCTTAGGGGTGTAATTTCTACCAGACAGAAATCTGCATGGTATTTGCATGTTTTTCAAAGTCTTTAACAGGCGTATCCAAAGTTTATAAAAATCTAGAAGTACTTGTTTTTGGTTTTGCTATTTCCTCTTTGATGAGTCTCCAGACACTATACATTTGTATGTTGCTGGGACTGAATTGTTTCCCCCAAAATTTGTATGTTGAAGCCCCAACCTCCAATGTAATGGTAGTTGGAGAAGGCGCTATTGTGAAGGGGCTATTGTCATTAGAGTTAGAGGACCTCAGGGTGGTGTGGGGTTTCATGATGGGATTAGTGGTTTTGTAAGGTTAAGAACAGAGAAATCTTTCTCCCTCTACTTTTTGCGGGCCTAGCAAGAAGGTCGTAGTCTGCAAGCCAGGAAGAGGGCTCTCAGCAGCAACCGAATTGGCTGACACTTTGATCTTGGATTTCCTGGCCTCCAGAACTGCGAGAAATAAATATTTCTTGTTTAAGACACTACATCTATGGAGTTTTGGTATAGCAGCACAGGGAGAATAAATAAATGTTATCATGTAGAATTCTAACATATAGAATTGATTAAAGTCGAGTGTGCAACTGGATTGGTATAGGCTATACCCAAACCACTTTAAGAGAGAAAACTAGGGTAGTGTGTGTGTGGTGTAGTGGAACAGGCATAAGAATAAGTGGCCTTCAAGCCGTGTCATTGAAATGATTGTAAAGCTCTGGCTATTTAACCTAGAAAAGAAATTAGTCAAGGGATACTTAATTAACTGTGTTAGTTTTTTGGGTAAAGTCACACACAGAAAGAGCACTCAACTGTTTCATAAAGAGAAACTGAGACACAAAGAGAAGGTTTGTGATAGTGAGTAATGGTAGATATGGAATGATCCATTTATTTACCGAAGGCAAATAATCTCTAAGATTTAAACTATTTTTTTCCATATGATTTTACTCAGAATTTTACCCTAATGTAATACATTACATGCTTCTAGGCTATACATATTCTCCAACAAACACATTTTTGCTACTATAATTTCCTCCACGTTAAAATTTTAGATTGAGTTAAAATTATAATTAAAGTTATAATTATTATCAATATACTATTGGCATTCCTACATATAGAGCTAATTTAAACAAGCAATTATGATGAATTAAATTATTAATTTGGAATGTATTTTTTAATTAGATGGATTGGTTTTCCTTCAATTAGTTCATATATTATACTAGAATGATAAAAATTTCACTATTATTTATTTTATCATACTTGGTTTTTATGGATGTGAGTCCTGAGAAGCCTTGTCTATATGATAAAAGTAGTTGGAATTAGAAGGAATCTGGTTACAGCAATGTAACTCAATTATTTTGGTCACCATATCAATTATATGACAAAAATCACATAGCGTTCTATCATTAAATGTTATTTTTAATGATTTATTACCTGACAATTTGATCTTCTCCTTCAATTTTCTTGAAAGCAAAGAGTTGGAAACCTCCTGCTTTGCAGAGTGATTTGTTACTCACTCATTGGAGCCATTCACTCTCTTGCTACTGATGCCAATATTTCATGTTGTAATTTTTTTTGGCATCCTGAGGGTTCTACACCCCTCAGCAAAGCACCCTGTTAATATTAGGGAATGTGTGAAAAATATGTCTTCCTTTTAGAATGTGGGAGATGGAGATTTGTGAATGTGAGATAGGAAAAGACAAAATCATATGTTTTCTCTGGAGATTTAGTTTTAGAGGAGTGTAAAGGCAGAGTGGGTATTTCAAAATCAATGCCTTTGACTTTGTGTGCAAAGTGTCTCTTAGAAAATGATTACACGTACCCAGTGAAACACTTACCCTGTATTGAAGATGGGGTGGGGGGGAGCTTGTTCATGGAGTATCCAAGGCATCTAAGACACTGTCACTGTTCAATTTCAGAAAAAAACTGTGCATTGGAAAAGTGCATAAAAGCAATAATGAATACAAAACTCTGTGAGTTTGGTGTTATGATTAGCCTTATACAATCAAAGAGAAAATTAAATCGAAGTAGAGAATTCATCATATTTATTACTTTAGATTGTCTGCTCTGAAGTGTTTTGCCATTTTTCTACAAAACGCATTTGATTGATTATAAGTGATGGGTTCCCCTGGGACCTCAGGAACATGACTTATGTGTCCCAGAGGCTATGCACATGGATTCAACCTCCAGTTGTTTAGAATAATTAAGATTGCTAAAGGAAACTTTAAATTATAAGACCATGGTTATTCTTATATATACCAGTCTACTTAGTATGAAGTTATACAAAGTAACTATATACATAGAAATGTACTTTTTTTTCTCACATATATTTTTCAGGTGTACATACACTAGCATCACAAAAAACATTATTTTCTGTTTTATCAAACATCATGAATACCCATATTATAGTTCACATGTATACGATCATTGATGATTTTATAACTCCTAATATCTTTATATAATATGGAAATGTTATATAAATATATATCAGGAAGTTTTATATGAGCTATTCTCTCTTATATGTTGTCTAATATTACCATCTACTTTTGGAAGATAAAATTCTGAAAGGTGTCAAACAACCTTCTTAATATGAGGTTGCTTTGCAGTCATGGTAATTATGAATACTGCTTCTTCATGTTTCTTTCAAAAATATATTGGAAGAAATATAAACTAAACCATGAATCAACAGTTGACTTCTATTCTTCATCTAGAATGACTTTTCTTCCTGCTAGATATAGAGCATGGATATAGGATTAAATGCAGATTAAATTCAGCTAAATAAATACATAGTTAAGATACATCATCATTTTTTTCATATTTTAATGCAATGTTTTCATACTGAAAGGCAAACTAGTGGTTTATGCAATATCTCAGAAATTAGTGAAATGGGAGGTGAGAATGAAGTAACAAATGCTTTTAATAGTGATTTTTATTTCTGGTTAATGTTACTGTGTGTGTATTCAACATGTTAATAAATAGTAACTATAGTTCTAAGCGGCCAAAGTCATAATAGGTATTCTAAAGAATAACACATTTCAGAGGAGGATAACAAAAAGATAATTTCCTTGATGTAGATTACAAAGTAAAAAAGAAACCTCTTAATCCATACTTTATCACTCTATTTATTAGACTGTGAACTTCTTAAGATCCAAAATGATGAATTTTGAGTGAGGAATTTTATTCCACACATATGCTCAGCAGGTGGTTTTCGAGTGGATATATAGTGAATAGTGTTACTGATTTCTTTATGTTATATAATACTGTGAAATACGATTTTCATCAACTACATATTGATTTTGTTAATTTTTATTCAGTTTAATTTGGTACTCCTCACAAAGTTAGATGTGTATTTAGAAAACAAATAAGATTTAGGTATTTCATTTGGGGGCTTATATCAACTCAGATATACATGTAAACCATCAGATGCCAATAAAGTAAGCACATAATAGAAACCTATCCAGATTTCAGGATAGTGGCTTTCTCTGTGACCTCACTTCTCTAATCGGTCCAAGATGAGTTGTTGCTTTTCAGTTTGTCCAGCTTCTTCCTGTAAGAATGAGAATGACAATGTCCAAGGTCTTTACTCTTCTGAACTGAAACCAGAGCCTTTATGTAATATTTTATGTAAGTAGCAACAAGAACAAGAAAAAAAAATGAGTAATGATGATCTGATGGGGCATTATGATGAAAAAGGGGTGATTCTACTATATAATTATAACAGCTTTTCATTATAGTTAGCAGAACTATATTATTACTATAATAATAACTAGTATTATTTTCTTCTTTCTACTTTTCTATTGTTTCTGAAGTAGGCTCTATACCCAACATGGGGCTTGAACTCATGACCCCAAGATCAAGACTCACATACTCTACTGACTGAGCCAGCCAGGAGCCCCTCTTCTGTTCTTTCTTAGTTTTCTATGACAAACATGTAGTTAATTTGTAATAAATTTCATATAGAACGTTAGGTATGTGCTCCCTCAATTTCAAAATTATATAAAGACTCTTATCAAGTCTTCCCTGGATTTCTTCTGTCTTGTCTAGATTTGGGACAGTAATTGGAGAGAGGGCATGATGGGACTCCTAAAAAACTCATTTCTAGTATTGCTTTTACTCTTAAACGCTGGGTGAATGTAGCATATTTTGTTTTCAAAATCAGATTTCATTAACAGTTTATAAACTTTACTTAACTCTTGTTGGAATTAAAGACCATCCAAATAACTATGAAAAGGTGAGTTATATTCATTAATTTAATAAATATTTATTTTTAAAATATTTATTTATTTTGAGAGAGACAGAGAGAGCAAGAGCGGCGAAAGGGCAGAGAGAGAGGGAGACAAAGAATCTCAAGCAGGCTCTAGGTTGTCAGCACAGAGCCCAATGTGGGGCTTGAACTCAGGAACTGGGAGATCATGACCTGAGCCAAAACCAAGAGTCCGAGGCTTAACTGACTGAGCCACCCAGGGACCCCAATAAATATTTAAATTAGTCTGCTTTCTCCAAAGCATTGCATCAGCATTGCCACACAAGCAAACAGACCTAAACTCTCCTTTTGTGTGGAGTAGTTCTACACTTATTCTCCATTGTGAGCAGACTCTCAGTTGAATAATCAGAGGCATTAAACCAAAAATGTGGACAGTGAAATGTTTGGAAATTTTCAGTAGTCTTTAGAACACTAGGGAAGAAAATCAATACACCTCTCATGGATTATCTGGTTTTAAGCAACTTGGTTTCTTAGTGCTCCTGCCAGGATTAATTATGAGCAAACTGTTCCTGTACATAGTTAAATAAATTGAGTTGCTGTATGAAGTAATTTGATATAAGCCCACTGATTTCAGTGTACTACCTATCAAAACTAATGATTTTGGTATAAGAATAATTATCATTGAGCCCCCATTTTTGCTTGTAGACTTTATATAAAAATAAAAATGCAAAATGATGAGAAGGAAATGAGAATATTGGCTTGGAGAGGTTTTCCATGAATAAAAGGCAGTGTATGTTTTTACTCTCAGTTTATTCAATGAAACACTGCATAGTGGTAGTTTTGGATAACTCCTATTATTTTCAGATATAAAGTAACACATAATTGACAGAAATAGGCCATTATTTTTTTCCAAAAATTCATGTCAACATGGTTAAATATGCAAGCACACACTTTCAAAAATTAAACACTAAAATTTTTAGATACAATCATTGTTCTATTAATGTCATCATGCGATTAGACTCACATATACTTCTGCCCCAGTACCACTGTTCTCTTCTCCACATCAAGCTCTGATGTCTGGAGCTGACTGAATATTATTCATAATTACTCTGTCAAATCTGCCATACTTCACCCAGATAGATGATAGCTCCTAAAAAAAGGAAAATCACCAATGCAGAAAGAACTCAAAAGCACTTCAATAATTTGCCATTATTGGGGTGTATGATGTTTCAGAAAATCAATAATTTTCTAATTATGGAAAATTGGCTTGTTTTCACTGAAAGGGCCACCTCAAATACTTTTTTGGAGGGGAACAGGGCAAGAGTACAAATGGAGGCCCCAAATTGCTAAATAAAATATGTTCTGTCCTTTATCCCGACAGGAAACTTCTATAATAACAGCACTGAAGAATGTATATAAGTTATGTTTTTATATGATGTATAGGACTTACATAGGATTTACACATATATGTATATATAACATAATATGATATGTTGTATTATATATTGTCTATTTGTACATTTATACATAAATGTTCATTTATATTTATTTATGAATTTATTTATATAAAAATGTATACTTATATATGTTATAGTTATACATTTATATATTTATATAAAGAGGGAATGTATTTAGGCCTTGACTCAATGGTTGAGGGGGTCACTCAGGAAACTGGGAATTAGCCCGCTTTGTCATATAATAGCTTAGTATTAGTGGACGCTGCGATCTCATTAAGAGTGAACTGTCTGGAAAAATGTTTGCAGGCATTTTTTGAAGGAAAGGTGAAGTGGTATACTAATTTGCAGTCTTATCATCCTGTGGAAGAATACACTGAAATAAACAGTTGTCCTGTGTTGATACAGCTGGCCATTGTTGTCATTGTAACACGCTTTAATTTAATCATATCAGTTGCTATCACATGCATCATGATAATCACCATCTCGTGAAGAAGTGTCTAGATCTATGTATTCTTTATTAAATTCTTCTTTCAACATTTTTACTGATGGATTTTATAGGAAAAAATGATTTCGAAAATAAAACTATTGTAGAAAGAAATTTTGTAATTATTTGTACATGAATCTTTTTCTTCGTAGCCATGCAAATGTTTTATTTACTTGCAGTGTTTTGTATTACTGGAATGTCACTTTTGTTGCATATTCCCCATGGAGATTTTTTTAAGTATGAGGAATTTAAAAACGTTACGTATTTTAATTTTCTTAGAGTTAGGATGGTTTGAATTTTTATAAGCTACTGCTAACAATTGCCATAGAAAGCAATAGTTCATACTAAGTAGCTACAGAGAAAATTCAACATTAATATAATTTTTTGATCAAACACCACAATTAGGATTAACTCTTTGTTTGTACACTTTCTTTCTCCACTCCCACTCTTAACATTTCTCTGCATTTTATATCTTTTCTGAATTAAATCTCTTACTTTCACAGATATTAGGCAGGATTATCATAATTCTTCTAAGAATGATTACTATGTAAAATTTGATATGTTTCATCAAGTTGTCTCACTTTTTGAAAAAAGCTTATTTATTTATTTTGAGAAAGAAAGAGGGAGAGAGAGAGAATCCCAATGTGGGCCTCGAACTCACTAACTATGAGATCACGACCTGAGCTGATCTCAAGAGTCGGATGCTTAAATGACTGAGCCGCCCAGGAGACCCACGTTGTCTCAGTCAGGTACACAGATAAAAAATTGAAAGAAAAATTATAAACAATCTGAATTGTTACAAAAAATGTCATTATTTGTAAACAGAGATGAAATATTAAAAAACATCATGAATTTTTGGCCACAATTTTGCTTCTACACCTTTCTTGTTTTCTTTATCAACCATAGTGGAAACATTATAATAAGCTTAATCTCAACAAATATTTGTAGTAATTTCAAAAATTAAGTTTTCGTGTTTCAGTTCTTAGCTTAAGTCAAACCTACATTAACATTTTTTTTAATGTTTATTTAATTTTGAGAGAGCGAGAGAGACACAGACTGTGAGCAAAGTGGGGTCAGAAAGAGAGAGAGAGACACAGAATCTGCAGCAGGCTCCAGGCTCTCAGCTGTCAGCACAGAGCCCAATGTGGGGCTTGAACCCATGAACTGTGGCATCATGACCTGAGCTCAGGTCAGTTGTTTAACCACTGAGCTACCCAGGTGCCCCAAACCTACATTTTTTTGACATTGGGGTTTTGACACCGGGTTTTCTTTTTATTCCTTTTAAAAGTTTATTTATTTATTTGGAGAGAGAGAAAGAACACTCAAGTGGGAAAGAGGCAGAGAGAGAGAGAGAGAGAGAGAGAGAGAGAGAGAGAGAGAATTCCAAGCAAGTTCTGCACAATCATCAGGCGGTAGGACTCAGGGCTCAAATCCATGACTGTGAGATCATTACCTGAGCCAAAACCAGGAGCCAGACGCTTAACCAATTTAGCCACCCACGCGCCCCTTGTTTTCTAATAGTTCAACAATGTGCAAAATAAACATTAGTCGTTCAATAATATTTTTATCACTGATACCATATAATTGAAGTAAATAATATTACATTTACAATTTTAGGTATAACTTTTCTCAGTATATTACCTGATAAATTAATAGTTGTATGTTTGCTTTTTCAGGTTAAATAACTATTTGTTTCATTATTATTGTATCCATCCTACCCATTCAGCCATTCTAGCACTTTATTCCAAAATAACTTTTATCAAATCTACCCCTTTTATTGCTTTCTATAAATATATTGCCTCCAGTAACACTAAAATGTAAATATAAAAAGAAAGCATATTATTTTTTTAAGTCCATCATGATTATAATCTTTCCTAGTGTCATCTTGTTTTTGTTGAATTCTGTGAGTTGTTTGGAGTTTATATCACTATTTTTTTTCAGTCGTAAAATTGCATATGCTTATTTGTGTGCAAGTAACATTTCATGATTGACAATTAAATCTTCCTTTTACAAAGAATCTGTAATGGCAGAAATTTTATCTGACCTGTTTGAGAACTTAATGAGAATAATTTTCTTGCTAATTTTCATTGTTTTGGTCAGTAATTATACCGTAATTAAATCATGAATTTGTAATATCCTCATGGCAAATTTTATGTGAGTGATGTTGGATAGAAATCTGCTCACCTTTATTGTCTCCATTTTTAAAAAATTTAAGCAGACTGCTTTTTTGAAGATTCACTCTCACATTTTAGATTTTTATTCAATGGAATTATTCTTCTATATTTCTAACATGATTTTGACTTATACTCTTACTAATAATCTAAATAACGTGAAGAATAAAAATTAATTGCATTCAGTGTATAATACGTAAATATGTATTCATCAGAAATAAAGTTAGTATAAAATTAAAAAGTAAAACATTTTGTACATTTACAAAGGAAATAATTTCTTTTCTAATACATTAAAAGTATCTAAGACATTCAAATCCATTCAAATTATAATTCAATATTAACATTTAAAATTAAATGTATTTAAATAAATCTGAAAATTATAATTCATTTAATTTTTAAAATTAAACTAAAATATATAATCTGCATAAAAAGAAAACTATTAGTTAAATCAAACAATAAATGACACATTGTGAATTAAGGAAATAGTATCATGCTTCCCATGTGTTTTATCTGGTCTTATACAAATTTAAAAGGAATATCAATACATCAATTACTTTTTAGAAAATGTTTCTCGGTTGCTAATTCATCTAATGTCAGTGGTATGTTTATCCATAAGTACCACTGGAATTACAAACTGGAAAAAGAGAGGCAAGAAAATAAACACAGCACCACTGAGAAACTATTCTTTCCTATGCAAAAATCCATTGTGTGAACAACTACCTAAGAGACAAGATTTGATAATTAATTTTCTACATGCAAGTGCTTCTGCTGATAACTCTTCACTGCCCTTCGGAGCAGTTCCATGCCCTACACTGGCAGTGGTTCAGCCCTCAATCCTTTACTCAGATGCTTTTGGTCATGAGACTTGTTGAAGAAAAAGAAACCAGCCTCCCCTTGGGGTTTTAACAAGGTTTACCATGAGATTGAGTATCTAGGGTTGGTTGGGGTAAACAGTGTTGGTGTTGAAAGATAGATCTTAAGTGACAGAAAGTGACATTGGTTCTATAAATGGTTTTGCAGTAACACATGTGGGGACTTGTAAAATATGGGGCCCAGAGCAAGCATCCTCTTGCTGAATTTAAGTGTTCCATGGTACTAAAACTGCATTTAGTTTTCAGTGATATTCATTTTATGGAAAAACATTTCAGAATATTTATAATTTCTGGTTAAGACATTTTCAATTCTTTGTGGATGGAGTCAGACTAAGTAAATCAGATAAAATAAATACATATATTTGTTTTCTTAGAATAAATACAATAAACTGAGATATATTAGGAGTAGAGAGTCACTGTGCTGTAATAGAGAAAATGGTTTTTCTGAGTTAAATTCTGGTTCTATTATCTCTAAACAGTTCTGTCCTTTTCCCTCCAACTAGATGGGCAGGGCTAAGTCTATCTTCAGTGTGTGTCATTGGGTCTCTCTCTTCTGCTTTCCTTCCCTCCTCCTTCTTCCAACTTGCCTGGACTCCTTGGATTTGGGACCTCTTCTTTTCTTCTCCACCGGGGATCCTTTACTTCACCTTGGCTATTGGTTCAAGTTTTTAGACAGTGGGTTTAATCTATATTTTTCTTCCAGGAACTTAGAGTATAGGCGGGAGTGATAGGAAAGCAACCTTTTGATACAGCTCCAGAGTAAAACAAATCCTGTTTTTTTTTTTTCTGTTTCTGTTTTCTGAGTAATAAAAATTAGTTGCATTAATATCCTTAAAGAGTCTTTAATCCCTCTGTGATATCAAACACAGGACTCAAACTCACGAACCATGAGATCATAACCTGAGCTGAAGCTGGACGCTCAACTGACTGAGCCAGCCGGGAGCCCTACCTTACATAGTTTTAAATAGTATTGTTTCTCCATGCAGGCTTTAGGGAAATAATTATATTAATTTACTGTTATATTTGTTTTACAGAATTTTTAATTTTATAAATTTCTTCCTTCAAAACCAGCTAGAAAGGAGTTAACATATTAAATGTTTACATAGTATGAATTTAGATGTAACATTTCTAGTATAAATAGGTAGGTTAGAAAACTGAATAATCACTCCTTATATGACATTCTGCTGCTGAATTTTAGTGTGTCTTTGTGTGTGTGTGCAAGAGGCATGGGCACATGGAAAAATAGAATAGTGAGTGAATATGAGTTTCCTTAATAATTTGATAAACTGCATGTTAACATAGCAAAAAATGGATTGATTTGGACATTTGGTTTGTTGAACATAATCATCTACATAACACACTGAATGACAACATATTTGATTCGGTAATGATATATTTATAAACTGTTACATAGGTGATTGGCAAATAAGATAACTACTATTGAAGAGAACTACAACGATGTATTCAATTTATCATATTTGAATTGTCCAGATCCATTTAATTTGTGAATTAGCAGTAATAACAACAGCAAAAATATTTTAACATATTTTTGTGATAGGTCATTTTATTTTTTTCCATGTCCTAAGAAAAAAAACAAAAAGTACTATTTTGTTTACCTTCCAGCAGAATATGAGAAGCCAGATACTAAGTGTATCAGGAGATAGGACACTAAAAGCAATGTAGGTTGAAAATCATAGTCTTTCAAAATAACCCCATATGAATCAACCTATGCAGACATCTTCTCTATACATCATCAAGCTTGTTAACTTATACAGGGTCATTTTTGGCATTTCTTTGATGGATAGAAATTTTCGCTGTTTTCATCTTATTTAATAACACAATGACATTGTCAATATATTTACTGTAGACAAAAATTAATGACTCTGATGTGTAAGTTCTTTATATTATCACATCATTTAAACTTCACTGCAATTATTCCTGTAAAATCATTGTTGTTAGACCTAATTTTAATGATGATTCACAAAGTACTCAGAGAGCTTATGTGACTTTACTCCTAGGTAGTCATCACAGGATTTAGAATACAATGTTGGACTCTAACACATGTTCTTTCCCCACTATATTATACTGAATATCTGGTAGATAGAACGAACCAACAACTTAAAAGTCTAAGAAGAATTTATTTTTCTGTTACTCTGAAAGAAAGGAATGTATTTTTTATCATGTGGTCTTGAATATATTTCTATCTTTTTCATGAATATTGGGAGATAGTATTTTTCATAAATATGTACAATAGTGTCTCCCATTCAACATGCTCTTTTCCAACGTGGTGACACTTCTCCCATTGAGAGACGGGGGCTAGGTTTCCCCCCTTTGAGGTAAGGAAGTGTTGTGACTCTGGCAGAAATGATGCTATGTTGCTTCTTCATCCAAGTTCAAAAAGACAATTCATGGTTTTCATGGGACCTTACTCTTGCAACCTGGCCACCATTCTCTCAGAAAACCCAAGCACTCCAAGGAGAGTAACCAGGGCCCACAACACCATCTGAATTCCCAGAGCTGAAAGCCCAGCACCAACTTGCCAGCCATGTGAGTGAGCCATCTTGGATATGCATCCCCCAGCCCTTGTGCCAACTGACACCACATAGTACAGACTGTGAGCCCTGTTGAGCCCTGTCCAAATGGAATATTTGGGATCAGAACAAATTATTGTTGTTGTTTCAGACACTAAGCTTTTGGGTGGTTTGTTATACAACAACAGATAACTCAAACAGTAACCTAAGATACAATTTCCTCCAAGGACTGTTTTAAATTCTATATATTTAAGGTAAAACAACACGATGATTTAATGGATATTTTAAGGGCTTTTATTGCTCACACTCATAACTTCTCACCTAAGATGTGACCGTTTTTTGTCTAAACTATTGTAAAATAAAATATACATAACAATGGATAATTACCTCATTAACTCGTTAAAAGCTTTTTTCTTATTGAGAGAGAATGCATTTTAAAAGACAGCATTTTCATCAAAGAAATATTTTTAAACCTCTGATTTGGCAGGAAAAATCAAAGCTTAAAAGCATTGGTTGCATTCATGAAGTGCTTTTCTTATTAATTGTTGGAGAATGCCAAAGTCCCTTGTGGAACACATGGCAAAACAAGCTGATTAAGAGGCTTAGTATTATTTTTAAATTACTTAATTGCCATTTAATGAAATAGGGAGCTCTGACTTCCACGCTACCTAATAAAATGGTTACTCTGCAAGGAATGAATTGCTGGTTGCACTGACCTTGCAGAGCAAGCTGGGTTTAAAGAAGCCACATAATACATTTCTACAATGATGGTGTGGGGACCGAAAGCCAGATTACTGGAAATGTGCGTGTTAGCATTTATATCTCTTTTATAATTGCTGAAATAATGGCCAACATACATTAAGAAATGTCTGGGTATTCCACTGGGTGCCCTGATTGCAGTGAAACCACATATATGAATACCTCTTAATTGCTAAAGTAATTTCTAAGGAACTAAAAACACAGTTCATTTGCTTTCCCACCCTGCCCTTGGGAACCTGCAATTTTGCTTCATTACAACCACTCAACCTTTAGCCCTCATCCACTTCAAAATGGTTTGCAGTGTTTTATATATAATAAAACAGCCTCCATATGTAGGCATGCACAAATCTGTTATTTTTGTTAGCATACTGTTTCCAAGTTTGGAATTAGCTACGTTTGAAGCCAAGAATTTAGCCATATCAATGCATATTTATTATATGTGCTTATTTTAAATATATATTATATATATATATATATATATATATATCCTCCCACTTAGTGAATATATCTTTTTTTAGCAGATCTGCAAGAGCAAATGTATATTTGAAAAGGGAAACTGGGCTACTTTTTGTTTTATTTACTGCAGCATCTTATCAAACTAACTAGCTGGATAAAGACAGAATTTCAGGAGCTCACATTGTGTATCAGATTTCCAATCACTAGTATAAAACACTAATTCCCATGGTAAATTTACCATGAGGTTAAAAAAATAAATCTATGTATCTATATTCATATATGTGTGTGTGTGTATACACACACACACACACACACATGCCATATCATAATATATATCTTACATTTATATATCTTATGTATATCTAAAATGTATATTATATATACATCTATATATCTTCTGTTTCTGATGAGATTTTTGAAATTTTTTCCTTCAAGTTCATCTTATATTTTCTTTCTTTCTCTTTCTTTCTTTCTTTCTTTCTTTCTTTCTTTCTTCTTTCTTTGTTTCTTTTTTCTTTCTTTCTTTTCTTTGCTTCCTTTCCTTCTTTCTTTCCTTCCTTCCTTCCTTCCTCCTTTCCTTCCTTCCTTCCTTCCTTTCTTATATGTACTTTCTTTCACAGCCTGGTCTCTTTGTCACTGTATTCACTACCTTCTTCCTGTATATATTATTTACTTTCTTATTGGTAACTGACCAAAATTAATTACCTTATTCTCAAATAACAACACCCAGATTTTCCTTTTTTTCATCGACTTGTAGTTCATGTATTTCAGATGAAGGTGGCAATCTTCAATGTTGGTCACCCAATCTAACTTGTTCAGTCAATACAATCCATTCCTGTGATTACTATAATTAGTTTGGGTTGAGCATGTGACATGCATTTAGCCAATGAAAAGGATCTGGGAAATCATATGTTTTCACTCATATGTGGAACTTGAGAAACTTAACAGAAGACCATGGGGTAAGGGAAGGGGAAAAAATAGTTACAGAGAGGGAGGGAGGCAAACCATAAGAGTGTCTTAGACACAGAGAACAAACTTAGGGTTGATGGGGAGAGAGAGAGAGAGAGGGTAAAATGGGTGATGGGCATTGAGGAGGGCACTTGTTGGGATGAGCACAGGGTATTGTATGTAAGCGATGAATCACGGGAATCTACCCCCGAAATCAGGAGCACACTGTATACACTGTATGCTAGACAATTTGACAATAAACTATATTTGAAAAAAAGAAAAAATAAAAATTTTAAATTAAATGGAAAGAAAGAAGAAAGAAAAAGAAAGAAAGAAAGAAAGAAAGAAAGAAAGAAAGAAAGAAAGAAAGAAAGAAAAGAAAAGGATCTGGGAAAGACTACAGACCTGCTAGGACAGACATTTTCTTTCTACTAAAGACTGATCATAACTACTACATAATAACTACTAAAGGCTGATCATAATAACTGGTGGCCATCTTTGTTTCAACAGGAGGAGAGTGTGATGAAGAATGAAGACAGAATAAGAGACAGATGAAAATAGATTTTTGATACTTTAGTAAAGTATATGGATCCAACATGATTTAGGTTGTGGACCACTCAGTTACTTAAGGTAACACCTGTCCCCTTCCTGCCCCTTATTCCCCAGAATCTTTTTTGTTGTTGTTTGCTCAAGTTCACTTGGGTTTCTCTTACTTGCAACTCAAAACATTCTGACTATAATCCTCTTGACTTTTTTTTTTCTGTTTTTACATTTCTTCCCTTTAGATCTCTCTGTTTGTTGTCTACTGCACCCCCATCCAATATTCTATCAAATTTTATTCAGTTTACTTTTTCTCATTTTTTCCCATCTTATGTGGCATTATATTCCCTATTTCCTTTAGTACTCTTTCCATTACTCTGCTACCATTTTTTTTTTTTTTGGTTGTATCCATTCTTTAGCCAGATCTAATAAAAATAGATTCCTCTCTGAAATATCTTCCACAACTTATGGTCAGGTCAAACAACTTTAGTAAACTTAATATGTTTAGACAAATTCCAACCACAAAATAGAGAAACTCTATGCTTTTTTTACATTAGTCAAGGACAACAATAGTCACCATTTTCCATCTGTTATATTTTGTTTCTGTACTATCACCATTTGCTTTTAAGAACTAGTCCACTTCAGAAGTAATAAAGTCCAGAATCCTTTGGAACCAGAAAATTATTCTGAAATTTATATGCAAATTAAGGGACATTAGAGGTATATTAGACTTATACTAACAATGAATAGTAACACATAATAAACAAAAAATAATACAATGTACCTATATATTATGTGAAATATAGAGGAGCTAGAGAAACAATATATAATATATGGTGTTTCTTACAATTGATAGCATCTGTTCACATCAAAAACTACTTTGAAGAAAATTTCTTTCAAAATGTCATTGCAATGAATTATATTTATAAAACCAAAGTAAGTGTAAAATAAAGAATGACATGTAAATGACAATACGGAGGTTACCATCATGTTTAAATAGCAACCAAGTTCAAAATCCTTCAAATAGGAATTGACCTTACCTGTCTCTTGATCAAGATTACCACTTTTTCATCCAAAACATTCATTTAAATTCAAAGAGTGCTTATAAATAAATGTGTAATTATAGCTGATAGTGACAAGTTTCACAGATCATCTGGCTAACATCCAAAAATCCAGATATTTTTGAGGGTTATCCAACTGTAAACAGTCAAGAAGTTCAATTCAATAAACATTTTAATGTACCTTCTTATACTGTGGGAACTAAAATGTTGATAAGATATGTTCTTAGTGCTTTAAGGTAGAGTCTACTGTAGGAGAAGATTCAAGCACATTACCCTATGATAAGTATTCTCACGGGCTTAGCAAAAATTACTCTGAGAAGACAAACTAAGTTATATCTCATTATTTCTGAGGGAGTTAACGAAAAATACCATATAATGAAAGTATTTGGATAAGAGTAAAAGGATATCCTAAATACTGGGTGGAGGTGGGGAAACTATTTCACACAGAGGGTTAACAATGTTACAAAGAAATGGAAATCTAAGAGCATACTGACAAAGACTCTTCCTTGACCAAACTTTAATCAGTTTCCTCTGAACTCTCTTTCCTATTAGGCCTGAATCCTAGTCCTTGTACCAGTCTTTGGCCTGCTCAGCTTAGTTTTAGCAAGTCTTCCCACTGTTAATATCTAACCACCCTTGGTGATTTGATATATAAATTCTTGCTTGCCTTTAGCAATAAGTGTGTTAGGACAGTTTAGCAAGAATCACCCTATATCTCTTCTTAGTAATTTTCAATCCATTAACCACTTACTCTGTTCATTGGTTCTAAATCCCCAGCTGCATTTCTGTATTTGGAGTTGTAAGCAATCAACTCTCCCCTACTGCAAAATCCCTATTGCAATTGTCTTGCATAAAGTCCCTTGCCATTTTAATACATGTCAGAATATATTTTAATAATATGACACCTCTAAGATATTTAATCAGTATGACTGAAAAATTGCGGGAGATCAACATTATCCCTATGCTTAAGAAGCTTACAATGTATTTTAGGAGATAAATATTAAGTATAATGCAAACAGATACAATAAATTATAAAATAAAGTTATGTATATATATGTTTAGTCTCTGAGAAACCATTTAATTATAATTTGGTAGGAATTGGGAAGGCTTCAAGGAGAGAGAAATAAAGAAAAGAATGCAGTGAAAGTGGGGAAATGCATTCCAGTCAGAGGAAAATGAGTATTTTAAACCATTAAACCTTAAAAGCATAAAGGCTAATGGGAAACCAAATGGCATCTGTGCACAGTGGATGAAGTAAGTTTTGAATTTAGAATATTTAAATTTGTTTGAAGAATTTGTTCAAAGATGACAGATTGGATACAAGTGTTTTCTTTCATTCCCTGCCAAAGTCTCATATAAAAGACATAAATGACATGAAATGGAACACCTCCATAGGACAAAGAGAATGAATGAAGAGATAATAGTGAAATATTTTGAAAAAGGAAAATGGATAAGTGATGATTAACTTCACAAATACCAAACCAAACAAACAGACAAGCAAACTTGATCCTAAAGGAGCAATGAAAAAAAAGAAGACTTCGAAAATTCCAAAACACTCAGGAAATGGTAGCACTGAATACTGCTTGATGTAGGTGCTTTCCAGAATAAAATTCAATGACCTTTAAAGAGAGACAGAAGAGTCAAACTCCGCACAACATATCCACAAAGTCCAGCATAATTTTATGTACATATATATGACATGAAATAAATAACTATAAATATATATTCAGAAAAATTAGTCTAAAATCAATTTTAAAAATAAGAGGAATTGTTAATAGAAATAGAACCCATAATAACTGAGATGTCAGCGTTAGCAGAAAAGATTTTAAAACTCTAACATAAATAGGTACAAGGTAATAAAGAAAAAGATGCACATGATGAGTAAAATGATGGGAAATCAAGTCTGTTCAAATGTCTGGAATGGAAATAGAAATTCCAGGATATAATAGTGCAATATCTAGAATGAACAAATGAATGGGATTACCAGAAGGTTAGCAGCTGCAAAGTAGATAAATAAATAAGCAAAGAAACAAACAACAGAAATGACCCAACTCATATTTAAAAAGGGACAAATAATTGAGAGACTATTAAGAGAGCTCAATATTATGTGAGACAACATTAAGAAGTCTGATGTAAATAAGTTGGAATCCATGAAAATGAAGAAAGAGTGAATGATTCGGAAAAAAAACACAGTATTTGAACAAATAATAGTGAAAATTCCCAATATTTTACAAAGTATCCAAATCCAACAAAGCTAAACACACTCAAGTGGGACAAATTTAAAGAAGACGGTCACATCATAGCCAAACACTGAAGATAACACAAATCTTAAAAGCATCCAGAGAAATATGACACACATTTAGTTATCAAGGATATCCATATGAAACCATGCTGATGTATAATCACACATGAGAATAGGTCAAATTAAAAAGAAAAGAACATAAACACCAAGTGTATCTAAGGATGCAACTCTATATTTCATCATTGATAGGATTAAACTCTTATTTTCAATGTTTCACTTTGCTCTCTTACCAGCCCTTTTTAGGATCACTATCCAAATAAAGTATTTACACTTGAGTGTTTGATTCAGAGTTTGTTTTTATGGGAATACAGACCAAGACGATTTCAGGGACGCTACTGATGTTCTTGGACTATTATTACTGATCCCCTGCTCCCTTCCTCTTACTGTTGTATTCTGAAAGTGTCTTAATAAATTGCTTGCAAAGGACTTGTCTCTCACTGTTTGCATCTAAGGAATCTGGCCTCAGACAACAATCTTTTCTATCTTTTCTCTAGTAGACCATTATTTCCACTACTTAACATGCCTATTTTTTGAATGTTTTAAACAAAATATTCCCAGTTCTTTGATTTCTTTCATAATATAAGGAAATACCTATCTATACAATGTTTTACTAGGATGATTACTTTTAGATTCTTTATTCTTTATCTTGATATATAGATTATTCTATGTTTCCTTTTGTGTTATTTTTGCGTAAGTCCTGGCTTAGTCTTTTTCTATTCAATATTCATTTTTTAACATGGGCAATTATGAATTAATTTAACAAAACTAAGATGACTATTGAAGAAAATGAAATGGGACAATAAACAATTGCAATCCATAATTTTAGAAAACTGCTTTCCTAAATCAGGTAGTTGTTTTAAAATTTTTTAAGGTGGCTTAACCTTAGGTTGTAAATAATCATCTGACTTACAGAGATGCTCTGTAGAAACAGGATTCTTTTTGTTCTTACCTGTGTTGGTGTCCACTATCACCACCTACAGAATTGATTTCTGCTTCTCCTTCTCCCTCCTCTATTCCTTACCTTTCAAAGAGTTATAGGCTTTTTTAAATTGAGATAAATATTTTTTAAGTAATTAAGTAAAAGAGTGCCTTTATTTCTCTTGACAAAAGAATACTTTAAATTATGTTTATTCATATATAAGTGCCAAGCTTAGACTCCTATTAAGCAAACCATACTGTTCTCTGCTTTGCAGATTTCTTAGTTTTGTTTTTTTTTATAATTTTATAAAGGATTCTTGTTTCTGGTCACTAGTTCATTATGATCATCTGCTCAAGTAAGATTCCTTGTTTGAAAAAAAATAGAATAATTTTTAGTATTTCTCTTCTTTAAGATTTTTTTATTCATAAAAAATACTAGTGAGACAAGAGCTGTTAGGGCTAAGAAGCTACTTCACTAATTATGAAGTTATAGTTTAAAAGTTGCTAAGATGCTAAAGTTTTAAGAAATATTATGAGAATTTCAAGACTTGAATAATTAGAAAATTTTAAATGCTTGAGAAAAAACTAATTTTCACCAACCCACTTAAGGGTACTCCACAGAAGTTTACTCAAATGGAAATTCAGATAAATTTATGACACAGATATAGCTTGAAGTGGTCTTATAATAATGACAATGGAACTATCATCTTTAAACTTTATTATACATGCATTAATAAAAAAGCAGTGATAGTTCCAAGGTCATGTATTTAATTCTAAATGCCATTTTTTTTCACAGAATACCTCTGTCTTCTTTATTTGAACCTAGAACCAAAGTGTTTAAGGAGACAGAGAAAGCATCTAGTCCAGCCTGTAAATATTATAGATGAAGAGTTGGGGTAGAAAGGCCAAGAGCCTTGTTCATTATCATATAATATGTCATATTTATGGCTAAACTTGGAATCCACATCCAAGATTGCATACACTGGCCTCATCTAGTTATAACAGAAAAAGGTTGATTTGGAGGCCTTGCTGTGTTCCTGTTTCAATCCCAGCCTGAAGGAACTGCGGCATTGATTTTTTTTAATTAAAATATATACAGTATATTGATGTCATAAATAAAGTTTCTGAACATTTTATACACATGGCAGAGATTTCCTGACCTACTTTCAAATCAGTATTAAATGCTTACAGAAGTGTGATAATTTGTTTTTTGGGCAAAAAACTGTTCATAAATTTAAATCTGTTATCTCTGTGGAATATCTCCATGACTTACACCTGAAAATCTTGACAGGAGGACATAATAAATAAGGCACCTTAGCTGCAGCTTGTAATTTATCAGATTTCAATCATCCTCTTCTCATTATGTTAACAGTAGAAGTATAATCATATTAAGAAAAAAATCTGTGGACTCAAAAATCTTGTTAAACATCCAGTTCTGGATTATGTGTTCAGATTCCGATATTAAGGGAGGTAAATTATATGCATGTGTCCTGACATCTGTTGTAAACATATTTGCCAAATTCCAAATTCTTTGCAAATAGACAATAAGGAAACCCCAAATTATATAAATAATTATGTATTTATATATGATCCTGAAGTTATGAAAGTAAATTTTTTTTTAAAAAAGTGTTCAAGTACTGAAGTATTTGAAAGGGATTCAAATATATGAGGTCCTTTAGAATGGCGTTTTTACTTGAAAGATTTCAGGCATGTGATATAGGCATGCTTATGGCACATTAAAAAAAACAATAACATAATCTGGTACTTTTTTCTGAGAAGCAAGTTGATTTAAACACTAACAAAAACACTCACATTGGGAATACCCTTCCAACATTTCAGCTTTTTAAAATAAGCAGTTAAGGGAGGAGTTAAGATGGCGGAGAAGTAGGGGGACCCTGGGCATTCTTCCTCCCTCAACCACAGCTATATTGAGGTCAGATCACTTGGAACACACAGGAAATCCATCTGTGGTGTGGCATGAGGATCTCCAAGGTTGGGCGGAGATAGCATGGGGAGTGTGAGGTGCATGGAAGTGAATTGGATGAGGGAAAAAATGGCAATACTGCAGAGGGGAGGGAACCCATTAAAAAGACGAAAAGGAGAGAAAGACAAAGGGGCTGTGAAATGGCAGTATTGAGTTAGCACAAGGGGAAAAACTCTCTGGACCATGGAGTGGGAATGAGAAATACAGGGAGTGCCAGTTTTGATTATCTTGTGAAGCCATGGCAGCCTACTTTTATTCCAGGCTATTCTAACAAACAAATCAAAGCACACCTAGTTAAAGGGCCAAACACTCCCCACTGCAAGCAAGGAGGAGCTCTGCACAGGACTGGCCAGTTGGAAAGAACAGCCACAAAGCAATAGCAGAGTGCACAGAGCATACAGCATAAACACTTCCTGAAGTGTCAGAACCTGGACAGTGTATGACCCCTTTTTAATAAAGCAGTACTCTCTGGTGCAGGAAACATAGTAAGCTTTTAAAACATGCAAAAGACAGAACTTAACCAAAATGACAAGACGGAAGAATTCTCCCCAAAAGAAAGGTCAAGAAGATATCACAGGCAGCAACTTGCTCAAAAAAGATATAAGTGATATATCTGAACAACAATTTAGAAAAATAGTCATAAAACTACTGGCTGGGCTTGGAAAAAGCATAGAAGACAACAGAGAACCAAACCCTTGCTGCAGAAATCAAAATACTCCACTTGCAGCAATGGGCAGATCATCTAAGCAGAAAGTCAACAAGCAAACAATGGCTTTGAATGACTGAACCAGATGAGCTTAACAGATATATTCAGAACATTTCACCTTAAAACAGTAGAATACAAATTCTTCTCAAGTGCACATGAAACATTGTCCAGAATAGATCACATACTTGGTGACAAATCAGCCCTCAAGGGTACAAAAAGATCAAGATCACACCATGCATATTTTTGGATCTCACTGCTATGAAACATGAAGTAAACCACATGAAAAATTTGGAAAGCCCTCACATACATGGAGGTTAAAGAACATCCTACTGAAGAATTAATGGGTTAACCAGAAAATTAAAGAAGATATTAAAAAATACATGGAAGCTAATGAAAATGAAAACATGACAGTCCAAACCCTTTGGGATGCAGCAAAGGCAGTTCTAAGAGGAAAGTACATTGCAATTCAAGCCTATCTCAAGAAGCAAGAAAGGTCCCAAATACACAACTTAACCTTACACCTAAAGGAGCTAGAAAAGGAGCAGCAAATAAAGCCTAAATCTGGGAGAAGAAGGAAATAATAAAGATTAGAGCAGAAATAAATGGTACAGAAATAAACAAACAAAAAAAAAAGCCCAGTAGAACAGATCAATGAAATTCAAGATGGTCTTTGAAAGAATTAACAAAATCGATGAACTTCTAGCCAGACTTACCAAAAAGAAAAAAGAAAGGACCCTAATAGATAAAATCATGAATGCAAGAGGAGAGATCACAACCAACACTACAGAAACACAAACAATTAGAATACTATGAAAAATTATATGCCAACGAACTGGGCAATATTGAAGAAATGGAAAAATTCCTAGAAATGTACAAACTACCAAAATTGAAACAGGAAGAAATAGAAAATTCGAATAGACCCATAACCCGCAAAGAAATCAGTAATCAAAAATCTTCCAACAAACAAGTATCCTGGGCCAGATGGCTTCCCAGGGAAATTCTACCAGATTTAAAGAAGAGTTAATACCTATTCTTCTCTAAGTGTTCCAAACAGTAGAAATGGAAGGAAAGCTTCCAAACTCATTCTATGAAGCCAGTGTTACCTTGATTTCAAAACCAGACATAGACCCCACTAAAAAGGAGAATTATAGGCCATTATCCCAGAAAAAACTCGATGCAAAAATTTTCAACAAGATACTAGCAAATAGAATTCAACAGTACATTGAAAGAATTATTCTCCATGACCAAGTGGGATTTATTCCTGGGCTTCAGGCCTATTTCAATCTCTGCAAATCAACCAACATGATACACCACGTTAATAAAAGAAAGAATAAGAAGATGATGCTCTCAATAGATGCAGAAAAAGCATTTGGCAATATATAGCATACTTTTTCTTGGTAAAAACGCTTAAGAAAGGAGGGATAGAAGGAACATATCTCAACATCATAAAGACCATATATGAAAGATCCACAGCTAATATCATCCTTAATAGGGAAAAAATGAGCGCTTTCCCCCTAAGGTCAAGAACATGACACTGTCTTTCACCACTGTTTTTCAACATAGTACTGGAAGTCCTGGACTTGGCATTCAGACAACAAACAGAAGTAAAAGGCATACAAATTGGCAAGGAAGAAATCAAACTTTTACTCTTCACAGATGCCTTGATTTCTGCATGGAAACCCCAATAGACTCCACCAAAAAAAAATTCTAGAACTGATATATGAATTCAGTGCAGATGCAGGATATAAAATCAACATGCAGAAATCAGTTGCATTTCTATACACCAATAATTAAGCAGAAGAAAGAAAACTCAAGGAATTGATCCCATTTACAATTGCACCCAAAATAATAACATGCCTAGGAATAAACCTAACTAAAGAGGTAAAAGATCTGTGCAATGAAAACTGTAGAAAGTTTATTAAAAAAAATTAAGGACACAAAAAAATGGAAACACATCCCATGCTCATGTATTGAAAGAACAAATATTGTTAAAATGTCAATAGTACCCAAAGCAACCTGTACATTCAATGCAATCCCTAGCAAAACGATGCCAGCATTCTTCACAGAGCTAGAACAGACAATTCTAAAATTTGCATGGAACCAGAAAAGACCCTGAATAGCCAAAGTAATGTTGAAAAAAGAAAACCAAAGCTGGAGGCATCACAATTCCAGACTTCAAGCTATATTACAAAGCTGTATTCATCAAGACAAAACAGATACATAGCTCAATAGAACAGTAAAGAGAACCCAGAAATGGACCCACAAATGTATGGCCAACTAATCTTCGACAAAGCAGGAAGGAATATCCAATTGAAAAAAGGCAGTCGCTTCAGCAAATGATGCTGGGATTACTGGGCAGTGGGATGAAGAAGAATGAAACTGGATCACTTTCTTACAACATGCACAAAAAATAAATTCCAAATGGATGAAAGACCTAAGTGTAAGATAGGAAACCATCTAGAGAACAGAGGCAGTGACCTCTTTGACCTCAGCTGCACAACTTCTTACAATACATGTCTCTGGAGGCAAGAGAAACTAAAGTAAAAATGAGCTATTGGGACCTCATCAAGATAAAAATCTCCTGCACAGTGAAGAAAACAATCAACAAAACTAAAAGGCAACAGACAGAATGTGAGAAGATATTTGCAAATGATGTATTGTATAAAGAATCAGCATCCAAAATCTACAAAGAACTTACTTATCAAACTGAACACCCAAAACCAAATAATCTAATGAAGAACTGGGCAAAAGACATGAATAGACACTTTTCCAAAGAAGACATATAAATGGCTAACAGGCATATGGAAAGATTCCCAACATTATTCATCATCAGAGAAATACAAATCAAATCCATAATGAAATATCACATCACATTTGTCAGAATGGCTAAACTTCATAACTCAAGAAATGACTGATACTGGCAAGGATGCAGATAAAGGGAAACACTTTTGCACCATTACTGGGAATGCAAACTGGTGCAGCCACTCAGGAGAACAACATGAGTTTCCTGAGAAAATAAAAAAATAGAGCCACCTTATAACCCAGCAATTGCACTACTGGGTATTTATGCAAAGGATACAAAAATGTTGATTCGAAGTAGTACATGCACCCCAATGTTTCTATGGAAACAGCCAAAATGTCTATTGACTGATGAATGGATAAAGAAGATGTGGTATATTTATATACAATGAAATATTACTCGGTGATCAGAAAGAATGAAATCTTGCTATTTGCAACAACATGGATAGAACTAGAGTGTATTATGCTAAATTAAATAAATCCATCAGAGAAAGACAAATATCATATGATTTCACTCATTTATGGAATTTAAGGAACACAACAGATGAACATAGAGAAAGGAAGGAAAAACCAGGTAAATACAGAGAAGGAGGCAAATGATAAGAGACTCTTAAATACAGAGAACAAACTGACGGTTGCTGGAGGGGGTGTTTGGTGGGGGAGATGGGCTAAACGGATAATGGGTATTAAGGAGGGCACTTGCTGGGATTAGCACTGGATGTTATATATAAGGGATGAATCACTAAATTCTATTCCTGAAACCAATACTACATATATATTAACTAACTTGAATTTAAATAAATAAATAAATAAATAAATAAATAATAAATAAAACAAAAAAACAAAAATGAAATATTAAAAGTAAACTAAAATAAGCATTCAGAGAAGAAAAAAAAAGTATGGGATTTTTTTTACATGCCCATTGAGGTCTTGTCAAGCAAATTCAGTCCTCAAATAGTGTTGGCATCAGCAATGAATTAATATTTCATCCAGTTACCCATGCCAATATCTGGATTCACTGACAGCAAAAGGGTGAGCTGAGTTGAGGCATGAATTCATTCAAAAATTGTCCTCAAAATGAGCCTCAGGAAGTGATACTTGTATGATATTGAAAAAAAAGGAAAACATTTGAAGATCTTATATCAGTCATAAAATGGTAACAATCTGATTATGATCTTGCTATCAAAAAACTAGAAGAATAAAATATATTATTTGTTTTTTTAAGTTTCTTACCTCTACTTCAACCATTTAAGAAAAAAATAGAGGGGCATCTGGGTGGGTCTGTCAGTTAAGCGTCTGACTTCAGCTTCAGGTCTTGATCTCACAGTTTGTGAGTTTGAGCCCCGCAGGGCTCTGTGCTAGCAGCTCGGAGACTGGAGTCTGCTTCAGATTCTCCCTCTCTCTCTGCCCCCCCACCCCTTGCTTGCGCTCTGTCTCTCTCTCTCTGTCAAAAACAATTAACCATTACAAAGAAAGAAAGAAAGAAAGAAAGAAAGAAAGAAAGAAAGAAAGAAAGAAAGAAAACAATGAAATTAATCAAATGGACAATAGCTGGAGGAGCTAATTGGAAAAATCAAGAGAAAATGAAGTTGCTCTGAATAATAAAGGCTATCAGTGGTCAGACAGGAGATGACGGCAGCAGGGGACACAGATGATGAGGTTCAGATGACAAGTGGCCAGAGAGATGTTGAAAAAAATTAGGAAGACTTGTTATGTGATGTGTAATCTAATCCTTAATCTATACCTCCAGGAACTCTTCAGTAATTGTCTTTCAGAGGGGTTTTTAATGCAAAGGCACATGAGATTATTCTTTTTTTCTTTTATGTTTATTTATTTTTGAGAGAGAGAGTGTAAGCGTGGGAGGGGCAGAGAGAGAGGGAGACACAGAATCCAAAGCAGGTTCCAGGCTCTGAGCTGTCAGCACAGAGCCTGATCCGGGGCTTGAACCCACAAACCAGAAGATCATGACCTGAGCCAAAGCCAGGCGCTTGACTGACTGAGCCACTCAAGTGTCCCCAGATTATTCTTAATCTCCTTAAATTACTTCAAGAGTTTTCTTTTATCACAATACCTAAACTGTTCAACTCATGATCAAAATAAATGGTGAGTTCTTTATAGATTTTGGATACTAGCCCTTTATCCAATATGTCATTTGCAAATATCTTTTCCCTTTCCATTGGTCGCCTTTTAGTTTTGCTGACTGTTTCCTTTGCAGCGCAGAAGCTTTTTTATCTTAATGAGGTACCAATAGTTCATTTTTGCTTTTAATTTTCTTGCCTTTGGAGATGTGTCGAGTAAGAAATTGTTGCAGCTGAGGTCAAAGAAGTTTTTTCCTGCTTTCTCCTCTAGGGTTTTGATGTTTTCCTGTCTCACATTCAGGTCCTTCATCCATTTTGAGTTTATTTTTGTGAATGGTGTAAGAAAGTGGTCTACCCAAGGGATACAGGAGTGCTGATGCATAGAGGCACTTGTACCCCAATGTTTATAGCAGCACTTTCAACAATAGCCAAATTATGGAAAGAGCCTAAATGTCCATCAACTGATGAATGGATAAAGAGGTGTGGTTTATATATACAATGGAATACTACTTAGCAGTGAGAAAGAATGAAATCTGGCCATTTGTAGCAACGTGGATGGAACTGGAGGGTATTATGCTAAGTGAAATAAGTCAGGCAGAGAAAGACAGATACCATATGTATTCACTCATATGTGGATCCTGAGAAACTTAACAGAGAACCATGGGGGAGGGAAAGGTGGAAAAAAAGTTACAGAGAGGGAGGGAGGCAAACCATAAGAGACTTTTAAATACTAAGAACAAACTGAGGGTTGATGGGGGGTAAGGGAGAGGGGAAAGTGGGTGATGGGCATTGACGAGGGCACCTGTTGGGATGAGCACTGGGTGTTGTATGGAAACCAATTTGGCAATAAATTATATTTAATATAAAAAAACAAACAAGTGGGGCACCTGGGTGGCTCAGTCGGTTAAGCATCTGACTTCAGCTCCGGTCACGATCTCGCGGTCCATGGGTTCGAGCCCCACATCGGGCTCTGGGCTGACAGCTCAGAGCCTGGAGCCTGCTTCCGATTCTGTGTCTCCCTCTCTCTCTGCCCCTCCCCCGTTCATGCTTTGTCTCTCTCTGTCTCAAAAATAAATAAATGTTAAAAAAAATTTTAAAAAAACAAACAAGAGAGAAATGGTGAAAGTCATTTAAGATCATACTTGTCAGTTTGGAAAGCTTATATTGCAGCTGTGGGTATTCAGAAGGTTGCCAGAAGCATGCAAGATTATTTCCTGTGGCAAAAGTCTAAGAAATTTCCTCACAACATTGCAGGCTAGAAATTACGCTTAATTCAGCCTTTGTAAACTCACAATTTCTTAGGAAATTTGAGTCTTTTTCTGGAAAGGGGGAAGAGTTATGTAGCAGATATGCTTGGAAATGGGATCCACCAACGACAAGGCTGCTGACAAAGTACAAGACAAAAAGCAAGTCTGAAAGTGCTTGCATAGGCTACACACTACCAGACACTAGAGCAATGTTCAGGAAGTCCAGTGCCAGAGATGATCATAGATGATATGGCAAGAAAATGGCACTAAATTGTTGCAGAGTTGGCAAGGGTATGACAGAGATTAAGAGCTCACGGAGTCTATATTGGTATTATAAGTGGATCCAAGGCCCCAGATCATTGATCTGTCTAGAGAACATCAAACTATATTGAAAAGATTTCTGGCAATGTGGTCATTTGACAGGATTGTGTGTAAAATCTCTGAATATATTGTAACAGGGAGGGACAAAAAAAAAGGATTACTAAATGTATTTACATATTTGAGTGTATGAGCATTCATAGCAAATGATAAACATAACAAGAAACTTTAAGGGAAAGAATTGTTACATCAAATCAGAGTTAAAACACTTTTGTAAGAAGCTGTGTTTCAACTGATGTGAAAATTCTTGTTGTCATTATAAGAATAAAGCATATTTTAAAGTCTAATTACAAATGCTGTTGGAGAATTTTGGGTGCTACCTGATCCAGAGACTTCTTTCCCCCAAAGAGATGCTAAATCCTACTACAGATCCAGCTTTGCTTCCTTCTTAAGATGGATTTTAACTTTCAGCAGAGGGATTTTAAAAGCTGCTGCTTAACATGGTAACACTCCAAATCACGTTACACTTGACTGCCAGTCATCCTTCATCCTGTGGCCCAATTCTTCAAACATGGCTTCTGTCTTTTGCCCTAAATCCCCATCTCTAATTTGTTATGGTAGGGGGCTTTCTAACTGGTTGCTTATACCCAAGTTCCTGTGTTAGTAACACACTAAGATCCCATTTCTTTAAGACCCATTTCCTGTCTTGCCTTGATCTGGCCTTTCAATTATTTTTTGCCAAAACACACGTGTGTCTGCAGTCCTGCCACTGCCTGGCAAATGACAAGACACTGCTTCCTGTGTGTATGAATAAGCCCTGCTCCATAATTCACCAAAATCCATAGTTTGTCTTTCAGCTAAGATCAAGGCATCTCAAATGCTCACACTGGGACTCGGGACTAAAGTTGCCTCTTTAGTGCACTGGGCTATCTCCTATCACCTGTGAGTGTGATAAATCTCCCTAACAAATCCTACAATCTAGCATTTACCGGTCTTGCTGCAATTGCTCCTAAGACAAGAGATCCAAAGTTAAGGAATATCTGGTGCAAATATTCTAAAAGTATTCCATGGCACAAGATCTTAGAGGGTGCCTCAAGAAAGTCAGGGTGCAAAGGAAGTCATGCCTCAGAATGCTCAGTTCTCCCTTCATCCATTAAAAACGTATTTATTGCCTTCTCTATGGCAGGCACCATATTAGGAAGTTTATTCAAAAGAGCTGAGCTTTTAAGTCTTATAGTTCCACTGTTTAAAAGTATTCTCTAAACAATGATGACAGTGCAAAATACGAATATTTCAAAATAGTAAGAAAAGGAACAGGGGTTTTTGTTTCTTATGCAACCTTAAAAAACTAATAATGATTTTTTTTTTTTGAGTAACTCTTATATGTCAAATATTGTGGTAGGTATTTTTAAAAAAAAATTTTAATCTTTATTTATTTTTGAGAGAGAGACAGAGTCTAAGCAGGGGAGGAGCAGAGACAGAGGGAGACACAGAATCCGAAGCAGGCTCCAGGCCCTGAGCTGTCAGCACAGAGCCCAACAGGGGCTCAAACTCACCAACCAAGAGATCATGACCTGAGCCAAAGTCGGACGCTCAACTGACTGAGCCACCCAGGCGCCCCTGTGGTAGGTATTTTAAATGTGATGTTTCTTTTTACTTTCTCAACAAACTTGTTGGGTAGATACAATTTTTATTCTCACTGTAAATGTGAGGAAAAGCTACATATCCATCAAGTTATGAAGCCAACCTCTACACCCAGCCATGTCCTCAGAACCTTTTGTCCTTACCACTATGTTGAAGAGTGTGACCTCCAATTCAGAGACCTTTGAAATAGAACCATGGTCACAAGGTGTCTCCATCCTCTCTAGTTATTTCTTTGTATAAGCGATATTCCAAGCTTATTAAAAAAAAAAGATTTAAGTCACTCATCAAATTACTTACAAATCCTGGCTCAAGAGTAAATATATATCCTTAAATGTCACTATCAACAGAGGCTCATTTTTTTCTTCTTAAATCATTCTGCAAATGATTGTACAACTCTTCTGCAAGTTAAGAGACTTCAATCTTCATGTGTAATTTTGTTAGCGATGAACTATAGCTGGATCTAATAAAACATGTTTGACATACCAGGTTATTAAATCTTACTTGGAAATGACCAAATTGATTTTTACATGAACTCTATTTCATAGACTAGTGGTAGACTAAATGGTATTGGAAATATATGTATATATAGCATTGATTTCTCTTTACTGGATTCCATCATATATTTAACAAGAATTTCTGTAAAGCAAATTCAGTTTCCAAATGAATTCCATCATAGAGACACAGTGTTTTAGAATAAGGCTTTTAAAAGGTCAATTTTAAAACACTTATTTAAAAATAATTTTTATTAGAGGTGGTCCATGGCCTAAGCACACCCATTGGGATTGTATCATCATCCTTTTGAGACTTATGGAACATGAGACCCTGAGCTTCTGATAGATGCCTTTCTTTTCCTCCGGTTGGGCTCTCAATTCAGTAGAGCCCGGCACCAATAGATGCCAATGAATCCTCCACACAGGATATGCTTCACTGATAATATCGCAAAGTTATTTCTGAGATAAAGGGTAAATATTAGTAGGGAAATGTAAGTAGAGGAGATAAAAAGATTTAGTGTCTAAGTATGTGTCTCAGTATTGCTGAAGATGATAAAGAAAAACTTTTAGTTTATATCTTCAAATATGCACACATATTTTAATAGTTCACTTATCTGTAGTGTTAAAGGGAAAGAAGCTATTAACATACATGGGGATTTTTCAGATATGTGAACTACAATTTATAGAACTATGTAATAAATCCAGATAAGAATTAAGTAACAGGATCAAGGGAGTTAATATAGCTCCAATGTGTTAAACTAAGATTACATCAGTTTTATTTTGTTCATTCATAGGATTACATTTTTATAGGAATATTTAGAGATAGGAGCCCACACAAAGGATAATGTTCAGAGTAGGAAAATATCTAAAAATCATTCACATTTGAAGAATAGCTAAAGAAGGAGAGAATACTTATTAGGTGTACTAGTATCTGTTCTCAAGTAGCTGGATACCCATTATAGAAAACAAACAAAACATAGGATTAGATATCAAAAGGTTGAAGCACTTGAAAGTATTATAGATTTCTGTTCAATATTAATAAGCAGTTTTCTAATGATTATAATTGTTATAAAATGAATCCTGTGTCACAGATCTGTTCAGCCAGGGGATAGAAATATATCTTTTTCTTAGAGAAACTCTTTATTTGAAAAAATTCTATACCATTTTTAAAAATGTGTTTTGTTTTCAAGGCATAGGTAAATACTGAAGCAAGTTTGGAAAGCACTATATTTGGAATAATATTTACATTTACCATTAGTTCAAGGATACAAGTAATCACAAGAAATGTTTGATATACACACATGATCAGGAACCCTGATGATTGACCTAGCTCAAAATGCTAGAGGAAATCTAAATAGCAAGTTGGAAAAGATTTTTGGACAGGTTGGTATTTAAACTGATTGGAGGGGCATCTGGGTGGGTCAGTTGTTTGAGTCTGACTTTGGCTCTGGTCATGATCTCACTGTTGGTAAGTTCAAGCCCCAAAGTGGGCTCTGTGCTGACAGTGTGGAACCTGTTTTGGATTCTCTGTCTCCCTCTCTCTCTGCCCCTCCCCCACTCTCAAAAATAAATAAACATTTAAAAAAACTGATCTGAAGTATAAAGAAGGAATAAATACACCAAAAGTGGCTAAGATAGCAGATAAGGCAGAAGCAGACAAGTAAGTAGACATAAGAGCATAGAAGTATAGAGAACTGAAGGTGTTTGTAGACTGAAGATGACAGTGAGAGGTGAATCCAGAAAGTGAGGAGGCTGGCACCTGGCTACAATACACAGCCCTATGCATATTTTTCCAGGCCCAGTCATAGGCATTTAATCTGGCAGGTCTTACAGGGAAAAGCTGCCTTTCCCACACCAGATTCTTGCAGGGGCAGTTCATGGCAGTCTCTGAAAGCAGTCAAGGCCAAGGAGTGGGGGCCCCTGGTTTACCATGCTCTTAGGCATATCTACTTTCCTAGCCCAGGCAGAGGCCTTCCTCAGGGCCTTGTATCGGGGGAGAGAAGAAATCTTGAGGACACCTTTCCCCATTTTCACTCAGTAGTTCATGTTTTTCTCCTCCTAGTCCTTCCCCCTGCCGTCTCCTAGCCCACAGGTCCTTACACTGCAGGAGGCTTTGTTCCGGGCTCCCTCAATAGTGAGGCAACTCTCCACAAATGTGCTGATCCACTGGCCCTTCTCTTGCTACAATCCCAGGGGAAAATGGAACTGGAGGAGTCAATACTTTCTCTGCTTTAACCTCTTACTGATACTATCACACACAGTAAGTGACTAAAGGCTTTGTTGTTACTTTTATTTCAGTTTGTTGTTTTAATTGGTTTCTCTGACACCTGGCCTCTCAGCTCTCTCCAGCTCAGCTCAATCCCCAACAAAAGGAAGGAAGGGATCATTCAGAATTTCTGTAGTTTTGAGTTTTCCTGAAAGAAATCCACATGACTAATGATGAGTGTCAAAACTTTAGTCCTCAGTAGTGGTTATGGGAATGCCAAATGATTTCAGTACCTGTCTAGGAAGTAGACTGTATAGAATTTGATGATTGATGATAAACGAGCATGGTAAGTCATGAAGATAATCAAGGTTGAGTATTAGGTATACAGGTATTTCTTGGGCCTTTGATAGGCTAAGTTGTTCACTGAAATAGTATGTAATACTAGAAGCAAATCGAGTTTGGGTGGGGATAATTGAGGTGTAATGAGGTGTTTGTGGGATATCTTAACGAAACCACCCAGAAGGCAGTTGGACCAATCACATTTATGTTGAAGGGGTAGGGAGGAGGAGAGAGGGAAGAGAAGAGAAGGGAAGGAAAGGGGCGGGGGGGGACAGAAAGAGAGAAACTAGCTGTTTTACTATAATCCCAGAGATTTTTGAAGTAAATTTTATATATATGGTAGTCACATCATGATAGTGTCTAAAAGCCTCAAGAAAAGAAAGATTTCATCCCATTAATTTCTTCCTTTTATAGTTTTAAGGCTTACCATGTGAGTGTTCTTTCAAATTTCCCTGCACCTAAGTTCCTCCTACTTCAGGGTCTCTGAAATAGATTATTTTCTCTATCTAGCAAATGCTACTGTCTGCCTCCCCCTACATCTGCCCAGTCACCTACTACCTACTTGCTAGCCTCAGTTTAAAAATCCTTTCCTTTTTAAGATGTATAGAAAAGAATCAGAATGGTGGAACTAGACAGTCTGTGCTCAAATCCCAGATCCTCTCACCTAAACACTTTGTGACTTTGGCAAGTCTCTTCACCTCTTTGCACTTTAGCCTCCTCATTTGTAAACTAGTTAATGAGGGTTAAGTATCTAAGGCACAGAGAACAAGTGCTGGCCCAGAGTAAGCACTCAGTTAACATCAGCCATTATTGTGTTGCTCTCTGAGCACCTTGTTCCTTCCCTATAGTAGCCTGGAAAAGCCTGTAAGAGGAGGGATCATGGCTGTCTTACTACTCTTTCCAGGACTTGGGTTATAAAAGGTGCTGAAACAGGTGACTCTTGGGATTTTTTTTTCAGCATAGCTGCATATGAAAGTTTTCAGTGTCTTTGAATATGTTGAGGGCTCAAAGAATGTATCTATTAATCAGGTTATATCTGCTTTCATTGGATGAGCTTTGTTTCCAAAGGAATGAGAACCCATGGTTTCCAAGCCTAGTTTCTTTTCAGCCCAGAAAATTTTACTTATGTTTATACTGTGATATATCTTCTGATTCACTTGCCTCGTTTTCTCCTTTTGGAATAACTACAAGTTATAGATGAATTTCCAAGATATGACCTACTGATCTATCTCTTTGGGCCATTTCAAGAAGTTAATTTTCCTGGGTATCTTGCATGTGCATAGGAGTATTGATGTTATTAAGCACCTTTTTGTTTTTGTTCTACTAATCTTTTATTACAGGGTTGTCTCAGCCAAGAATTTAGAAGGGTGGAATAAAACTCCTCCCATATTAAAGGAAGGAAAGAAGGAAGGAAGGAAGGAAGGAAGGAAGGAAGGACCTCACGTGAATGAGGAAAATTTTCCCAGTAGAGCAAAAGAGTAATCCCAGTCTGAGGCTGGAAAAATTTTCTATGGAGTCATGACTAAGAGAACAAGAATGAAGTTGGGTAGTGGGCAAGGTTATGAGTCAGGAACATAATTCCTGCAGTTCCAAACTTGCCTGGACATATGGATACAAACAAAAACTTTGACCAAGATAACTTTCTGCCTTCTGCCCCACACTCTAGAGACTTGTAGTTCTCTCACAGGTCATTTATTTCTCTGTAACTATTTCCTCTGTAGTGCTATTTCTCCAGCCATATATCTTGATGGCAGGCAGAACCAAGTAAACTGATAGATTATAGGTAGCAGTGTAGTCAATGAATGTCCCAGACCTCCAAATTTACTTTACCATGTCCACCATGAAAAGACTGAAAAATCCAAATACGAAGACCTGAAACTTTATGACATAGGGGAGGAAGTAATGACTTAGAGACATCATTGGCTTGATTAGAACCAAAATTATATGGTTCACAGAGAAGATGACCATGAACTTGGAAACGGACAAATCAAATATATATTTCTTTAACAAAATCACCATATTTATATTTCTTTACATAATATGAGGACATAAATTGATGACAACACACATTGATTACACTAACACTCATAACTAATGATGAGCTAAAAAAAGATTAAATTAACTCTACAGAACAATAAAACAAAAAATGGTGATTTAGTAGCTAAAAGACTAGGCAATTCTGAACATTAGCTAAATGGGGATTTGGGAAATAAACAAAGGCCACAAAATCAAGAAATTTTATTTTATTTTTTTTAAAGTTTACTTATTTATATTGAGAGATAAAGACAGAGAGACAGAGTGTGCACGAAAGAGACTAGGGGAAAGGCAGAGAGAAAGAGAGAGACAGATTATCTCAAGCAGGTTCTGTGCTGTCAGCACAGAGCCCAGTGTGGGGCTCAAACTCACAAACCATGAGATCAAGAGCTGACCCGAAACCAAAAGCCAGACACTTAACCAACTGAGTCACCCAGGTGCCTCTATTTGATTTTATTTTTTTAAGCTTCAATAAATATGTTAATTTTATTTATTTAAAATTTTTTTAATGTTTATTTTTGAGAAAGAGAGAGAGAGAGATTGTGAGCGAGGAAAGGGCAGAGAGAGAGAGAGACACAGAATCCAAAGCAGGCTCCAGGCTCTGAGCTGTAAGCACAGAGCCTGATGGGGGGCTCAAACCCACGCACCGTCAGATCATGACCCGAGCTGAAGTCGGACGCTTAGACGACTGAGCCACCCAGGATCCCCAAATATGTTAATTTTAATTCTTATCATACACAAGGCTAGAGTTAGTATTGCACTTCACCTGGATAGACCCAACTTATTACATATTCGGGACCTAGAAATCAAGAATATTCCCCCTTTTGCAAAATAGTACCATTTATAGTTCATCTAATAAACACTCTATAGCATGACTGAATAGAATAATTAGTCATAGACTGAGTTCACTTTTGTTCTCCCAGCTTAGTTAATATTATTAGCTGCCCTACTTATTAGTGCTAATTCTTTGTTCATCACAATCTACAGTGGTTACATTTGATGGCTCAGCTTAGAAGGGCTTGAATTCTGTTTAATGCAGGTTCATTAAAAGTTTCTTGTTTTGTTCAGGGAATATTGGCTACCATAACACCATTATTCTAATTATGAGACTAATATTACTTGAAATATTATATAACTCTAATTAATTAACTAATGTTATTTTCAGTAATTCTTTTAGAGCCATAGCTTACATGGTGATAGACACCCTAAATAATAATACTATCTTACTAGCTAGGAAAAAAGGGTGAATATCAGAAAGACCAAGAAAATTTAGGTCAAAATCCGAAAATTGAAATGTACTTTAGTAGTAGATCATCTTAATCCAAGTCAAAATATAATAGAAACCATTTTATCTGCCACTATTAGACAGAAAAAGGGTCCACAGAGGTAGAGATGAAATAAACCGAACAAGAAAAACTCATTTTTTTCTTTTTTCAATAAATATTTATGGAGTATCCAATATTATGCTATTTTCTAAGTACTGAATAGTGGTTAAAAAGAAAAAAAAAATCCTTACCCTCATGGAAGCTGTAGTTGTTATTATATAAGTAAGATTTAGACCTTGCAAATACAGCTTTGACCGGTCCCTTTTAACTCCTATCTTTACCAGATCATGTGTCTTTATTGTATTATGTTCATACTATTGCCAGGCCAGATGGTCACCTATCTTATTATTTGACTTTGTATAAGGGCCTTATGGTAGGGGGTATTAAGCTTTTGGAAACCTGGGCCTAATGACAGGGGACAACAGTAGATACATGTGCTGGTGGATGTGTGGATATCTCGCCTATGCAGCAACAGGTTCTCCTTACCATTTGTCACTTGACGATGACCCTTTGTTTGTGGTCACTTGTGTACAATGAACTTTGTTTTTAAAACACCCTATGGTTGATATCTGTCTTTTGCAATGCTAAATTTGTTGCATCTTATCTTCTAAATGGAACCCTATAATTAATTTCAGGACAAGGAAAAGAGAATCCTTCCCATTCTTTGCCAATAATACACTATGATCTCTCCTTATTTTGTAGAGGATCATGGACTATACAAATAAACTGTGGGCCACATCTAATTATTAATATTATAAAATATTAAATTTTCTAGTTAAAAAAGTCAAAAGGGGGGCACCTAGGTGTCTCAGCCAGTTAAGCGTCCACCTCTTGATTTCAGCTTAGGTTGTGATCTCATTGTTCATGGGATCAAGCCCCACATCAGGCTCTGTGCTGACAGTGTGTAGCCTGCTGGGGATTCTCTCTCTCCCTCTCTCTCTGCCCCTCTCTCTGCTCACACTCACTGTCTCTCTCTCTCTGTCTCAAAATAAATAAATAAGCAAGTAAACACTTTTTAAAAATTCAAAAAGAAGTTAAAGTTTATTTTCATATTTTATTTTATCTAATATATATCCAATAGTAACATTTTATCACATAATTAAAATTATCAATGAGATATTTTGCATTCTTTTGTTTTACACAAAGTATTCAAATCTTATGTATATTTTATGCTAACAGTACATGTCAATATGAACTAGCCAAAAGTCAAGGGCTCAGTAGACACAAGTGGGAAGTGGCTACAGTATTGGAATTCTAGAACATTGATGTGGAATTGTCTTCAAAATCAGAATATGGTCCCTATAGACATTTGGACTTCAGGTTTCCAGCCCCACATATAAAGAGCTTGAAAGTCATCACTCCCATCCTCACAACAGGAAAAAAGCCAAATGAACTGAAAGCCAACAATTCTTCTTAGTTTAATCAGAGAATTGAGGTCACAGGACAAACCACCGCCTTACAAGTAGAAAGAGAGAGAGATACAGAGGATCACCACTTATTGGGAGCAGACCTACTGCTAGAGGTGAGTGATTCATTGCTGGAGAGTGAGACGGAATTAGTTTGAGAAATATACACTCTGGGAGGCTCAGCCATTGGGGAGGCTTTTGTGAATTTTAACTCTAGAGGCGCAAACAAGTTCCCAGGACAAACATCAGAGAAAATCGCTTCAGTCTTCCTTAAGATGAGGGGAAAAGCAACCATTCTCAGAGCACTCTGTTTTCCTGCTGTCTTACCAGAGCCTAATGTGTGTGAGGGTAGGGAAATAACTAACTCAAACCTCCTCTAGCCTTGGACATGGAGAACTCCAGTCCTCTCTAGGCTAAGAATTGAAAATAAATAAATAAAAGCCTGAAAAATACTAGTAAAGATCATAGTCCAGGGGCACAAACTCACTAAAAGACTAAGACCTAATTACAGGGCTAGAGAACACAGCTCTTTCTCCCACAGTTTACCATGACATCAACAGGGCTTTATATAATAAGAGAACTGTATCTGGAAATAACTACAAGGCTCAGATCCTATTTAGGAAGCAGTCTCTAGAGAAACCTAAAGGCAATGGGAGAGACAAAACAAGGACACCATAGGAAATCGTTGCCTCTGGCACCTACAAGTACGAGCCTTCTAGATGGACAATTAAAGATGCCACATCTTATTCCCTCCTTGTAGTTGCAGTGTGGGCCTGTATCATTACAGGGCTCAGGGTCCTCTGTGCACTCACATTACACTGGGATATTTTTGGATTAGGGATATTCAATGGTTAATACTTTAAAAATATTTCCATTCCAAGAGGAAGCAAGCCTGGAAAGTATTACTGATTTATATCTCTGTATGTGAGCATGTGGGTGTGTGCATGCATTTCTCCACTGTCTGCATTAATGACTCTTCTCATACATTTTAGGGAAAACCTTGGAAATTATGTTTCAAACACCATCACTGAAGCCTTTAGTTTCAAAAAAGCTTCTTTCCTAAATACATGCCAATATATAAATACAATGCTTACTCAGTCACTTCTCTGGATTTCTAGATTATGAGAAAGGCATATATGTAAGAAATATGCTATTTATATCTATCTTACATGAATTTAGATATGACATCCAAAATTTGATAGCTCTCCAAACCATCTTATTTGTGACAAGGATCTGTACTATATTGTACATAGCTGGCTTTACTAAATATGTGATGTGCAAACAAGTTTCTTACTCTTTTTATCCCTTTCCATTTTTCTTTGAAATGTATAAAGACAGCTAAAGTCCAAACTCTTAGTGATGTCAATGATGAAAAGGAAGGTCATTAATTGTATTTATTTACGCTGCCAGTTATTCAAATAAAATTTCTGCCTAATTCACATTAATGAAAGTTGTTCACATTTTTTATTTTCTGAAATAACCAATTGTGTTATTTTTTTTATTTAAGGATATAGAACGAAGGAGGAAAATCTTGTTGGAAAAATATTGTAATCTAAAGCTAAAAAATTACCAAAATCTTGGCAGAAATCTCTTTTAATTATGAAGTCAATGAGGACAATTAAAAATATCTTTCTTGAGCTACACATATGCAAGCACATTCTCAGTGAGCTCCTGATCATTTCCACTACCCCAACTTCTTTTTTTTTTTCTTTTATTTTACTTATTTTGAGAGAGAGAGAGAGAGAGAGAGAGAGAGAGAGAGAATGCACAGGGGCAAGCAGAGAGAGAGGGAGAAAGAGAGAGAATCCCAAGTAGTTTCTGCACTGTCAGGGTAGAGCTCAAACTTACAAGGGGCTGGAGCTCACAAAGGGCTCACACTCAAGAACTGCAAGATCATGACCTGAGCCAAAATCAAGAGTTGGTCACTTAACTGACTGAGCCACCCAGGTGCCCCAGCCACTACCCCAACTTCTGACCAAAAGAGCACAGAAGACTTTGTATCTTGTAGAAAAGAATAGAGTTCTATTAACCCTAATGTCTAATCATGATTCTGGGACATACATTTTCAAAAATAATAAACACAATTCTTTAGTCTTGAAATTCCAGGGATTGACCTATTGACTGATTCTTTCTTGTGATCATTGACCTCTTCAGTTTGTCCCTACATCAATCCAGCAGTTATTAACAATTAGGACCCAAATGTGCTAGAGATGAGCAGGGATAAAAATCATCACTGGGTACCTTGTTAACTGAGGAAAATAAATGTAAAGAAAAGGCTAGATATTAAGGTTACAGGAGTATTTTATATTAGAAGGATATCAAGAGAAATTGGAAAATTCAATAGGCTCATGTCCTTACAGATCCTTAGACCTGGAGCAATGAAAAAAAAAATTGCTAAATAAATCAGTCTAGAAGATCACATATGAATATCTGGTATAAACTGGAATCTGGGTTTAGTTGTACATAACAATTCCATGAGTTTCTCAAGGGAAATGTAAATACAGAGCAAAAGGCCAGAAAAATGGTTAATTGGATCAGAAAGTCAATTGGAACTCTGTTAGTGAAGGTCAAAGCAAAATACTATGCACCAAGGAAAATGTGCACTTAGTTATAAACAACAGCAGCAGCATTGTTAAAACCAGCCCTTCCTGAGCATTTTCTACATGTAGGCAGAACCCTTGATGTTTTGCATTCATTAATTATCTTTAGAAAAGTTACTGATGCAGGCATTTTTACCTATTCCATTTTTCAGATAAATAAATTCCATCTGTCAGATAACTGCAGTTAAAAGTGAGAAGTTCAGAAGTGATAACTTTCTCAATATCACATATGTAGTTAAGGTAGAAAATTAATTCTTGGACCCTGAAAGGCACCATATTATATTCCTTCTAACTGGTTCTTGAATCCTCTGTTTTATTATTTTATAAGGTATTCACATTTATAAAAAGAATGTCTCCAAGCAAAGTCTTGAACATTCTACTTATCTTATTTCAAAAACGTATCTTCTATTGAAAGTTAGATCTCCAGATTTTCTTTTCTTTTTTATTTATTTATTTTGAGAGAGGAAGAGCACAGAAAGGGCAGAGAGAGAGAGAGAATCCCAAGCAGGCTCCACACAATCAGCATGGAGCCTGATGTGGGGTTCAAACTCACAAACCGTGGGATCATGACCTGATCTGAAGTCCAATGCTTAACCAACTGAGCCACCCAGGCATTCCAGATCTCCTTATTTTCAAAACCATAAATCTACTAATGACACAGTAACTTCTGATGTTGCTTCCTTCTCTGAGAATCTTTGGCCTGAGAAATCTTCCAGGGTAATTGCTTACCCCCCACACCCCACCACAGACATTTATCCAGCAAGGACATTTTCCTCAAAAAATATTTAAGGTCTGTATTCACAATTAGATCTCTTCTCCGCTCACTTCAGTGGTGGCAAATCCATTACATGGGTAATTTTCACCTTTAGGTTTTTTAAATAAAAACAGGAGCCCAGATTCTATTTTGTCTTTATTTCCACTTAATATATTTCATTTTGATGTGCCCTTTCCTTTTTCCAGCAAGATTTTGAACTGATGAGTTTTAAGAATTTCAGATTTCTTAAATTGACTTATTTCACAATCTGTATGTTTGGAAAAAGAACAGAAGCATATCTATTAGAATATTAATGACAATTATTTTTGGAAATGAAGAAAATAGCTTATACGTGACTAAAATTTCTTCAGATAATAAGTATAAACTTTGCACATTTTTTTTAAATTCAACTACTTGAAGGCACTGTAGAGTTACTAATAATAGACAGAAACAAGAGAGGGAGAGAGTCCTTCACTATTAAAATAATAACAATGCACCAGGAAAGATTTGCATTTATATGGTTTGCATTTATATGGTTTATATGGAAAAACAAATGAAAATTAGGCAAAAAGATAAGGTTTTGGTTGAGAAATCAGTGGCCTGAATATATGATTGCTAAAGAATCTGAAGAGGCAAGGAGAAATCTTACAAAGAAAAGAGCACCAGAATCTTCTAGGAAAGAGGCTCAAGGTCTTGGCTGGTCCAAGAGCTATGCATGTGAATAGGAGACTCTGAAGATTCTGATGGAAGGTGCCAGCAGTCTACAGGTGAGGAAATAAGTGGAAAGTTTGATCGTGATCTACCCCAGGTCTCAAAAGGCTGAAATCAAGGAGTCATCTGGGGCCAGAGTCTCATTTGAAGTTCAGAATCATCTTCTAAACTCACTGTCTGTTGGCAGGATTAGTTTCCTTGGGGTTCCTCTTAGACCCTAGAACCCCTTGCAGTTTCCTGACACATGACCTCCCCATAATATGGCAGTTTTGCTTTCTGAGATCAGCAGGAGAGGATCTCCCTAGTCTGTAAAGACAGAGTCTTACATAATTTAGTAGATGACGGGGTAGAACCCTATCACTTTTATCATATAACATAATCAGGGGAATTATATCCCACCTCCTTTGCCATGTTCTACTGGTTAGAAGTAAGTCACAGATTCTATTAAAGTGGAGGCTTGAACATAGGGTCAATCTGCCACAGGAAAACAGAGTTGAATTGAGCCGAATTAATGCCTACAAGACTAAAAATTAAAACTCCCATGTGGCTAATAATAGAATAAACAGTCTCTGTAATACGCCATCCAAGATGCCCATTTTACAATAAATATTTCCTTGAGATATGTATAAAAGGAATAAACAAGGGTCATCTCTGGAAGTGGAGGAGCCCACTGAAATAAATCTGAGATGAAACTTAAGTTGGAATTAACTGACTAAACAGAAATAAAACCACATGCAAAGAGTAATCATAATTTGGTTCTGGATGGGGAAAGGAACTAGATACAAACGACATTATTGAGACAACTCATAACATGTAGATATACATATTTTAGATAACAACATCTTATTAGTAGTAAATTGTGATTTTAATTGTATTACAACTGTCATAGAATGCTGTTGTTCTCAGGAACCAAACACTGAATTATTTAAGGTAAAGGGGAGGACAATACAACTTACTCTCAAATGGTTCAGCAAGAAAATTATGTGTTTCTATATACTTATATCTGTATCTCTATCATTCAATCAGGAGAGTAAGAGAATAAGAAAGAGAGACAGGTGAAAAGAAATAGGAGAGATAGTGCTAAAGTGAACAGGCAAAATTATTACAATTGGTCAGTCTGAGTAAAGGCTATACAACATTTCTTTGTAGTATTTTTATCATTTTCCTATACATGTGATGTTATATCATCATAAAGTTTTACAAAATTATTAATATTGGTTATACTTAATTAACATTTAATGTATATTTAGTATTTCTAGAAGTATGTATCTGTATATACATTAATTTAAAAATAAATAAATATATAATTGAAAGAAAAAAAGATTGGAAAGAAATATTCCAAAAGTAAACTCTGACACTGGGCATTGGGATTATAGGCAATTTTTGTATGTTTTTTATTATACTTTTAATTAATATATTTTCTAACCTATGCACATATAAACATTATAAATTATAAGTTAAAGGATATTTAATATAGAAATGCTAATAGAACCAAATTATTTGGTATCCATCCTCCAATGTCCCATGATACAGTTGGGTTTTATTTATGACAGATCTATATATTAATAATGCTACTCTTTAAAAGATGAAAAACAATTTCTTAAAAGTTATTATCATTATTTATCAGAAATATGTAGAATTCCTTTAGGTACCTTGAATAGCTTCAAGAGTTTTATCTAGGGGGAACACACCTATATTTAATAGTAGATTAAATGAGGAGGAAAATTAATGAGGAAAATTAATACACTAGAATTTGATAAAATCCCAAATGCTAATTTAAATTATATTTATACATTGGCTTTTTTTTGGGTGTTTTCCATTTTAATCAGGAATCAGTAATTTCATATGAGTGATGTAGTAATTAACTAAAATAGTAATGAGCTAAAAATATGGCCTTATGGAAGAGGAGTACATGTATAAGACAGACTAGAGGTAGTGTTGGATGAAAATATTTAATTTTCAGGTGAGTGTATGGGAAATTCATAAATATATTTTTAGTATCAAATAACAAGATTACTTCATGAATATACTTGTTAGTAAAATGTGAAGTATGGAAAGTTTGGCATTAGTCCTTTTTAAGGTATCCTGAAATGTGGACTAAAATAAATGCAGTATTGGTAATCCTATATTAGCCTCTTCAAGCAGGCTGAATTTTAATTGGAGTCATCTCAGATGGTATTCAATTAAATTAATTTTATTTTAATGTACTGTATTATTTGGGGTGAAGGGTACAGAATACATTTGAAATTGCAGGTCTGTCTAAGAGGAGTGGTATTTTCACCCTTAAAAGTTTTTAGTATCATTTTGGAAATAAAAGTCATGACATTCTGTTGTCTACCACATACACTTTTACTGACAAGTCCAACCATTACATTAAAATTGCCAGAGGTCAGATATCTGAATATTCTGGCTCTATATAACAAATAAGAATCATCCTAAATGATTAATTTACATGGAATTATTCCCCTAACACAGGGTCTGTATAACATTACATGATTGTGGCTGAATTAATTGGCACTAGAAAAAATTAGTTACGTTATTCAACTCAAGGAATACCTGAAGAGGAAATCAAAGAAAATATTCAAGACCTCAATTTTAACTCATTTATTCATTTGTTGATTCATTTGTTAACAAGTACTTGTTCATATTTACTTGGTACCAGGAATTATAATAGGGAAAGTATTTGATGAGTAAGTCTGTTGCAATTTTATATGTCTAAAATTTACAAACATACACATGGATGGTTAGATGTGAATGGATAGATGTGTCCTAGTATGCTAAAAAAATTATAAATGAAGAAGCTAAACTTTTAGTTTAGTTCTATTACATGTAGAGGGCATTGTATTTATTAGTAGTTCTTTCTACCCACTCTGGGTACAATATCAGAAGGAGGATACTCAATGTTTGAGCAGAGGTTTGGATTTAGCAGAAATATACTAGCTCATGAATATGCATAAATCTTTAATGGTTATTTCAGAAATGAGCCTACCACCTCACACCTTTAAATTTCACTGTCTGACAATTATGAATAGAATAATGCTCTACCTAAAATAATACATTTCATAGGTTAAATGTTCTCTGATGATTCTTTTGTTTTTATATTAGCTTTTTTTCCATTGCTATTTCATGACTTCAATGAATAATTATATTTCAGAGAAACCACATCACTATTGATTTCTAATGACAGAACCTCATCTAAATATATATCACCAAGAAAGCCTTTATACTTACAAGGATTTGTGTATAGATTCAATTATGCATACTTCAATGCTTTTCTTTTTGAATCCAAAAACACTGAATATAAAATCTTGTGGCACTGAAGATATGTATAAAGTGTAGAAATAAAATAATAAATAAAATAGTAAAACATATTCCCAAAGAGAACATTTTTTTTACTAGTCAGATTAAATTAGTTTAATCTTCTGAAACTAGAATATTAATCTTTCCTAAACAATTACATTCATGTTTTAATTTTAAGCTTTTTAGGAGAATGGAAATATAGTTCTCTAGATTGAGACAGAATTATGGCAAAGCACCTAAAATTTGTTAACAAACCACATAAAATCATAAATGTGAATTTACTGTTATTTCTTAGTAAGGGAAATGTTGAATGTCCATAGTTACTCTTTCTTTACATTCTGTACTGTCTCTGCCTCTATCAAAGAAGACATTATTTTCTCAAGTACTCAATCCATGTTTATCATGGATGTTAGCTATATTTCGTATCTTTTATTCTGCTGACGGGGGCGGGGGGCGGGTGGGAACAAAAGGAAAACCTCTATCTGCAGGCTAATATTACTGATCATACTTCATATGTAGTAATGATCAGTTTACTGGTAATAAGTCTGAAAATAATTAACCTCTAAGAGTGTTAGAATGGATGGACGATGCCGGGCCAAATTAAAATGATTTGTGTGTATTTGGAGTATTAAATTACTTCATAAAATATTTACATCACAAGTTGTTTAAAAGAGAGAGAGAGAGAGAGAAACATCAAGGCCAATGTCTTAGTTTGTTCCTGGATGGAAAGCAGAGCCTGAGACCAGGCCTCGCAAGCAGGAGCCGTGTGCTTGAAGCATGTTGGAATAGCTGCAGAAAGGTGTAAGTGAGGACTGGAAGACCCATCAGCGTCCAGGTTATTGGGACTTTTTAAACTCTGGTGGGGCAGCTGTGTGAATTTTAAATAGGAAGCCATTTGTAAAGGGATATGATCAGGCTTACTATAATAAAATATTGCTGTAGCTATTAGTTGAAGAATACACTTTAGAAGAATCGTGGAAAGGAAATTCAGTTAAGAAAATTTTGCAGTAGTCCAGGTGATAGACGACGATATCTTCAGCAAGTCTTTAAACAAAGTGGACACGTTTAGGATTTGGTTTGTAGAATGATCTCTAAGAGCTTGGTGATTATTATTGGTGAAAGAAAAGGAAGAATTACAGTTGATGCATAGATCTTTCACCTGAATAAGTCAGTGGCTGATGATACTATATACTAAGGTAAAAAAGAAGGCTTTTAGAGGAACAGCTTGAAGAAAAATCAAAAGTTTTAGCTATGTTAAACATGAAATGCTGATTAGGGAACATATAATCAGTATTTGTTTGTTTGGTTACTTAATTATTTATTAGCATGTGAAAAGCTTTACACAACTTGATGAGTTTGGAGGTAAATATATACCCATGAAATCATCACCAGAATTTATGCCATAAATCTATCTATCACCTCCCAAAGTTTCCTCCTGACCTCTTATTGATGATAATAATAACACTTAGATCTAACCCCTTAGCAAATTTTTAAGTATGAAATACTGTATTGTTAAGTATAGCACTATGTTCTGTGGTATATCCCTAAGGATTCTTTATGTTGTATATCAAAAACTTTGTACCCTTTGACAAATACTCCCCAATTGCCCCTTCTGCCAGTCCCCGGCACCCACCATTACACTCTACTTCTATGAGTTTGACTATTTAGATTCATCATATAAGTGAGATCATGTAGTATTTTTCCTTAAATGTCTGGCATATTTCACTTATCAAAATTCCTCCAGGTTCATACACATGGTTGTAAATGGTAAGATTTCCTTCTTTTTTAAAGCTGAATAGCATTGTGTTTTATGTACAAACCACATTTTCTTTATCCGTTCACCCATCAGGGAAATTTATGTTGCTTCAACCTGTGGTATAACAACACAATGATCTAAAATAAAAATAAATAAAATAAAATAAAATAAAATAAAATAAAATAAAATAAAATGTATAAACTGTTCAATTCCAGAAATATAATGTTGAGTATAATAGGCAAGTTGCAGGAGAATATGTAAGCCTAATAGCATTAATATTTCTTTTGAATATCTAAAATATTCTTATAAAATAACACACACACATATATCAAAATATATTAAAATACAAATTTATACCCACCTTAAGATGTTGCTAACCTCTAGGTGGAGAGGGAAAGGTACAGGATAGAGAAATGAGGGAGTTTGGTGATACTTTTTAACATTTCATAAAAGTGAAAAAATGAATCAAATATGGCCACACGTTAACATTTTAGAACTAATATCTAAGTTCAGGAGCAGGTCCAGACAAAGACTAGGTCAGGACTTTCAGACAGGGCTTAGGTGACCCCACTGGGAAGAAGAGGAATAGTTACAAAATTGAAGAATTTGGCAGAAAATGATAGACATTAATCATGGGACACCTCTGGCAATTTTCAGAATCCTTGCAGTCTCTGGCATGTATAATTATGGTCCTCAATATTTTTTGAAACATTTACTTCAATTATATGTTCTGACCAACAAAATAGCCATCACTTTTAATGATTCCCAAATATAGAATTTAACAATAGCAAATTAGCAATGTGTTGTGAAGATAGAATTTTAAAGTAGGAAAGATTTTTACTTGATTGCTTTAAAAGGATTTTAATTATAAAGAAGTATCATAGATTGTAAAACTAATTATTTTGAATGTTTCTACATTTAAGGAAACATTTTCATGAAGTTCAGGGAGGTATATCTTGAACATTAGTTTTAAATCCTTCTGACCAAATACTTGCTCTTTAATACATCAAGGGAAGTTTGTATAGTATCTAAGAGTGGTGTGATATAGGCTCTCAGTATTCTACAGTGGCTTTGGTATTTTCTAGCTGCATGACATTGGACAAGAACCTCTCTAAGCTTCTATATCTTCATCTATAATGACAAAAAGAATAGTAGTTAATTCAAAGAATTATTTCTGTATCTTAAAATAGATAGTGCACATACACCACTTTGCAAATTAATCAAGTTAACTATTATTACTATTATTTATACTTCCTTTACTTTTAAGAATATTCCACAATTCTGAAACTAGAATATTCCAATGGTTATATATTACATGTAAATATAATTTACCTATGAACACAAATTGGTAAAGAGTTATCCAATTCTTTTTCTAATGATTCTTTCTTGCACAAGTAAAAGAAAACAATAATACAATCATCCTGATAGCTTTCTCAATTAACAGGGGGATTTCTATAGATAGGTAGTTAGGCAAAAAGGGGAGAGAAAGGGAAAGAGAAAAGTAAAAGGAGAAAAGGAGTGAAGAGAGGACAAAAGGAGAGAAAGACTAACTCTAACTTTCTTTTTTTGTTTAAGTTTATTTATTTTAAGACAGAGCAAGCACTCTCAGAGGAGGAGCAGAGACAAAGAGAGACAGAATCTGAAGAAGGATCTGAACTATAAGCTCACAGACCCACACTAGGCTTGAACTCATGAACCGTGAAATCATGACCTGAGCCAAGATCAGAAGTCAGACACTTAACTGACTGAGCCACCCAGGAACCCTGAGAGAGACTAACTTTCTAGTGATGTGTACCCTGAGTACTAAAAACCCCATTTACTCCATTCACTAGGTCAGCATTTCTGGTGGGTGTTAGGAGGAAATGTAGTTCATCATCATTTTGTAATTTGCTCTCTGAAGGTAAATGGTCCATATGGCTTCACTTGGGCAAAATAATCACGTAAGGGTTTTTGTTATTGTTGATGTTGGTTTTAATTTCTTTGTTTCTCTTCTTAAGTAATTTTGTTGAATAGCTTTAACAGGGGAAAATTATTGATCAATAAATTGGTATTTGTGCTCCTGAGCACTCTTGTGCTAATTGGAAAAAAAGAACATAAATGATACAGAAAAATGCACACACACATATATATAGCTATTTTAAAAATATTTAAATATTTGTTCTATTGTGATGAAAATTCCAGGAATTTCACTGTTTTATAAAAATGAACATGAATTCCTGGTTGTGAACCAGAAAATTATAGGTAGTGAAATAAACACTCCAAATTTTGTGAAACAGGGGAAGGATTTAATCTTTATTTTGATATGTATAATTCCAAAATTGTCCAAATATTCAGAAGGTTCTCAGCATATACCCCACAAAAAGTTATGCAATATCCCAATTTTCCAAATGTAAATATAGAAATTCTACTGAGAAAAAGCTACCTCAACAGCTTCAGAACAGTTAGCATCTTATAACCTTCATCATGTCAACATAAATACAACTTGAATTTCTTTTTCAGTCAATAACCTCTTTAGGAAAAGTCCCAAATCCCTTTCCATGTCTTGCTTGTGTCAAGTCATATTCATCAAGTGAAGAAGCTCCGTGAAAGGAAATGTTGTGATGAGCTGGAAGGGCAAAAATATCATCACACTTTGTCTCATGTCCCTGGGGTTACTCTGATACTACTGTGATCCTAGCTGCTGGGCAACAGGGTTGAGGATGGAGACAGTGAATGTTACTCAGCCTGCTGAACTTTAGACTTTATTCAGCAATGCAGGGAAAGCCAATTATATATGAGGTGTAGTAGGTGTCAGTGGAGATAAAGAGAATAGAAAACATTTGTAAAGAGTGATCATATAGAAATCAAAGAGAATTCTTTTTGCTAGTTCTGAACTATAACATATACAATACATATATTATACATACATATGTGTGTGTGTGTGTATATATATATATTTAGTTTATATATGTGTGTATATATATATATTTGCTAATGCTATAATTTTGAGGCAAATCCCAAATAACATAATCCAAAATTTTGTGTTAATAAATCCTAGCTAACACTTATTTTTTTAAAAGAATTTAAAAATATTTTAAGTAATCTCTACACCCAATGTGGGGCTCAAACTGACAACCCCCAGTATCGTACACTCCACTGACGGAGTCAGCCAGGTGACCCCTACCTAACATTTAACTTCTCTTTAAAAAAAAAAAAAAAGTGTGTGGCACCCTGAGGCTTTATTCCAAACTACTGGTAAGCTAGCACCATAAGAATGAGAGATGTTTCAGTTTCAGAATCAAAGCTACAAGCTTCTGTCTTTATATAAACATACTTTGGGAAAATTTTCTACCACTTAAGTCAAATATATTCTCTTTGCTTTAATCAGCTTTGGAAATATGTCTTCTTGGAATTATATTTGTCTGATTTCATACTTTGTTTTATTTATTATATTTCAAATGAGAGGCCAGGGAGTTTGAATTTGACTGTGCTCTTTAACTCTTTAGTCCATGTATGCCATCTATAAAATGAAATAAAGGTAAGATTTTTTTTTTCCTAGCACACTGAGTAAAGGGAAGAAACTCAGTGGGAAAGATACTCTTTCTCAATAAAAATTGATTTTTTTTTTCAGTGTACCAGTCAAAAAAAGTCTGCCTTAAGGCATGAGCACATGTTGTAAGTTGTACTGAGGTTCTCTGCTGGTTGCTTAGCCCATTCATTTTATTTAAATCCATAATGCAGTGTTAGACCACAAAATAATAATAATAATAATAATTATTATTATTATTATTAATTTTATCTTTCAGTGGTTTACTTAGAAGAGAGATTACTGGAATCATTGACAGTAACAATAACAGTATAATCATAGATCCTATCTGATCCAAGAGGTTTACAAATCAATAGACTTTTGTGAATTGTCATATTTGACACATAGTACTTACTGATATTTTTAAAATAAATGACTAAATTAATCAATGAATAAAACCATAGATGTTACCAGAAATTTAAAATACATATTTCTCCATTGGCATTTATATAGTTCATTTATATCAATTTTTTATGTAGGGATATCTACCTTATTAGGTTAAAATAATACATTTATATATGTTAACAAAATAAACTCATAGATCTCTGTTGTTGCAAGTATTTTTGAAATTTCTTTTAAGGGATAAATATAGAATAATACCATGTTTGTTCTGATGACTGATTTTGTTCTAGCCCTTCTTAATATATACTAATATTTTGTAGACTATCCTTATTTGGGTCATATGTCTTTATGTATCTATCTATCTATATATATATATCTCACTTAAACCCTATATTTTGTCCTATGAAAATCAGGAAAAGAAGGTGTTCCCTACCACCACCACGTTAGTTAATAGTAACAGTCTAGATTGTAAACACTTTCATAGCTTTTTTTTACTCTGTTTATGGTTAGTATATATTTTAAATTTCTTCATGATGAATGTCTATATAACCAAATGTCAAATTCCTAAACTTTAATGTCAAGACCCAGCCTCAAATATATTACATAGATTTTAATTTTATTTACTGTGGTTGTCAATACAGTCTTATTACTCTATTTCATTTTTGATCTTTAATGAAGTACCTGTGAGTTATGATGTGGAAAAATGTCAGGATGAGAAAATGATGATCCCCATTTTTTCCCAGCCATGACATTTCAGTATTATGAGCTATATCTCATAAGGTCAGGACTGTGTGACCTATTTTGCCGTACTCATTACCCACTAATCCCAAAACAGAGGCCAAGGGAAAAGAAGGAGTGTATTTTAAAAGGATCTCTGGCCATGGTTTTGTGCACTGTGTTGCCTAGAAGGAGGGAGGGAATATTACCCACTGGTCTTTCTGGGTGAAAAAACTCAAGTTGTGTCATAAAAAATTAACTCATGCCCCTTCATAAAGAGCTGGTGATTAGATTACCTTCTCACCACCTTGTTCCATTTTTGCCCTTGACAGAGAGGAAAAGTGAAACCATCTTTTTATGAAATCAACTTTTTGGCTTCGTGAACGGACTTTTGTGAAGATAGGAGTTGAAAAAATAAAATTCCAAAAGTATGAAAGATCTATCACTGTTTTTTTAATTTTTGGTTTTTTGTTTTGTTTTTGTTTTTTCTTTTTTTTCAGCTAGCTTATAGTGTCAATGGGAAGCAACAGTAAAGCTGTTAACAAACTCAAAGCTGATAATAAGTTAACTATAATCCACAGAAGACTACTAGGTTAAGAGTCAGAATTTTGAGAATTCCAATCTGGATACATATATTTCCCCTGTAATGTTAGAAATAATTGAGTATTTTCTTCATTCCTGAGATTTATCATATAAAAATGGGCATTATATCCACTTCTAAAAAACATCCATAATATCTGACTCCAAAAAAGAAAAACCAGGCCCTGAAACAAGCACATGTAGAATAAAATTGACCCAAACCGGAAGTCCTGACATTAACCACTATGAAGCAGAGTTGCCTAGCCAAGTCAGTTCCAGACTTGCTTAATTGTAGCAAACGTAGATACAGGAATATTAAAATAACCACTTTTTAAAAATAAGCCACTGAGCTTGGGGGTGATTTGTTATGCAGCATCATTGTGGCTGCAGGTGGCTAACACAAATATTAAGAGCAGAGAACTTGAGTTCAATTCTGTGTACCATAAGAAATTTATTTAACCTTTCCATGACTTACTTTTATATTAAAATAGAGATAATTGCTTAGATATTCTTGCTAAAATGAGAAATAAGTTCATCCACAAGGAATGTGAATGGAGAAAGAGGTGTTGAAGTGAGGAAAATGGGAATGTGAATGTAATAGGAAATAATGAAAAAATTATGGGCGGTATTGTTTGTCTTAGTGGTTTCAAAGGATTATTTAAGTTCAGGCATCAAATGAGCTGAACTAAAAAGACACAAGATTGTGGTCCTAGAGTAGGTGCATTTCTCTGAGATTATGGATGGGTTAAAGTTACTAGTAATGACAAAGTTTAGAAAATGACCATGCTGGTGAATGTCTAGTGTGATGGACAATAGTATAACAATGTTAATGGGGGTGTGCCATTTAATGAACTGAGAGATCAGAACACTGCCAAGATCAATAATTTGTGTACTGAAATAATCAAGAGTGACAGTTAACCAGGAGATAAAAATTTCTAAGAAATGACATAGTAACCCGAGGTCCTATGGGTCATGGTAATAGTAAGGAATACTGATAGCTAATATTTTGATACCAAAGATGTTTGTTTCGATGGAGGAGGTACTGAAAATGGTCTTGACTGGGAAATAAGGGACACACAGGATACCTATTGCACCTATAGAATTGGAGAAAACTGGCAGCACCTGCAGTGCAATTCTTTTTTTTAATATATAATTTTTAATTTTACTTTTTAAAGATAGATAGAGCATGTACAGAGTAGAGGGACACAGGGAGAGAGAGAGAATCCCAAGCAGTCTCCATGCTCAGTGAAGAGCCAAACACTGGGCTCAACCCCATGACCCTGGGATCATGATTTGAGTGGAAATCAAGAGTTGGATGCTCAACTGACTGAGCCACACAGCCACCCTGCAATGCAATTCTAATGCTAACTTGTAGCATAGATTTCACAGGTTAAGGACACAAGACTCCTACAATTTTCCCCCTTTTTTTCAGACACCAGCCATAAGTTTGGGGCTCCCCAGGTTACCAGCACTTCTGAAAAATGCTACAAATACAGAATTTCCTCTTACCACCTCAAGTTCAATAACTCCCTAGAACAACACATAGAACTCAGGAAAGCACTGGACTTTAACTGCAGTTTTATTATAAAAATACAAATCAGGAACAAGCTCCCCCCCCAAAAAAAAAAGAGACACATGGGAGAAAGTTTTTGAGGTCCCAACTACAGAGCTTTAATGTCTTTTCCCATGGAATCAAGAGGCACATTGATGTATTCACCAACCAGGAAGCTCAGTTGAGCTCTGATCCCCAATGTCATTGGGATTTTTATTACATAGACATGCTTGGTTGAATTATTGGCTATATAATGGAAATCAATCTCCCTCAGGAGATTGTAAGTCAGGTTGATATCATCTGGCTCAAGACCTCAACCCTCTAATCACATAGTTGGTCTTTCCTGCATGGTCAACGACTATCCTGAAACAATCTAGGAATCCATCATGAGTTATTTGTTTAGAAAAAACTCAGATGTGGTCGCAGGAACCTACCATGAAAAAGAAAAGGCACTATCACTTGGAAAAATTCCAAGGGTTTAGAAGCTTAGTCCCAGGAATGTGGGATAAAGACTAGACAAATTTTGTATTATATAACACCACTTCAGAGGCTACAGGATAATCAGTGTCCTTAGGGGAGAGGCTGGTTTCCTTTAGAGCAAGAATGTATAAAAGTGTAGGAAAGACATGATTTTGCTGGTGAATCCCTATCAGAAGGTACAGTGAAAAGATTTCAAAAACTCAGAAAAAGTGGGAAAGAAAGTGGGCTTGGAAAAGTCTTATCAGGATTTGCATGCAAGAGCTGAAGAATAAGTTGGAAGAACTGATCTTGTGGTTATCAGTTTGAGTTGCTGTAAAGAGTGTAAGTATATTAATGCTGATAGTATTAAAGTGAAAAGGGATGTCAAGGCTGTAAATACTTGTAAGTGATAGTGTCTTTCCAGAAGCATGCAGAGTTCTGAGGGTCCCTTTAATCTCATGTCAGAGGAACAGTAGAGGCTAGGAGGGGTTGAAGATCAGAAAGTGGATGTTGGTAAACCATTCACCTTAAGATATTGAGTGGCCCAGGAAAAACAAAAAGGTGCCCCAATAACTATTATTCTGATTCTCATACAATCAATTATTGATCAATTATTGAATTTCATATAAAGGAATCCTAAATTATGTACTCTTTTGTCTCTGTCCTTTTTTACACAATAGCAAATTGTTAAAATTTTAACCAACTATTAGTGGCTTTATATAGTTGCTTATAGTTTATAAAATATTTTATTATATATTGTTTTCCTTGTCTTACATAAAATTAGAATGCTGTGCCCACCTATAGTAAAAGAATAATAAGTGTCTGGTCCCACAAAACATAGCTACTAAGTGACAAAACTGATTTAAATGCATACTTCCAAGTTTGAAATTCTACCTTCTTCCCATTAGATCTCAGTATCTCTCTATTTTGGGAAGGAGGGAGAACTAATTTTATATGGGCGTACATTCATAACCCATATATAATATCTTTAGTATACTAAACCAACCCAGGTATGTCTGAATGCGAAAGTGAAGTCTTGTTTAGATGAATTGTCTCTTCAAGACTTCCTGATTTTTACTTTTCTTTTGATTCACAAATATCCTTGATGGGTTTCTGCATCATTATGCCACAGAGAACACTAGAGAGAGCTGAGACATCTCACTGAATGTGTCTATTCTGAAGTTAATAAAACTTGTCAGGAACAGTAATTCTTGTTTTCCATTAAGGATTCAGGTCTTAAAATCTACAGGATGTTGCCTTTAAAATTCATTTTATGAACACTTATAGTGTCCCCTCTGCACTCGGTTAACTGCTAGGGATGAATTGAAATAATTCAATGAAATATAAGTAAAGTCTTCAGTGTTACAAATTTATTTGAAAGGTGGATTTTTATTACTTCACTGGCATATTATGAATAATGGAGGAATTTTAAACAAATAAAAACAAGGTTTGATATTGGTGCATCTTTTAGCTCAGAGTTCCCTTACTTTGGAACACCAGATTTACTTGAGATGTATTTATCATGTTTTCTGTGGCCGATATTTATTTACTCAATTATGTAACCAACATATCTGAATCATTGATGTCACGGTGGATCCATACAGTACTGCATTTCTGATCTATAATGATCAGTACTGTTCCATCGCTGACTAAATGTCCTTTTTCATTCTCAAGGACTAGCTTCTTTGCTACTTGTTCTAATGTTTTCATCCTTGACTTTGTTTTGCTGATGCTCCTCATCTCAAAGAGGAAAGAAGAAAGAAAGAAACCACAGTAATAATTACCAACTGAGCAGGTCATTATCATTATAATAGAAATGAAATTGAAATGGTAAGAGCTGGGCATTATTCAAATTTTTACTCTGCTCTATTAATGATCATATCATATTTGAAATCCTCATAGGCTTCTTTTGAACTGTAGATATGTCATAATACCTAAAGCATCTTATGATACAAAATCACACCATAATCCACTGATCAAGTCTTTTGGGCCATGTCTCTAGGTGTATCACAGCTATGATCCTTATGACCTCTCAAAATGTCTTTCGGAGGAGTTAATAGAGAACAGATGTTACCCAAGGCAGCAGCTGGTACAATTAGACAAATGGGAAAAATTGGCAAATGAAGAGGGCAGAAACTCTTTAAATAAATGATCCAAACCCTTAAAAATCAATGAGAAGTTTTGAAAAGGTCATCAACAATAAATAAATGTGTACATGCACATGTGTTTGCACATGTACATTCATTAAAAATACTTTCTGAAAACAACTTTCACTGAAACAAAATTCTCAAGTGTTCATTGGAAATAGTGTCGTCATTATAATCTTTCTACACTGCAAATTATAAAGTTCAGTTTTGTTCAGTTTTCAAGTTTGTCTTCATTTTCATTAGAGTTAAAATATTTTCCTGATGGCTGATGTATCCCTTACCTAATGAGGTAAAATTCAATGAAAAAAAAGTATATCCTCTCTTTCTCAGTCTAGAACCTCATCTTTTGTCAGTAAAAAAACATGTGAATGCATAATGCAGTGACTGCTACTAGAATTGATAGAGAAATCAATCTCCCTGACAGGGAAGGGAAGTCTTATAAAGAAGGGATACCTGACCTGGATCCTGAAGAATAAAAAATATATATATATTGTCAAGTAGAATTTTATGACAGGGAACTCCAAATAATGCACAGAACCTTGAAGGTACATTGCATGTTGGAACGCAAGTAAAATGTCAGAAGTGGACAAAAGAACAGAGGTTCTCAAATTGTAGCGGATCAGAACTATCTTGAATTCTTGTTAAAAATGCAGACATCTGAGTCTTATCCTGGATGTTCCCAAGTAGTAAATCTGGCTGAAGTGGTAAATCTGGGAATCTTTCTTTACCTTACTAAGCACCTTCATTACTCTGATGAAGTCAGGGGGTAGACTGCATCTTGAGATATATTTCTTTAAATGAGTGGGTTTTGATATGTGGCCTCCATACCAGCATCACCATCACCATCACCTGGAAACTTGTTAGAAATGTTAATTTTCAGCTCTGCCCTAGACTGCTAGAAACTCTGGGGGTTGAGTCTAGCCATTTGTGTCTTAATAAGCTTTTTGGCTGATTGTGATGCACGATAAAGTTTGAGTATCATCGCTTTAAACTGTACAAGCACACTTGGTCTATGCTGGCTAGGACATCTCACCTATTGACCATATTCAGAAGAGGGCGACACTTAACATTCCATACTTAACAGTAACTTTATCTGTGAAAATCTTTAGATGATATAGAAGCAGAAATAAACCCCATGCAGTTCAAATTATTCTCTATTGCTGGCTTCACTTTAGTGATCTAATTACAGATTCATTCCTGACTTTATGGGATATGCATATGGACCAGCATCCAGTTTGAAGCAATAAGAAAATTGCTCCAAAAATTTGCTAAACTATAATTTTCTGTCTCGGAAGCTTATATGTTCTTTCCTCATTTTTGCAAACCAATTAGTCAGATTGGGGGATTGTAACATAGCTTGTTGCAATTGAACTTTACATGAAATCATTTGGCACAGGTTAGTTGATGGGTGCTCAGATGAAATTGTAGATTCTCGTTTTGCACATAAATGAGAAATCCCTTAGGTGTGAATCAAGCAGTTGAGGTGACATTGAGGTTCATGTTTGAGATTATTCGTATGCTTCCAATGAGTGTGTAGGCTCACCTATTTCTAAAGAATCATTATATTTGCTGTGGCGTGTGTAGGGTAAAATTATTCTTTGACCTTCCCTAAGCATGCAGAATAGATGCTAGCCCTGTATGAAATGACATTTTGGGTAACATTAAAGTTCCTTTTTATATTTTTTGGTCCGCAAATATAACTCTTCATCCTGAACTTCAGATGCCAAAGTCAATGCGTGAGAAGCATTATTTCATCTATCAAAAGGATGTGGAAGAACAAATATTTCTGATTTTTGTCCTCTGCTACAATAAAGAAATATATAAGTTCTTTTGTTTTTCAATGGAAAGCATGACTAAAATCCTCAAATATGAGTGGAAATAATACTTTTTAAAAAAGAATAGACCTTGGTCTTTGTTCTTCTTCTTTCTCCCCCTATTTCTTCTCTCTGAATTCAACCCCTCATGGTCATGTGCTAGTCCTTTCTGAGGAAGGAAAAGGCCATGTTTCACCTGTAGTTCTCAAAGAGTACTTCTGAGTTGTTTTTTGACATAGCAAGGTCAATGATTTTTAGGGCAGAAATAGAATATGTTGAAGAAGTATAGAAAACCAGGTTCTTCATTGTTTGTTGATTAGCAGCTCTATTTCAGACACTATGTTCAGAAATAGGTGGAGGTAAAATAATTTTAAAAAGCAAGTTTTCTGGAATCTGCAGCTCACAACCTTCTGGAAGACACAGAAATATGCCCAAGTAGCTAAAACAAACAACTGGGCCAGAGATGAGTAAAAGTATTTAAATTATAGCTCTGAGATATTAAATTTCAAACTACTTATTTGACAACCATTGGTGTCATAATATTATTTTAATCCTTTATATTTTACAATATAAATGCATGGCATATGTTGACTTTAACCAAAAGGAGTAAGTGATGGGGCATCTGGGTAGCTCAGTTGGTTAAGCGTCCAACTCTTGATTTCAGCTCAGGTGATGAGCTCGTGGTCATGAAATAGAGCCTGCCTCGGGCTCTGTGCTGAGCGTGAAACTTGCTTGGGATTCTCTCTCTCTCTCCTACTCTCTCTCTCTCTTGGGATTCTCTCTCTCTCTCTCCTTCTTTCTCTCTTTCTCTGCCCCTCCCCTGCTCTCTCTCTCTCCCTTTCTCAAAATAGATAAACACTAAAAAAAAATAAAAGTAATATCTGGTTTGCTTTGCATTTATATAGGGTTGATATTACATTATTTCTCCCCCAAATAAACATAGAATGGCTTTATAACATGACTTAGAAATTATTATTGAAACTGCAGGAGTGAACTTTCAGAAGCAGGGTAATTCTCTTGAAGACAGAAGAGACTTGGATCCAAGCAGATTTAAGTTAAAATCTTGAGTTGTGTAACTTCAGGCAGTTATTTTAACCTTTCTGAAACTCTGTTGCTTCCTCTGTGCATCTGTGTGAAGTGGTGATAAATACTACAATATATTGCTATGGAATAATTAAGTGAGATGACGTTTGTAAAGAGCCTGGCATTTGGTTGGTGCTCAATAAATTTTAGTTTTATTCGACATAGATTCTTTTTAATGCCTTCCCCTTTCATATGGAGCCATGTGCCAGCCATTAACTGCTTGCCGCTCCATTTCACACCATATCTCTTTGAGGTCTAAGGAGTCTATCTTAAAAAACAGAAATTATTACACCAGATATTGTTTCCTATTATTCAAACAGTACCTGAACATTGGTGTGCATCTCCCAGATACCACGAACTGTCATTGGTCTCAAGGGACAGTTGGAGCGGGTGGTGAGAGGCAGGATTATAGACTGGAGAATTAAAGCGATAGACAGTCTGGATTGACTGACATTTAAGACAAGAATGGCTAGGACAGTAAATAGAAGAACAGGAGGGGAGTTAAAAAGGTGTAAGTCAAGCACCATTTATCTTTTGGTGTTGACATTAATTAGTTCTCTGAAGGTTTCTCGTTATACACAAAACTCCCTGTTTGCTATTTATATCTTCATCCTGTTTTGACTTTTTCCCTCATTACTAGTAAAAAAATAAAATGTTGTGTGTTTTTCTTTTCAGACATGGGAGTTGTGCTGAGAGAAATTGAGGATCTGCTCTATACTTCATAGAGAGTTTGGAAAACCACTTACCGGATATACATGCTTGCAGTTAGTGTCTGTTTATCAAAGCCGAGAACCAGAGTGAAAAGGTATTTTGTTACTGGTTTTGATGACATCAGTAGTTCTTGCATATTTACTAAATAAGGAAACAATTCATTGCATTGTGCCAAACACTGCCCTAGGTGCTAGAGATGCAGACATGAATAAGACACAATGTAATTGTGAGAGGCTCAGGATCTCTTGATGGAAGACACCTGGGGCCCATTCCCAAAGAGCTGGATCACAGTGGAGCAAAATTGTCACGTAAGTGACAATACCCCTAGCACTTAAAGGAAAGTGAGTACAGATGCAGTGGGAGGGTTGGGTTAAGGAGGGATACAATTTCTATTTTTCTTTTTGGATCTATGATGTAACATCATAATAAAATTTTAGCAAATCATTTAATTTATTGGAAAGTAAGAATGGTAACACGGAAGCAGAATGATGTTTATCCCTTCTTCCCTCTGTATGTTGTACAGGTTTATAAAGTATTAGCAACATCATCTTTGAAAGACTTGTATGAAGGGGCTCAATCGGTTGAGTCTGACTCTTGATTTTGGCTCAGGTCGTGATCTCACAATTTGTGAGTTCGAGTCCCACGCTGGCAGGGAGCCTGCTTGGGATTCTCTATCTCTCCCTCTCTCTCTGCCCCTCTCCCACTCCCACTCTCTCTCTCACAAAATAAATGAAAAAACATTTTTAAAAATTAAAAATATATTAGGGCACCTGGGTGACTCAGTCGGTTAAGCAAAGGACTTCAACTCAGGTCATGATCTCACAGCTTGTGGGTTCGAGCCCCAAGTTGGGCTCTGTGCTGATAACTCGGAGCCTAGAGCCTGCTTTGGATTCTGTGTCTCCTTCTCTGCCCCTCCCCCACTCATGCTCTGTCTCTGCCTCTCTCTCAAAAATAAAAAAAAAAAACCAAACATTAAAAAATTCTTAATAAAAAAATAAAAATATATAAAAGACTGGTATGATGATGTTTTGTGCATCACGTGCAAAAGAGAAGCCATCAGACAAGTGCTTCATAAAATATTATGATTGATGAAACCATTTTAGTATTTCTGACAAGAAAACAGTAATCCAACATAATGTTTTCCTGCTTGTTTATGTTTTCTCCATTTATTTGTTTGTTTTACCTAAAATATGCTTGGGGGAATTTCTGAGAAGAGAACATATCTTGCAAAGATGAGAACTTATTACAGTTGAACATCTCTTTCTACATTAGTAGTTGGGATGGCCAATTTTGAACAGAAATAAATGCTTCTTGTTAACTTAAAATCCAAGCCATCTTTCAGCAATCTTTCTGGTAAGTAATACCAGTTTTATCTCTCCCTCAGAGATGTCTATATTGAATATCTATGTTTTAAGAGATGAGGCAACCATAAAAAATCACTTTTGGATTCACTCTCAGGTTAAAATTATTTCATCTGACAAAACCTACACACACTTCATAGAATGAAGAAATTCTAGGGGTAAAAAAAGAAGAGAAGTAATCCGATAGCACCGGACTTCAAGCAGCACAGCACCTTTTAGAGGTAATCTTACTACTCTTTGAAACAAACCTCTCAGGTAAACTGTTGTTGGTGCTATTATATTGATTGCTGGATCATGAGGGAAACCGGGTTTCAGAGAGGTTAGGTGGTAATTATGAACACACTACAAGTAGATGGTAAAGCCAAAAATGAGTTTCTAAATGTAAAGCCTATTTCTGTTCTCCTTTCACTCAACAAGGGATTGCCTTGTTTTCTGCTCAGAATTGTATGTAGTGTTCCGATATTTGGATTTAAATGAGAACATATTTTTTTTAATAATACCGCTCTAAACAATGACAATCATAACAACAAAAAATGTGGTGTTTATTTGTTGTTTGTTTTACCTTTAGCCTAGATTCCCAGCATGGCAGTGAACACTCCCAGGTTCTACACTACCTGCACCCTGATTATCCAGATAGTAAGGGAATAGTGATCGCCACTTGAGAGACCATGATCTGAGAGCATCCACGGAGAGTATGCAAACAATACTTGTTGGCTAACTCCACCAGCACAGTTACTGTCTATTGTCTGCCAGCTACTTAGATAGTCACTTCTACAGTTTCACTCTTGATCTGCTTTTGGAGACTGGGGTAGAAGATGTCTACTAGGGCACATCTGAGATAGAGTCACATTCCAGTGACCGCATCAGCCTTCCAGTGTCCACGAGGCAACAGGTCTGGCCAAGAAAACCTGTGGCTGGAGTAAATTGCAGATTAAGGCTAGACCAAAAGATAGAAGGTGTTCAGGGTCTCCGGACATCATTAAGTCATTGCTCTAATTATGTGAATGAACTAAATGGCTTCTCCACTTGAATCATTTTCACAGGGTATTGTTACTGCAGCCGAAGGCATGTTTTAAAATTAATTTCCTACTTCCTTTATTTGTAAGATCCTCAGACTGTAGAAGCCACACAATAATTTTCCCTTCATAGGGACCCCTGGTTGCATATTTACTCATCCTTATTCAGCCTTGTCCTGCTGCTTTCCTGGATGGCTTGCCCTTTTTTATATTTTTTTGAACTTTTTCCTCTGCCTTTCCTTAAAATACTTACTATATTTGTAATAAATTCTTTTTAAAAAATTTTTAAGTTTTTTTAATTTATTTTTGAGAGAGAGAAAGAGAAAGAGAGCACAAGCAGGGGAGGGGCAGAGCTAGAGAGAGACACAGAATCCAAAGCAGGCTCCAGGCTCTGAGCTGTCAGCACAGAGCCCGATGTGGGGCCCAAACCCACAAGCCATGAGATCAAGACCTGAGCCGAAGTCAGACGCCCCACCGACTGAGCCACCCAGGAGGCCCTCTAATAAATATTCTTAAACTTTTTGCTTTGTAAAAAGAATGTTTACCACATTTCTTCGTCTTAATTAGAAACTATGATTCCCAGTTAAGGTAAGGTTTTATTCTCCACACCTGCTATGGACTGAATGTGTCTCCCCTTCCACCAATTCAATATATGTTGAAGCTCTAATCTCCAGTGCAATGGTATTTGAAGGTGGGCTTTTGGGGAGGTAATTAGGTTTAGATGAGGCCATGAGAGTAGAGTCCCCAAGATAAGATTAGCGTCCTTATAAGAAGAGGAAGAGATCAGAGCCCTCCCTCTCCTGTGAGGATATAGCAAGAAGGCAGCTATCTGTAAACCAGTTTTCTCCCCAGACACCAAATCTGATTGGCACTCTCATCTTGAACTGTAAGAAATAAGCACTCTCATCTTGGACTTGCCAGCCTCCAGAACTATAAGAAATAAATGTCTGTTGTTTAAGACACCTAATCTGTGGTAATTGGTTACAGCAGCCTGCACTCACTGTATAGCGACAGCACTGTTATGGTTTTATCATTCTTCCAAATTCCAACAGACAGGGAGGGATTCCTCTAGCTCCCCCTGCCTAATTTCCTTACATTGCCTGCTAATTCTCTTAAAAGTCTGTCTTTTTTTATTGAAACCGTCTCTATATACTGGTCATGCACCCCTCACCACCACCACCACACAGGAAAATAAGACACATTTAACTCCATCCCATGTAGACGTCCCACAGGCATCTAAAATGTCTGTGTAGAGGCAAGGGTGCCAAGCATTCAATGCTCGTATCTATCAGTCATTGGTTGTGGTTGCTCCCAAAGAGGCCTGGGTTTGGGCAGGTCTGTTCTCTTCAGCCCAGGCAGTTCTAGAAGAGGCCAGATCACTGAGAGTGTTTAATGAGCAACACGACCAGCAGCTAAGGGAATAATCCTTTGTTCCTGGAGGGATATTGGGGAAATAAAATGCACCATCAATTATATTCTCCCATTACATTGTTCAGATACTTACATTTCATATAAGTCCGAGGAGTAGCAACTTCCAGGAATAAAGGGCCCTGTACAGGAATAAACATGAAAACCTATTATAATTAGTGTATATGTTTATTTACTGAGAGCATTGCCTCAGTTATAAAAGATCGAACGTGAGTTTTCCGTATCATAGTGTCTTAGGATATTATTGATCCTTTTGCCCTGAGCTTCATAATATAAATATTTTTATATCTTTTTTTTTTCCTGACGTTTCTTCTTTAGGAGATGAGTTTTTATAATTTAATTAATAGAGTCATTTTTTATTTATTTTTTTAATGTTTGTTTTTGAGAGAGAAAGAGAGAGAGCATGAACAGGGGAGGGACACAGAGAGAGAGGGAGACACAGAATCTGAAACAGGCTCTAGGCTCTGAGCTGTCAGCACAGAGCCCAACACGGGGCTCAAACTCTGAATGGCGAGGTCATGACCTGAGCCGAAGTCAGACGCTTAACCGACTGAGCCACCCAGGCACTCCTAGAGTCATTTTTAAATGAAAATAAAATGCATAGTAATAATTGTTCCCACTTTTGAAGAGTTTAATGATGTGCCAAGAACTATTCTAACTTAATTCTCTTATCATATTCATAATACAAATGAGAAAATGAAGCTCAGAGAAAGGGTTATTTGCCAAAAGCCATACAATTATGGGTTTGACCTCAGCGCTCTGGCACCAGTGGGTACACACTTTCAAATAGGAAGTTATACTGACTATTTAATCCCTTCTTCATAACTCCAAGAAAGGCAAAGCAATTTGTCTCAATGTCCTGGTTGGTTACTGTATCTGGAAACTGAAAGTGAAGTTACATAATTCCCCCCCTTTCGACTTCTGCCTTATACATAGTGTTCCAGAGAAACATTGAAGGGGGTATTGCAAATTTGCTCCCACACTGCTTATTTTATTTTATTTCCTGGCTTTAAAAAAGATGAAGTGATTTCAATTCATATGTAAAAATGAAAATACGCATATTCACCTTAAAAGACTAAAACAGAGCTACCTGGCTAACTCAGTTGGAAGAGCATTGGACTCTTGATCTCTGAGCCTGAGTTCGAGCCCCAAGTTGAGGGTGGAGTTTACTTTTAAAAAATAAAAAGGAAAACCAACTACAACAAGAATAGACAAAGATAAGAACAGAACAAAGATTTCTTTCTCCTTTTTCTCTTCCTCTTCCTCCTCCTTTTTCTTCTTTTTAAATACTTACTTGTTGAATCTCTCCTGCTTGGGGAGAAGTACAGTTACTCTAAAATGGCAACGAAAATGAAATCCATCAGATGTTGTAAACCAATTGTTTCCTACACACTCAGAACTCAAAGCTACACAGTTCTCCAACTAATTGTGAATATTTTTCCTTATTAATTTTGCTCTAGTTTTTAAAACAGTCATGAAAGTATGAAATAGGGACAAATGTGGGAAAACAAAATGTGTTGGGTGAATATAGGGTAAAACGAAGTTATAGGCAGGGATCCAGTGCCATCATGAGAACTCAAGACTTTCAGGAACTTTTGAAGGGGGACCAATAGTTTATAGATGCTGCTTAGTTAATTACATACTGTATTTCATTTGCTGTGAAGTACTACTATTGAATGTAAAATTATCTGTACACTTACAAATGAAAATATCTTGTCTATTGCAGATTAAAATATTTTAGCCCCAAAGGATGGTCTCATAAATTCTACGTGTTGAATCCCAAGGGATTTCTGGGACTCTGTTATCCTCCTTTGTTTCTAAAAATCAGGAAAACTTAAAAATGAAGAAATATGGGAAGAAAATTAAAATTATTAAAATCTAAAATTAAAATTAAAATTATCCTTAAAACCACCATCTAAGGACAACCCCAGTGAACATTTATGTGTATCTTTCCATTATCATCTATACTTATTTTGTACAATCTACGAATATTAGACAGGCTATGTCATTTTGAGGGCCCAGTGAAAAATGAAAACCCGGGACCCCTCCTTAAGAGTTGCAGGATGACAACAGCACTAAACCAAGTGCGAAGCCCTCCTAAGCATGAAACCCCATGTGACTTGGCCAGGTCACACACCCATGAAGCTGGCCCGAGCTTCTTTACTGAATGAGTGAATGTTGAATAACAGGAGTTATCGGAGAAGCCAAAGATATCCTAAAAATATGGAGGAAAACTCAGTCACATGAGTTTTGAAAATATTGCAGGTACTCTCCATCTCCACATATCAAGAATACAACAGACAGTGAAATAAACACATAAGGAATTAAGAATCCATATTTACATATGGTTAAGAGAGAGAAAACGAGGCTGAAACTAATAAGGAACGAGTTGCTATCCCAGAAATAGGGAAGAACAGATTGGAGAAATAAAATGTTACTTAAGTGAAAGCCTGAAGAGTAGGTCAGAGGCAATCACTACAGGATATAGCAGGAAATGTTAACTCTGCTTTACTAAAATAAGTTCTTAAAGAAGACTTGAAGCCTAGGCATATCTAGGTAAATTGGTCACTGAATACTTGCTAACACTTTCCTAAAACATACCCTTTACTGCTTGTCATTTTCCACTTGCAGTTGTCTCATTAATGCAGAAGTATTGATACATTTTGGACTCCTTTTGCAAATTGGAAAAAAATGGGCTGATTGGAGATTAGTGCTACTGCAGCTTTGATCCTGCCCTTGAGACACTAGGAATTTATGTCTCCCAACATTGCTGTCATCTACCTTGTAAGTAATCAGCAAACCTTGAACCATAAATATAGAAATATATTTGCAAGTCATAGAAACAAAATTGTAGGCATATTTATTCCTTGCATATTCTGACAACAGTATAAATCACTACTAGAGATTACCTTATGAATTTTGGGCTAATTGATAAATAGCCAAGTTCTGATTATTTGCAATAATGGAAGGAGGCAACAATGTGAAGATTTCAGAGGAGCTGGTGAAATAAGCAATACTTTTTGCAGGTTTAGCATCGCGATTTACTTGGTTAAATTTATTGTAAACTAACTTGGTATGGTATTATTAATATTGCCCTTAATATTATTGGCATAATATTGATGAATATTAGTGTAACTAACATGGTATAATATCATTAATGTCAGCACTTAATATTAATCATTACATAGTTTATGTAAAATATTAACAATTATTAGAGAACATAATGTAATCTTCACAATACGTACTTTAGCATGCATACCACCCTATGATAAACTTAATCCTCAACCACATTTTTTTCTGAGTTTCTCTCTAGACTATGAACTCATTAAGCCATGAGGATTGTTATTTATCTTTCCTCAAAGTTTTCCAATGCATTTGAACATAGTTAGGTCTCAATAAGTATTTGTTAAATGAATGAATGAATGAATGAATGAATGAATAAGTAAATTTATTTTTTATTTTTTTTAATGTTTATTTTTGAGGTAGGGAGAGACAGAGTATGAGCAGGGGAGGGGCAGAGAGAGAGGGAGACAGAATCTGAAGCAGGCTCCAGGCTTTGAGCTGTCAGCACAGAGCCCCGACGTGGAGCTCGGACCCATGAGCCGTGAGATCATGACCTGAGCTGAAGTCAGATGCTCAACCGACTGTGCCACCCAGGTGCCCCTGAATAAGTAAATTTTAAGGAATATACGATACCACTGAAAGAATACTTATGCAAATAAAAATTAGAGAAACACAGGTGATATATAATCAAATGCTGTAGCATATTAAGATGAAATGGATTATGCTGTGTCATGAAAGGAAGTCAGAATTGTGTGGGTATGATTTCTGGAAGAGAAAGGGTATGAATGGAGACTTGGTCTGGGCTGAAACTGAATGGTGTATCTATGGACAAAAGCAAGCATGAAGAAACATGGGCTGAATAAAGGATAGAGGTAAGAAGGATGAGGTTTTTGCAAGTTATAACAAGTCTGAAGCACAGAGTTTTGGTGTTTTTTTTTTTTATTTATTACAAAACATTTTCGTTCTCTCATTTTACTAGCACAGAAGTAAAAAGTTGAGGGCATCTGGGTGGCTCAGTCAGTTAAGCATCAGACTCTTGATTTCAGCTGAGGTCATGATTTCACAGTTCATAAGACTGAGCCCTGTGTCGGGCTGCGTGCTGACAGTGCAGAGCCTGCTTAGGATCCTCTCTTTCCCTCTCTCTCTGCCCCTTCCCCACTGGCTTACATGCTCTCTCTCAAAACCAAATAAATAAACATTTTTTAAAAAGTAAAAAACTTGAATTAAACATGCTCCTCAGCCCAGGGTGTACAGTATTTATTTGTTCTTCCTTTAATCTCAGTCCGCACTCCATTCCCTCCCCCTTTATAGTCATCCACACCACTAATACATTTGATACATCCATAGGCATGTATCATCCATAGGCAAGTTGACATGTATGAAGACATTCATCTTGGCATTATTCATGGCATCACTGAGTTGGAGGCGACCTACTATCATCAGAGTCAAATTAGGCCAGGATTGGAGTATTTACTCTTGTCAACTGATTATCTTTCTATCTCATGTCTTCCATATATCATCTATCTCACTTATAATTTACAAATTATACAACTTCTGTTTGCTTTAAAAACTTTCTCTTCCTTTAACTGTTGCCTTTAACATGTGTGTTCATAATGTAGTTCTAAATAGTTTGTTATTGCTTTGTGTACTCTTCATTAATCTTGTTTTCTAAAGTATATATTTTATTGTTAACACAGTTTTAGGATTGTAGAAAAATAAGCAGAAGGTACAGAGACTGCCCATATGATTTCTCTCTCCCTCTCTCTCTCTCCCCCTCTCTCTCTCTCTCCCTCTCTTTCTCTCAGCCTTCAGTCTCTCCTATTATTAATATCATGCATTAGCATGGTACATTTGTTACAATTGATGAGCTAATATTGAGACATTATTATTAACTGAAGTCATAGCTTAGATACTGTTTATTCTTTGCATTGTACAGTGCTATGGAGTTAGCCAGTAGCATAATGTCTTTTATCCACTGTTATGGAACCATACAAAATTGTTTCACTGGTCAAAATTCCTCTCTGCTGCACCTACTCATTCCTACCCTCCTCATTCCTGCCCCCAAAACTTGGTAACAATTGATTTTTTTAGTGTCTTCATTGCTTTCTTTTCCACAATGTCATATAGTTAAAATTATACAGTCTGCAATCCTTTCAAGCTGGTTTCTTTCACCTAGAAATATGCATTTAAGCTTCCTCCATGTCTTTTTGTGGCTTGATACCTTATCTCTTTTTATCACTGAAAAATATTCTGTTACATGGATGCAGTGCAATATTTTAACAATTCATCTATTAAAGGACAGCTTGGCTGCTTCCAAGTTTTGTAAATTATGAATCAAGCTACCATAAACATTTTCACGTGCAGGTTTTTGTGTAAATATAGGTCTTCAACTCATTTGGCTAAATCCAGCATAGCTCCTGGGTTGTATAAGACTATGCTTCACTTTTTAAGAACTCACTCGCCTGTCTTCCAAAGTGGCTGTACCATTCTACGTTGCCACTAACAATGAGGGAGAATTCCTGTGTCTCCGCTTCCTCGTCAAAATTTGGTGTTGCCAGTGTTTGAGATTTTAGCCATTCTTTTAGCTTTGTCCTGGTAGCTCGTTGGTTTCTGAATTTGCAATTGCCTGATGACATACAATGTTGAGCATCTTTTCATGTTTATTTGCCATCTGTGTATCTTCTTTGGTGAGGAGTCCTGATCTTTTGATTTCTCTTTAATTGTGTTTTATTATTTTTGAACTTTGAATGCAAGTCCTTTTCAGGTATCTGTTTTGCACACATTTTCTTCCAGTCTGTAGCTTGTCTTTTCATTCTCTTAACAGTGTCTTTCACAGAGCAGTTTTTCATTCTAATGAAGTCCAACTGATCCTTTTTTCTTATATGGATTGTGCTTTTTGTATTGTACCTAAAAAGTCATCAGCAGAATCATGGTAACCTAGATTTTCTCCTGTTGTCTCCTAGAAGATTTAGCTTTGTGTTTCACAGTTAGGTATAATTTTAGTTTTGGGGACTTTTGGTTTTAGTTAATTTCTAAATATGAGAACATTTTAATCTTTTTTTTACCATTCATATATAATTTCAATGAATTATGGTAAAAGGACATAGTCTGATGCCTCCCTGTATTCCACTTGTTTTTAAAAATTAGTTTTTATTTTGCATTCATTGGTTTTACAATTTTTCTCTCTCTTTCTCCCTTGCTCTCTTTCTGCCTCTCCACACATCATCAATACTATAATAGTCCATATTTATACCATTACATGTAATATATATAATAGTATATGGTATATGCTCATATACTAAAAGTATTATCATATTGCTCTGTGCTTATTAAATAAATCATAGAAATCTTCTATCCATTTGTTTAGCTCCTGTTTGGATCTAATAGCTGCTGAGAATGATGTTGTAAATACAAACAAGGTGGGAAAGTCATGAATTTCATGTGATGGAAGCAGGTGTAGACAAACAAGAGAGGGTAGAAGAGGGAGAGGCCTTTGTACACTCAGAGCTAGGCTTTGCTGTGAAACTACAATCTTGTTCGAAACTAAGAAAAGTCAGACAATTCTAAATTTAAAGTCAGACCTGCTCCTTGAAAGCACACAACTGGGGAAAGTGTATAAATTGAGACCTACCTACTATAGTTCTAAATATTGAAAGATTATAAATCAAGATAATAAGCAATTAAATCAATGCATTCTGTGTATTTTCTTTGCAAAACTATTTCATAAAAGCCTTGAAGGCCATACTTAATGTGTGATTAAAGAAGAATTTGCTAAGTGGTATCCAGAGTATTTTTAATACAATGTTTTCCTTCCTCTAGCTCTGCTTTACATATTTGTAGATTTATCTGTTCATTAGTGGATATTACCTGATTATAATCTGTATTATAGTGGTGCTATTGTAACCTTTCCTTGGGAAAAGCTAAAGGTTTGCAAAACTGCTGTTTTAGAATATGAGTCGTTGTTTGTACACTCACGGAAAAGCTGAAAAATGCTTTTCTTTCCTCCTGAGCCTTACACTTCATATGCATGGTTCTTGGAGTGATACTGAATAGACATTTAATGTTAGTGTAGAATGACAATAATGAGTCTGGCTGTGACAATTTAGCTTAATCAAATATATCAGTCTATGAGACAGCTAGATTTTGTGGGGAGGGATCTTATTCAAATACGCAAACTTCTCTTTGCTGTCAACAGTTATATTAACAATGCAAATTCATGGCAATGTCTCCCTTTTGACATTTTTCTTCTAGGTCACATAATCACCATAATCAGACCACATAGTGGTAATGACAGTGCTTGGCCTTTGCATTAGCCTTTTAGCTAAAAACCCTTAGGAGATATCGATTAATTAATCCTTTTCCATCTTTCTTGTTTGACAGCATTATCCATACCAAGAAGTGGCTTTGACAGAAAGCATAGATATAAGGTATTTGAGTATAAAACAAATAGGGAAATACTTTCCTCCCTGTTCAGAATTCACCTTCCCACCTTTCTCACTATTATAGTGCAGAACATAGGGTTACGCAAAAAAAGAAGAGAAGTCAATCTGCCAGAAATCTCTTTGATTTGGTAACATTGAGGAGGAGATTCAGTTCTGGTGGTTGAGGCACTTCTGGCCAGGATCAGCCCTAGAGCATCTTAAATCACACCCATTGTTACCACCCCTATAGTTTCCTGAGAGGTATCACCCACAAAGTGTCCTCCACACAAGTGTATACTGCCAGGGATTCTGACAAGCAAGTTCCTATGTAATTTTATCTTCTGATGGATTGAGCTGAACCAATCGAGGACTGTTAGGACTTGTTTTGTCCCTCAGAATGATGTTCTTGGCTAGAGTCAAACTAAAGCAGCCTCTCTGAATTATGCCTCTGTATCCTCTATTTGTTTACTGGTTGTTTGATTGCTTGATCTGTTTTGTTTTGTTCATTTGCTCGAAAGGTATCCTGACATGTAGAGGTTGCTCTCACTCAAGCATAAGAAGTTCTCAGTTCATCCTTTCATAATTGCTTCATGAAATTCTGGTAGGGAAAATACCTATCCAAAGTAAGTGAATTATGGACAAGGGGCTCCCCAAAAGTGAAAAGGAAACCAAATGTGAAAAATAATGTTTCATGTATTGGTCTATTTCTGATTCAAAAGTGATCTCTTTAATAGCCCTCAAGTATGGATTGTCATAATAAAAAACACAACAGAACTCACAGTAATAACATAATAACAGCAAGAAAACAAAAACAAAAAACAAAAAACAAAAACAAAAACCTAAGACCAAACAACCTAATGTCAGAAGCCAAGAAAAAATTAGCTAGAATTATAAGATAGATAAATTGAATTTAAGAATTTCTTGTATCTAGCACATGGCAAAAATTTGTTAAAATAGATGGTTATAATAAAAATAGCAAAATAATCGTCTATATGCCACCTACTCCTGGAAATATTAGAATTTGTACCACATAGAAAATTTGAAAAAAAATGTATTGATTTCTATATATTAGATATTGCTCAGTGACACTGTCAGAGTGTAATGCCCAAAGTCCATATTTAGCTAATTTTTGTGCATCTATTCAGAGATCTCAAATTGCAGAAGACAATTGGAAAGGTACAGAAGGATAGGATGTTAATAACATAGTCACCATGAGGGAAATACCTCTCTACAAAGCCTTGCAAGAGAAAGAAGAGTGATATATAAAAAGAACTGGGAGATGTTTATCTCAAAGACTCAAGATTTGCATTTAATATATTACCATAAATTATAAGGTTAATTTACTGAATCATAGGCAGAACATATTTGCCTAATTATAGCATGAGCAAATGTAAATCTGCCAACACAGAATCTATGGATGACACAAGTGTGGAAACGCACATACAATATTCACACACACACACACACACACACACACTCACAATAGACTTGGATATTCAGAGTGAGAACAACTTTAATATTTTGAAATTTTTGACAAATTTTTATAAACATGATTAGAATATAAAATATGCTAATATGCTTTCTAAAACATCTCAGTAAATAAAAACTATGCAGATATAATATACACAGCAACAAGGAGAAAAGAAAATCAGATAATGTACTAAAAAGGAAAAATAAAGACATTTTGCATTATGATAATATAAACGGGTAAAGCTTCCCTATTAAAGGCAAAGTTTCATACATTAAAACAAAAAAAAACTAACATAAAGAAAAACAAGGCTACAAGGGTCATGGTTCTAGATTTCAAGTTATACGAATCTGTAGTCATCAAAACGGTATGGCACAAAAATAGACACATAGATCAATAGACCAGAATAGAAAATCAAGAAACAAATCTGTGATTATATGGTCAGTTTATCTTCAACACAAGAAGCAAGAATATGTAATGAGAAAAGACAGTGTCTTCAACAAATGGTTTTGGGACAACTGGACAGTGACATGTAAAAGAATGTAACTGGACCACTTTCTCACACCATACACAAAAATTAATTAAAAATGGATTAAAGACCTAAGTGTGAGACAGGAAACCATCAAAATCCTAGAAGAGAGCACAGGCAGTAATTTCTTTGACATTGGCTGTAGCAACAGTTTTCTAGCCATGTCTCCTGAGGCAAGGGAAATAAAAGCAAAATTAAAAACCTTCTGCACAGTGAAGGAAATCAACAAAACTAAAAGACAACCACTGAATGGGAGAAGATATTGCAAATAACATATCTGATAAAGGGTTAGTATCCAAAATATATAGAGAACTTACATATCTCAACACCTGAAAATCAATCCATTTAAAAAATGTGTGGAAGACATGAGTAGACATTTTTCCAAAGAAGACATACAAATGGCCAACAGAAACACGAAAAGATGCTTATAACATCACTCATCATCAGGGAAATGCAAATCAAAACTAAAATGCGATGGCACTTCACACCTGTCAGAATGGCTAAAATAAAACACACACACACACACACACACACACACACAAGAAACAAGTGTTGGTGAGGATGTGGAGAAAAGGGAACCCTCATACACTGTGGGTTGGAATGCAAACTGATGCAGCCTCTGTGGAAAACAGTATGGAGGTGCCTCAAAAACTTAAAAATAGAACTACCTTACAATCCAGTAATTTCACTGATGGGTATTTACCCAAAAAATACAAAAACACTAATTTGAAAGGATACACACACCCCTATGTTTATAGCGCCATTATTTACAATAGCCAAATTGTAGAAACAGCCCAAGTGTTTACAAGTGTTTATCGATAGATGAATGGATAAAGAAGTGGTATATATATATATATATATATATATATATATATATATATATAATGAAATGTCATGTGGCCATAAAAAAGAATGAATTCTTGCCATTTGCTACTACATGGATAGATCTATATTACAATGTTAAGTGAAGTAAATCAATCAGAGAAAGACATACCAGATTATTTCACTCATACATGGAATTTAAAAACAAAACAAATGAACAAACGTAAAAAAGAGAAAGAGAGATAAATCAAGAAACATACTCTTAATTATAGAGAACAAACAGATGGTCACAAGAGGGGAGGGGATGGGGGATGGGTGAAATAGGTGATGGGCATTAAAGAGTACAGTTACCATGAAGAGCACTGAGAAATGTATGGAATTGTTGAATCATTATATTCTACACCTGAAAGAAATAAAATATTGTATGTTAACTATACTGGAATTAAAATTAAAACTTTAATAATTAAAAAAATTTAAACAGAAAAAATGAAAAACTAATATTTTAAACAGATCCAAATAATACAAGTTGTTCATAGCCAGAGAATATTTGGAAGCAATAATTAAAAACTTGAATGTGAGGAGCACCTGGGTGGCTCAGTTGGTTAAGCCTCCAACTCTGTTCAGGTCATGATGTCACGGTTTGTGAGTTCAAGCTCTGGGTGGGGCTCTGTGCAGACAGCTTGGAGCCTGGAGCCTGCTTCAGATTCTGTCTCTCTCTCTCTGTCACTGCCCTTCCACCAATCGCGCTCTGTCTTCTCTGTCTCTGTCTCTCTGTCTCTCTCTCAAAACTAAACATTAAAGAAAAAAAAACTTTGGGGTGCCTGGGTGGCCCAGTCGGTTAAGTGTCTGACTTCTGCTCAGGTCATGATCTCTCAGTTCATAGGTTCGAGCCCCACTTCGGGCTCTGTGCTGACAGCTCAGAACCTAGAGCCTGCTTTGGATTTTCTGTCTCTCTCTTTCCCTGCCCCTCCCAGCTCACCTTTTCTCTCTCTGTCAAAAATAAATAAAAAGGGTTTTAAAAAACCCCTTGAATGTGCAATTGAGAGTAGAAACTATACTTGGATTCCAGAAAACCAAGGAAATGTTAAAATAGGCATTTTAGGGAAGGTAGGACTTTCTTTGAATGGCAAAAGTACATGTTTATAAACCTCCGCTGAGCCCCAGTAGAACACTGGCCATGGAACAATGTCTATCATTTCTGTATCTCAATTCATATTTTCCTGAAAGAGAATCTTATTTACAGCTCATCCTGTGGATAGTTCTTTTGTGGGTAAGTTTTAACCCATGTGTCCAATCAGCTAGGGAATTTGGGAACTTGAGCAGATCCTAATAAACTGGAGTGTGGACAACGCAGCTAATATCATCATCTTTTGTATGTGAGAGTGATACGATAAAACAAAATGACCCAACAGTGGAAAGAACAAGCAAAGAACAGTATCCTGAACAAACAGACACATGAATGCAGTATGTGCATTCAAAGAAGACAAAACAAGCAAAAAATGGCAAAAAAGAATTTAAGACAAAAATACTAGTATTGAACTCATTTTTTTTTTGTAAATTTCATGACTAATTTTCTAGCAACACTAGCACATGCAAAAATAAGAGTGATGATCATTTTAAATCCCATCACACAGAATACCTAGTAATAATACTTGGGAACTATCAGTACAGACATCTATGCCTGCAGTAAATATGCATAGGCATATTTAAAAAGAGGACAAATTGGTTAAACAGTCTACAGAAATACTCTTATATTAATACCGCAACTCCCATGTAACATATGCTAACTGTGATTTGGGTAAAAATATTTTTTTTCCCAGAAAACACACACTACCAGAATGTTTTAAAAGACTGTCAAAGAACTAACTTCCCAAATATGCTTTTCCTCATTTAGCTCATGTAATTGTTGTAGGAACACATTCATATTTTACCTAAAAGACATTATTCCACTATGGAGCACTCACATTACACTAATGATTGAAATTAATTTATTAGAGATAATTTTATAACTACTATATTTTAGTAGAGTGTATTTGTTTTTTTATAATATTTGAACAATGACTTACATACATGTGCCTTTTAGATGTCTTGCAGCAAAATAAGAAATTTCAAAACCTTATCCTTAGAGATATTGTGCTGAATTGAAATTCTCAAAGAGACACTCTTCCATATGTCTTCTGTCTTCATCTGTGAAAATATGTCATATGGGCAGTTTTCTTCACTTCAGAATCAAGAATGATATATTTCAATTTGTTACTTTTAGAAGAAACACATTTAAAATAGTAAAAGGAAACTTTTTTAAACAGAGATCTCAGGATTCCGTGGTGATTAGTCTCTAAGTGAATTTAAAAGACTTCGTACTTACATTTTTATTGTTTAGCTGGAAAAACCGTAGCAGCTTGGCAGGTAGCAATTGGAAATCAATTCTCCAGATAATTTCTATACCTTTGTATGAGAGTCATGTTACATAATTTGAAATATGATACAAAGTTGCAGTTTTAGAAAAGCTACTAGTGAATTACATTGTATTGATATACCTGAAAATCTGATATTAGCAATGCTAGCTTTGCATCAATGAGGTTAACTTTGCACCTAGTACAGCAAAATTGGTTTCAGAATATAAAGCACTTTAAAATGGTTCCAAAGGGCAGTTATATTGTCTATTAAAAATTTTAGTCTAAAAAAAGTTTTGGTCCAATTCCAAGGTTGCATTATGCTTATCAGGGTGTATAATAAACATGAAATGGTTAACATTAATACTAATTAGTGCATAGTAATTCATACTAAATTTACAACAATATGGTGAATAACAAATAGGGAAAAAATTCTTCAACATTTGTAAACTGAAAATATTTTAAATGAAATAGATCCCCAAATTCTTTCTTCCAATGGATTATCTACTGCATTCTGACTATCACAGAGTAATGTTTTTTCAGTGTTATTATATTTAATTTATGTATCAAATATTAAGGGAAAAGAGTTCTCTGTAAGAAAGATATCTTCTATGTGTTTAATAAATATAATTATGTTTTTAATCAAACAAAAGGGCATATTGATAATTTTATTGAGAGATTAATTTGATTAAAATACAAAATCATGATTTTACATATATATGTGTGTATATATATATATATATATATATATTCACAAAAAGAGATTCCTGGAAAACTGGTTCAGGTGGAAAACAAGGTTATAGAATGAAGTATTTCTAACTATACTTCAGATTCATGTTTCATATAATATATTGTATATATTATACAGCTTATTATATATGTATGTACACACACATGTATAGTCAAATATAATTATAACCATCACCCTGAATTGGAGCCTGGAGACTGGTGCTTATTGAGGACATGACCACATGACCAGTAGGATATCAAACCTCTCTTCAGTTTCATGTTGGGCAATATTATATTATCAGATATAGTTTGAATAGTGTGTGCTTTCCACTATGACTTTTAATAGCATTGGTTGGTGATAACCATTTGATTATAAATACATGGCTTCAAAACTCTGCTCATAGACATTTCATTTGAGGAGCCCAAACCATCAACACTGTAATTTCTACTCAGGAAATGGGCACAGAAACATAACAAGAAAGCTTATTGTGTTCTAATGGAGCTCAGTGGGAAAAAAGAGATTAAAGAGGACAATGATTTTGAGTAAAATTTGAGAAAGGGGAATGGTTTTTATAACTGGGCCCTTAAACCAAGAGGCATCTTTTTAGTTCAAACTTTATCTTTTAAATATGTTTTCCAAAGAAGGAAAGAGCAAAAAGAATTTTGATTTTCTTTTTCAATACTGTGACCAAAACCTAACCGGGAGCCTTCAAGCTGTTTGCTTTTCTCCTATGTTATTTATTTAAATCCCTAGGATTTATTTTTCTGTATTGCAAGTACATTCGCCTCAGCTCCTTGCATTCCATCATTGTCAAGCTAATACATTTTTTCCTTTGTAGTCAAAACAAAAAAAAATCTTATAAATATTTGTCGATTCTAATGACTAATTTTTAACTCAACCAGCTTCAAGAAATGCATCGTTTTTTCAAGGATTAGTAGAAACTCTTTGCATTAGTAATATGGAACCTCAAACATAAACAGAATATTTCATTTGGTCTCCCAATTCTCCATTACAGTCATGCTGTGTACAAGGCACTGTATGATATGCAAAGTGGTGTTAGTTCTAAAGAGCAGCCTTGAAGTCATATATCCTAGAGGATACGTAAATTAACATAAAACGAAAACATCTTATGTTGAGGGCTATGGATTAACTCTTTACTGTGCTACCTGGACTTTGACTTCCTATCATTGATTGAAATTCTACAAATACAACTGATAGCAGTTTCAAAGCTGGAACTGATCAGTGGAAGTGTTTGAAATATAGAGAAATGTCTTCAGAGAGACTTGAAAGAATGACAAATATTTATTTTCCAAACAACCTCAAAATAGAGGAAAAATATTTTCAAATTGACATAGCTCCCTATCTAAATTTATGGATGGGCACACTTTTTAAAAGTGAAGGTGACAATCTGCATAGGTCTAGAAGGTCAAAATAGCTTGAAGACCATGTTGCTGACTCAGAACTGTTCAGGAGCACAAGAAATTTCCTATGAGCAGGTACTAACTTGTGGGAAAGTCTAGCTGTGTGGTTAGTAGTTCAACATTTAAAGACATCAATGTACTTTTTATTCAGTTTTACTCTGGTTGGTGTAAGTTAACACAATGCCCAGCTATATAGTCATTACAGGAAGGTAGTTTGTTTATTGGTTGTTAGGTATGGCTTTTAGCATTTATTGTACATTTACTGTGCTCAGAGTGCTTTTTAGGTGGGAATGGGATAGAATCACCCAACAGAGTATTCATTTTGAGGAGCTCAATATCTAATGAATACACATTCTGTGTATACCTTAAAGAGCCTCAGGGAATTCACCAAGAAGAAAAAGTCTAAAAAAGTGTATGTACTACAAACATACCAAACTTGTTAGGAAAGGAAGAAATGTGAGGGAGTGACCCAGAAACTTCATATTGCTTAATGATTGTGATAAATATGTTCATTTGATTGAGAAGATATAAAATAAACTGTTATAGTTGATTTTACTATCTAATTAACTGATTAAGCATCAGGTTGCAGCGTGTTAAGAAAGTCTCAAAAAACTACATTGATGTGAATAAATTGATGTAGATCCTCATACAGCATGATGCTTTCAGGTTGAAGTTCTAGAATGTGATTTCATCTGAAATAAAGCCTGGAAGCAAAAAAAATCATTTGATTATGGAAGTATTAGGGATGATGCCTTAATATTGAAAAAATAAAGAACACACAGAAGATCCTTGAAGTTACTTTCTCTTTTTCGCTAGTGAGTAACCAACCACTGTTTTAGTTACAACGTTAGACCAATTTCCACAGCGGACCCTGAATGTAGCACTTTCCCTTGTGTCTGTGCCACTTAACCCATACTTCAGTAATGTGTAAAAACCAGTTAACACATGATAGAATGGGAATTAAGTTTAGAGTCAGTTACCTTTCCTCAGTAATCTGTCACCTTGTTCCCCCTTTGTGTCTGTAAATCATCTTTCTCCAGTAAGTGCTTAACTCCTGGAGGACTTTCATGATTAGTCCAGCCTTCATTGAACCCTAACTGTAAACTATAAGGCATACTATTTAGCTTTAAATCATATTATGTGTCATTATTCACTACTGTTTCATGATGTATTTAACTCAACAGTGAATCGTTGTGTGTCTTATAGATATAAAATGGTATTCTTGGTATTAGATATATTAGATCTTTTTCAAACTAGATTATTGGGGCACATGGGTGGCTCAGTCAGTTAAATGTCCGACTCTTGGTTTCAACTCAGGTCATGATTTTATGGTTTCTGGGATTGAGCCCCTGTGCTAACAGCCCAATGCCTGCTTGGAATTCACTTTCTCCCTCTCTTTGCCCCTCCCCCACTCGCACGCTTGCACGCGCTCTCTCTCTCTAAAATAAATAAATAAACATTTAAGAAAACTAGATTAATCTTTCCCTTACTTCTTTGAAGAATCATGTCTTTCCAGTCTTTTGCCATTCTTAAGATGGATTAAGCAGATACATGCTAACTGAATGTTTGTTTTTTGATTAGTGCCATTTGCAATTGACCCTCAATTGCATTAGCTGTGTTAAGTAGGAGAAGTCAGTCATAACCTGGGGAGCAATCCACTGTCTTTTTATAATTATTTTTCTTTTTGCTAGCAGATGCATGGGTTGTTTATGAATTTCAGAGCACACAGATCATGTATCCTGTTAGGTCTGCCTCACAAAGGAATGGAGAGCTTCCTGAAATCCCTATTGAGTCCCTGGTGCCACCCAACAGAAATCACCTCTTTCACTCTTGCCGCCTGAACTTTCTGTATCTATGCTTCTGCTCTGTCTCATACGACCTCTTGAAATAGGAAAGATAATTAAGGGCTTAGGTGTCAAATATCTTTCAGGAAAGTGGAAACTAAAAAACGAATCTCTGAATTACTTTTCTTTTTCAGATCTGCTTGACTACCTACTGTCTTCAGAAAGGGATCATTTTTGCTCATGAGACAGTGTCATTTTCCAAGGACCACCTAAAAAATAATGAAGATGAGTAGCCAGAGCAAACTGATACTCATTGGAAATATTAATTAGAGTGCAGATTCAAATATTCACAGCAACACTATCCATATTATCCACAGTCAGGAACTACTCAAATGTCTGTCAACAATAAATCGGATACATTGTAGGAATTCACCCAATGCAATATAATAAAGCACAACACGCATGGTGCGCATGTAATTGAACAGTGTTCCAGCAGAAGAAGCCAGCCACAAAGCATTATATATTGTATGATTCACTCACAAAAAGAATACTGGTTTATCCTAAGGTTGTAGCCACTGGAACGGAACACAGAGGATGTCTGGAGTACTTGTTACCTTGTTTCTTGATCTGGGTTTCAATTACATGGACATGTAAAATCTCAGCTTGTGAAAGCCTATTGAGTCTTTTAGGATGTGTATATTTTTTCTGTATTCGCATTGTTATTTAAAAAGAAGTTAAAACTAAAGAGAGGAACTAATTATAGCAACAAAGAAGATGAAAGTTCAACCAAGTGCCCTTTCTCCCATTTCAAGCGGATAATTTTCTCAGAAAAAAAAATGTAAGTGAAATCTACTGTGTTTCCTTTTACAGATTTAATTTACTAATCAAGTGATACCAGTTTATTAATTGCTTACTCCACATCAAAGAAAGGAGTAGCACACAGTTCCTGCTTTTATGAGGACAACGTTAACACACAGATTTAATGTTATATGCTATTCTTAACCTTGATAATTATCCAGAGATGATGCTGAGTAATGAACAGAATTTATGCAGATGTCCAGTGTTCAGCTGGACCTTGAAGGATGGGTAGGAATTTAATTAAAAGTTTTCGTTTATCTTTTTAAATTTTTTCTTTACGTTTATTTATTTTTTGAGAGACATAGAGAGAGCACAAGTTGGGGAGGGGCAGAGAGAGAAGGAGACACAGAATCCAAAGCAGGATCCAGACTCCGAGCTGTCAGCACAGAGCCTGATGCAGGGTTTGAACCCACAAACTGTGAGATCATGACCTGAACTGAAGTCGGATGCTCAACCTACTGAGCCACCCAGGCGCCCCTAGTTTATCTTTTTAAATATTTATTTAATTTGAGAGAGAGAGAGAGAGAGAGAAAGCAGGGGAGAGGCAGAGAGAGAGGGAGGGAGAGAGAATCCCAAGCAGGCTACACACTGTCAGTGCAGAGCCCGATGCAGGACTTGAACTCATGAACCATGAGATCATGACCTGAGCCGAAATCAAGAGTCAGAGGCTTAACAGACTGAGTCACCCAGGTCCCCCTAAAATTTTTAATTTAATTGAAAATTTTAATTACTATTTTTAAATTGGAATTTAAAAATTATCTCAGTTTTATGAGATAATTGTAGATTTACATGTAGTTGTAAAAATAATAGAGGCTCTGACACTTTGCCCAATTTTCACAATGGTAAAATTTTGTAAAATCACAGAATAATATTATAGGATATCGACACTGATACATTCCAGTGATTTTATTCACAATTTCCAGTTTAACTTGGTTGTAAGGGTATGTATGTGTATGTGTAAAGTTCTATGCAATTTTGTCACTTCTATAGGCTCATGTATTCACCACCACACTCAAGATACTGAACAGCTCAAATATCACAAGTCCTCTATTTTACTTTTTTATAACCATACCCAACTCCTCTCCTTCCCTCCTTCCCCCCCACCCTCATCTGTTCTCTAATCCCTGGTAACCACTAATCTGTCTTCCATTTCTAAAATTTTGTCACATCTAAAATATTATATAAATGGAATTGTATTCTATGTAACTTTTTGACTTTTTTTTCACTCAGGATATCATCCTGGTGATTCATCTAAGTTGGTGGATGTATCAGTAGTTTGTTCCTTTTCATTCCTGAGTAGTTTTCCCTGGTATATATGAGCCACAGTTGGTTTAACCAGTCATCTGTTGGATATCTGGGCAGATTGTAGTTTTTGGCTACTACAAGTCAAGTTGCTATAAACATTTGTGTGCAAAGATCTGGCTCAAGGAGAGCAAATGTGGTAGGTATAGATGGAAATAAAATTAGGTAGTTAAGGATATTGTTTAAAAAATAATAATAATAAAGACAAACTTAAGGGCACCTGGGTGGCTCAGGCAGTTAAGTGTCCAACTCTTGGCTTCAGCTCATGTCACAACCTCATGGTTCATGAGTTTGAGCCCTGCATGAGGCTCTACCCTGGCAACACGGAGTCTGCTTGGGATTCTCTTTCTCTCTCTGACCCTCCCTCCCACCCCTGCCCTCTCAAAATAAATAAATAAACATTTAAAAGAGAGAGACAGATTTAGGGGCTCCTGGCTGGCTCAGTCAGTAGAGCACATGACTCTTGATCTCCGGGTCTTAGTTCAAGCTCCACATTGAGGGTAGAGCTTACTTAAAAGAACAGATTAAAACACAGGTGGAAGTATTTAAACCTTGTATTTGCCATAGCAAATAGAGGACCACTGTTAGTTCCTTCTCAAGTAAGAATCCTGCTGTGATAACTGTTGGCATTACCCATGTGAGTAGATGCATCGTTCTCAGCCATGACTGAACATTAGGTTCATGTGGGGAGTTTTAAGAACTCCAGTGCCTGGGTGGCACCACAGACCAGTTAAGTCAGAATCTCAGTGAATCTCACGTATCCATAGTTTTCAAAATTTCCCAGGCTAAGCCAAGGTGTGGCACCACTGGACTTAATGTAGGTAGTCTGATCCTGAGGTGGCTCCTGCAGCCCGAGGGTAAAATGGAAAGGAATTTAGGCATGAGGAATGGGACAAACTGTACAGTTTGACAGGAGAAATGTCAGTGTTCAAAGATAAAGAAGATATAGGGAAGAAAACAAAGAATGGATAAGAGATTCCCAATGTTCCAGACTAAATGGTGGATATGTGGAATATTTATGGGGAAATGTTTGGGAGGTCTTCAGTACTCATGATTTATTTGATTTGATGCTAATGCATTCAAGAAGAGATTTTTTTTAAAGGCAGATGGAAATTTTCATACTCAAAATTATCCATTTCCCCCATAGAAATCGAAGTTCCATTTTTACATTAAAAACAAACTTTTATTCATCTTAGATACCGATGTTTCATTAAACGCTTCTGTTTGCAGTATCCTGAGGTGATAATATTGCTTGTCTTCTGTGATGAACAAGTTTCAAACCTGGATACTCACTGCCATAAACTGAAATGAAAACACATCTTCATAATATATGAAATTAGTTATAGCTGTGCTATGGGTCTGGCAATCAGGTATTCAAAACTTGGCAGTAGCAAAGAAGAGCCAAGTGGCTTTCATAATGTATTTTTAAATGAAAGTCGTAAAGAAAACTCCATTTCATTAAGTGCTTAAAGAGAGCTTCTTGGAAATGTGTTCAGTTACAGAAGCCTGGTTCCCAAGTGAGTCCTGTCACTCCACAGTAGGTGAGTTTATTTTCCACAGTGGCTGAGCTTGGTGCTGTTGAGTTGTTTTCCTTGTCACCTTAGGCAAGCTTAATGGCTAATGGGATCACTAATAGGATATACAGTCAGTTATGGAGTTCTAAACTAGCTTGGATTAGCTATGACTAAAATCAATTATCACAGTCCACTGGTCCACAGAAATCAGGGGGTCCTCTCATTTATGTTCCTAGTGAACAGCTGTACTCCATCCCCAAGAGGAGAAAAATATTACCAGCAAAATTGATGCTAATTAGCACCCACGTTGGCAGTCAGAATAGAGACACTGAGAAGAAAATTTGCAAAATGAGGCTGGTTAGGGGCACTAAAAATTTGTGTCACTAAAATTAGCCAAGTATAATAAATGACTTTCCAGGGATTTTCTGAAAACCCATATTCTTCACTTAATCAACACATTAAAGAGCTATTTTGAGTGACGTGATATAGGTTGTCCATTATGTTATTTATTCAATTATTTTTACTTCAAAATATCCAATATCAGCAAATTTTTATGCAATCACCAAATGTTACTGGCTTGCTGTATATGTCTGCTGTGACAATTTCTTTAGTAGATTAGCATTGGCAAGCATCAGTCTGTCAACAAAAAATCAGTCTTTTGCTCAGCAAAGTAGATAACAATTCCGTTGGTTGTCCCTTGATAGTCTACCTTTAGACATTCATTTATTTAGCTTAACACTTTGAAATAAAAAGAATTCAGTAGGAACAATATACCTTTTCAATTATTTACAACTCCACATGAATGAAAGATCATTACCTGAGTGTACATTGAAGAGAAAAAGGTTGGAAGAATATAAGAATCAAAAAAAGAGGCTCAAAAAATACAAAACATTTGCAAAAGGGCATTTCCATGCTTACTGCATAGTATAGATGCCAGTTGAGTTTAATTAGTACTTTTACATTATTTCTTATGGCATCATTTTCCAAGATGAAATATTACTTGTAGTGAAAAGATTGTGTTTTATTCCAACTGAATCGATATGAAGGTGGACAGTTTCATTGAAAACTGATTTTATTTTGGAAAAGTCATACAATTTAGCTTCTGCAATTTATAACTGACATGCTAGGAAGGACTGACGTCTAAATTCAATCAAATATCTGTGTTATCATTTTTCTTTGAAGGTGGAATTGGCAGTGGAGTAATAGTGGATTAGGCAGCTGGTGTGACAGCCAGCATTTCATGGAATCATTGATTGTGGTGATGTCCTTTATTGACATGCCTATGCTTTCCTATTAAACAGTGGTGTAAAGGGTAAGATGCTGGCAGGGATTAAGAAGTGGTTTAAACCGGCTGATTAAACTTTCCTGATAACTCTACTAGCACACATTCAATCACAATTTTTATACACAATAGGTTTACTCTTAATCTGGCCAACAGGCTTTTAAAAAATTCTCTTCCTTCTCCATGAATGAGTTCTGTGCCCTTCATAAACATTCTTCACACCCCTGCAGAAAATAAGACACAACGTAAGACCAAAAAAAATCTACTTCTGATAATATCACATCCATTAGAGAAGACCATGATAATAGTTTTATAATTGTAGAAGACTTCAGAGTTTATAAGCTAGTTTTAGAAATGTCTTGGGAAGTAATAAAAATAGATATCTAGAAACTAAATTTGGGTATCTAGCAAAGTATGGGCCTGGAATCAGAACATTGGCTTTTCTGACTGATAATGGTGACCAAAGGCTAGTGCCTGTTTTATATTTGAGTTTCATAAGTGCCTGTAGATATACAATTGTGTTTAACATAGGCACATTTATACCAAAACCAAATAAAGACACCACTGAAAAAGAAAACTACAGGCCAATACCCCTGATGAAGATAGATGCAAAAATTGTAAATAAAATACTAGCAAATAGAATTCAACAATACTTTAAAAAAAATCACTTAGCACGATCAAGTGGGATTTATTCCTGGGCTGTGAGAGTGGTTTAATATTAACAAATCAATCAATGTAATACATCATATCAATAAGAGAAAGGATAAAAACCATATGATCATTTTCAAAGACACAGAAAAAGCATTTGACAAAGTACAATATCCATTCGTGATAGAAAACCTCAACAAAGTAGGTTTAGAGGGAACATACCTCAACATAATAAAGACCATCTAAGAAAAATCCATAGCTAACATCATCCTTAATGGGAAAAAACTCAGAGCTTTTCCCCTAAGGTCAGGAACAAGACAAGGATATCCACTCTCACCACTTTAGTCAACTGGAATAGTACTAGAAGTCCTAGCCATATTAATCTAACAATAGAAAGAAATAAAAGGCATCCAATCATTGAGGAAGAAGTAAAACTTTCACCATTTGCTGATAACATGATAGTATGAAAAAAAAAAAAAAAAAAGAGGGGAGCCTGGGTGGCTCAGTCGGTTAAACATCTGACTCTTGATTTCAGCTCAGGTCTTGATCTCATGGTTTGTGAATTCGAGCCCCACGTCAGGCTCTGCGATGACAGTGCAAAGCCAGCTTGGGGTTCTCTCTCTTTGCCCTTCCCCTGCTCTCTCTCACTCTCTCTCTCTAATAAGTAGATAAATAAACTTAAATAAAAAAGAAAACCTGAAAGACACTACCCACAAACTTCTAGAACTGATAAACAAATTCAGTAAAGTCACAGGATACAAAATCAATGTACAGAAATCTGTTGCATTTCTATACACCAATAATGAAACAGCAGAAAGAGAAGTTAAAAAAAATAATCCCATTTACAACTACACCCAGAAAAATAAGATACCTGGGAATAAACTTAACCAAAGAGAAGAAAGACCTGTACTGAAAACTATAAAAACACTGATGAGGGAAATTAAAGATGACACAAAGAAATGGAAAGATATTTCATGCTCATAGACTGAGAACAAATATTATTAAAATGTCTATACTGCCCAAAGCATTCTACACATTTAATGCAATCACTATCAAAATACAGCCAGCATTTTTTTCACAGAACTAAAACAATCCTAAAAGTTGTACAGAATGACAAAAACCAAAGCAAACTTGAAAAAAAAAAAGCAAAGCTGGAGGCATCAAAATATTGACTTCAAGTTATATTTAAAGCTGTAGTAATCAAAATAATATGGTACTGGCACAAAAATAAACACAGAGATCAATGGAACAGAATACAAAATCCAGAAATAAATCTGCAATTATATGGCCAATTACTCTCTGACAAAAGAGGCAAGAAAATACAATAGGAAAAAGACAGTCTCTTAAACAAATGGAGTTGGGAAAACTGGACAGCAGCATGCAAAAGAATGAAACTGGACCATTTTCTTACACCATCACAAATATAAATTCAAAATGGATTAAAGACCTACATGTGAGATCTGAAACCATAAAAATCTTAGAAGAGAATGCAGGCAGTAACTTTTTTAACATCAACCATGACAACGTCTTTCTAGATACATCTCCTGAGGTAAGGGAAATAAAGGCAAAAATAAACTATGGGGACTGCATCAAAATAAAAAGTTTCTGCCCAAAGAAGGAAACAATAAATGAAGCTAAAAGTCAATCTACTGAATGGGAGAAGATATTTGCAAATTACATGTCCAGTAAAGGGTCAGTATCCAAAATCTATAAAGAACTTAGAAAACTCAACACCCAAACCAAAAAATTAGATTAAAAAATGGGCAGAAAACATGAACAGACATTTCTCCACAGAAAACATATAGATGGCCAACAGACATATGAAAAGATGTTCATCATCACTCATGATTGGGGAAATTAAAATCAAAACTATAATGAGATATCACTTCAAACCTGTCTGAATACTAAAATAAAATACAGAAGAAACAATAGGTATTGGCAAGGATGTGGACAAAAAGGAATCCTCGTGCATGGTTGGTGAGAATGCAAACTTGTGCAGCCACAGTGGTAAACAGTATGGAGGTTCCTCCCCAGCCCCCAAGTGACTGTGTCTGTGTCTGTCTGTCTGGCTGTGTGTCTGTGGAAGGTTTCATGTTCTTTCTGGAGGTTCCTCCCCAGCCCCCAAGTGACTGTGTCTGTGTCTGTCTGTCTGACTGTGTGTCTGTAGAAGGTTTCATGTTCTTTCTTTTCTCTTTACCTCACCTCAGTTCTAAACCTGATTGCATTAACAAGAAGACTAATAAAGTTTCCTTCAGTTTGCATGTTGAAAAATTTATATATATATATATATATATATATATATATATATATATATATATATATGGATATATATATATATATATATATATGGTATATGGTATGGTATGGTATGATAGATAGATAGATAGATAAAAAAGTTAAAAAAGAACTACCTTATGACCTAGTAATCACACAATCACACTACTTGGTATTTACCCAAATAATACAAGAACACTAATTCAAAGAGATACCTGCACCCCTATGTTATGGTTATAGCAACATTATTACAATAGCCAAATTCTGGAAACAGCCTTTGTCCATCAATAGATGAATAGATAAAGAAAAAGAAGTGATATTTATCTACTATATAATAGAAGATATATAGACATGCAAACTGAAGGGAAACTTTATTTAGTCTTCTTGTTAATACAATCAAGTTTAGAACTGAGGTGAGGTTAAGAGAAGAGAAATAACATGAAACCTTCCACAGACACACAATCAGACAGACACAGACACAGGCACTTGGGGGCTGGGGAAGGGGCTTCCACATCAGACCTTTCCCATCTTGGAGATGAAATCATCACAGATTCAAGTAGTTCCTCCTTTTCCTTAGTCTTTTGCTCAATGTCTTTTCCAGTGAGTGGATGTGCATCTGTTCCTTTCTGAGGCTTACCTGGAAGGCCAAGGCCTCGACTTGGGCCTTGCTGCACGCCTGAGTGATCTTGTCCTTTGCGAGCTGGAGTTTCTCCTCTGCGTGGGACTTCAGAGCCTGGTACCTCTGGCCTTCGTTTTCAATTCTGCTATGTAATCTTTGAGACACTTCTTCAGTGATTCTCCATTCATGGGATACCCCTTGATCATCTCCTTCTGTTTCTCAAACCCCTTGAAGAGGTCAGAGGAAGACTTTTCCATGGAGCTCAGGTCTGCAGTGAGTTGGTCTTTTTCCTTCAGAATCATCTGGATCTCAGCTTTTGCAAGTTCCCTCTGTTTCTGAGCCTCCTCCATCGCCTGGTACACAATTCCTTCAAACCTGCCCATCATCTTTCCTATCTTTGGATTCTTTGCATGGAATGCCTCACACTGACTCTTTAGCAACATGTTCTCCTCTCGCATGATTTCCACTGCTCTACCCACATCCTTCTAGCTATACTGTAGCAAGTCCATGATGGACCCCACGGGCAGCAGTGGACCCCTAGATCCAATGACATATCGAGGGGTGTCCAGCACGGGAGTACCTAGGACTCCTGGGAAGTCAGGTACCCTTAGCTTCCCCTCAGGAGGGCTTACCCAGGAAGGCACAGCCATGTTCTGTGCACTTTTGGTCCCTGGAGCCACAGGCACCGGTGTGAGGACTATCCTTCAGGAGTGGGTCAAACTTGAGTTACAAGGACTCTTTTCTCGGGTCTGACTTCTTAAATGACGAACTCCCAAACTGCTCCAGATAATCCACATTGGCTTCTGAGCCTCAGCTGGGTTTCTGAAGTGCTCCTCGACCAGGTCTGCGGCAGGCTCCAGTTCACGCCTAGGAGTAGGGGACACTGATGTACTGGCACAGTTGGCAGCTTCTTCCTCACCCACTGTGCCCAGGGTCCCTGAGGCAGTGTGCATCCCAGGTGTGTCATTTACCCAGGCTGAAGGCACCTTATGGCTTGGAGGGAAGTGCCCTGTGGCCTCCAGACCAGCATGCAGATGCCTGGCCACAGGCCCTGCTGGCCTATTCTGGGGGCTGGGCCTCTCCTCCACTTTCAAATGACTTAAAGTTCAGGTCATCCAGCTTGTTTCAGTCCAGGTTGTAAGACCCCTGGAGAAGGGGAATGGGCCCCACACCCACCTCCTCAGGTGCATTTTCCTGCCTTGCCTCTGGTATCCTAGAAGGAGGCTTAAGGCCACGTCTTTTCCTCAGTTTCCTTGTGGGGGCAAACTTTTGCTGATGACATTGTCAGAGAAATCAAATTCTAGCCCTATGGGCTGGCTCCTCCAAGAGGTGGCCCTTTGTCCATCAGCTTCTTCCTTCTGAGGACTTGGGGATGTGGCCCCTCCAGGCTTCAGAGGGCTGGTCAGGATAATGTTCCCAGAACCAGAAGTGTCTTCAGGGCTGGCCGGCCTCACCAGGATGTCTATGAGGGGCCCTTCTTCACATACTCCTTTGGGGTAAGTACCAGGGAGCAAAGTAGCCATGCCTGAGGAAGCTGTGAGCAGGTTTGAGCTTTCTCTGGCAGCTCTGTGAGCGTCTTCTGTTCTGTCTTGAGGAGGCAGCTGGGAAGGATCTTCTAGGATTTCAGAGGTGGGTATAATACTTTTCTCTAATTCCATTATATATACACATATATATACGTACATATATATACGTATATATATGTGTGTGTATATATATATATATATATATATATGGAATATTATTAAGACATAAAAAAGAATGAAATATGGCCATTCCCAATGACAAAGATGAAGTTAGAAAGTATAATGATAAGTGAAATAAGTCATAGAAAGACATATGCCATATGATTTCACTCATATGTTGAATTTAAGAAACAATACACACAAAGGGAAAATGAGAGAGAAAAATCAAGAAACCGACTCTTTTTTTTTAAGTTTATTTATTTTGAGAGAGAGAGAGCATGAGTGGGGGGGGGGGTGGCAGAGAGAATGAGAGAGACAGAGAGAGACAGAGAGAGACAGAGAGAGAGAGAATACCAAGCAGGCTCTATGGTCAGCAAGGAGCCTGACTCACGGCTCAACTGTGAGATCATGACTTGAGCTAAAACCAAGAGTCTGACGCTTAACTGACTGAGCCACCCAGGCGCACCCTTATAGATTCTTAATTATAAAGAACAAACTGATGGTTACCAGAGGGGACGGGGGTGAATGGATGGGTTAGAGAGGTAATGGGGATTAAGGAGTGTACTTATCATGAGGAGCACTGGGTGATGTATGGAAGTGTTGCTTCCGTATCGTACAGCTGAAACTAATAGAACACTGTCTGTTAACTGACTGGAATTAAAATAAAAGCTTAAAAAAAAGCATAGGCACATTTAATTTGGCTCCTGGTGTAAACAAATAAATGAATAAAAATAAATAAACAGAAAGAGCTATAACGGTTTATACCCTAAATTCCATATAGGGTATATATAGTATCCGTAGTACCCTGGCTGCCATTCTATCTAATGAGCTTCTGCCCAAATAAATCTAAGAGGGCAGGCATGGATCTGCTCTTCCCTCAGTCAGTCTCAATTCCCATGTGCTTCTCATCATCTGAGAACCTCACTATCCTGAGTAATAAAGATACTTATTTTTCATACTGTTTGACTCTCAGATCTAAGGCATTCTGGTGTTCAACTGAAGAGACAATAACAGAAAAAAACTCCCTGTGTAGACTTATTAGAGAATTTGTATCTCTTTCTAAGATGATATTGACTATACATTTTTTGTTTTTGGTTTTGACACCAGTTGCTGAATTTAGATCCTAAAACTTCTAATATTAGCCCGATTCTGGGGTGACTTTCTTATCTCTTGGTTTTTATTATTTAAAGCATTTTTGGTTTGGTAATATAGAAGCATGTGATTTTATCCAGGCATGTCACTACCTGGCAAAGGGTAGATTCTAAATAAATTATTGCTTAGGATAAATGCTAAATGCATACGTATAAGTTAGCTAGGGCATTTCCTAACACTGGAATTTAGGGTCTGAGCTGCATCATAGTGATGATAACAAAGGAAGAAAAGGGGGCCGTGTCAGCAGATAAAGGAATTTTGAGCCATTATTTCTGAAAGTCATAGCAGGAAATCTTCAAAGTGACATATATGGAGACTGATCATCAAGGAAAGACCTGTAACAGTAGGGATGGAAAAGATAAACTGAAAGGTAGAAGGTCAGCAAAAATGAATTAGGAAATGTCAGGGTACAACCAGGTCTTTAGAAAGAACAGAAGAAGCAAAGAGATAAAAGAAGGAGACAAAGAGAGACAGGATTTTCAGTTTGGGTAGATATTGACCAAGAGGGGATATGAATAAAGGTCTTAAGATGTTGATGGTAATATGGATGTATTGTTTATTTATTTTATTTTATTTTATTCTATTTCATTTTTATTGAAGTACAGTTGAAATGGAAAAATAAATATGAATGCATTTTCCAAATTTTTCAGTAGCAACACATGAAATTATACTTGATTACTTACACTTGAATTACATCTCCACAAAACAGAATACTTATGGGATTCAAAAGACCAAATGATTATTTTAGAGTAAGTGGGGTGGCTTTAGACTAATTAAATGAAGTAAATCAGATTCTGAAAGAAGCTATTGGTAAAATGAAAATTTATTCTTCAAGAAGTAGTTGAGAAGTGAAAGTGTATGTAACTGCATGTATTTGAGGCTGTGCCAACGTCTTACAAGCTTGAGCTTTAGGCAAGTTACTGAACTCCTCTAAATGTCACTTTGCTAGTCTACAAATAAATATATTTATTTTTGTTTTGTAATTTTGCAGTGAAGGATAGATGAAGTAATAATTCTAAACTCCAGCTCAGCACCTGACCCATACGCACTGCTCTAAATATGATGCAGCGGCCACAGTGATGGTATCACCGTGGCCCCGAAATAGTTCCTGAACATGAACTAAATTCTAATTCTAAATTCTAATTCTAATTCCATTCCTGCACTAAGGTCTCTTCTAGTTAGGGAATTTCTCTCACATTGACCTATACTCCCCTAGCCCAAGGTCTTTTTTGAGAACTTTTGCATACATAGGATGATATATGTGATAGCTCTCCCTTTAATTTTATTAGCATTGATCTTGACTATTTTCTTAATTTTGTCTGGCTGTACTAGCAAGTTTCTCTCACCCACCCGCCCTCAGCTCTTTGTCTCCTTTTTTTTTTCTGGAGACTTATTACTCATCTTCCCTTTTCTCATACTCCACCATTTCTCTGTCATCCTACTCTCAGCTCTTGAAATTGCTCCTTGCTTAACTGAAGAATTTAAAGCAAATAATAATAATAATTAAAATACCCACAGATTCCCACATTCACATTTATTTTTCTATTCTCATCTATATCCATGAATGTGGTGTAGTAGTGAATGAACTCTTGCTCCAATCTCAAGCTAATCCTTCAATCTGAGCTTGATTTCTTGTTCCAGGTCAACTCTCCAGCAGTTCTCTCCTCTAGCATCTAACATCACAATTTCTTTCCTCTCTTCTGGATCAATCCTATTAGCAGACAAACATGCTCTTGTTTTTCCCATATTACAAAAGTGATATTGATTCTCATTCTTCTTTTAGTTGTTTCTTCATGTTCAAGCTCATGTTTGTAGCAAAATTCTTTACAAGAGTTGCCTGTATTTACTGCCCTAAATTTTTCTTCTCTTAACCTCTTTTAAACTTACCCAAGTTAGTTTTCTGTCTCCTTTTAAAACCAGTTATTTTCAATTGGAGCGGTGATCTCCATGTTAATAAAGTCATTTCTTGGTCCTTGTCTTAATAGAAGATGGCAGCCAATGACATATTGGTTGGTCACTCTCCCTTTTTTCTTTCTCTGGATTTTAGGTTGGCAAACTTCCTCAGAGATTGCTCCTTCCCTGCTTCCTTTTCTGGTTTTCCTTCCCTGATCCTTTAACGTCAGAGTGGTCCAGGTCTCTCTTTTGTCTACTCATCTTCTGATTTATGCTCACTTCTCTGTTAATTTCATCCACTCTAATGGCTATCCATATTGTGTACTTGTCTCAAACATTTATCTCCATGGTGCACCACTCTCCTGAGCTGCAGACAAATATCCATCCCCCTACTTTGACAACTCCACTTAGATGTCTGAAAGACCTTTCAAACCCAGTATGTCTAATATTAAATTAAATCCTTCCTCCACCATTCAAAACTCTGCTTCTCTCACAAACTTTTTAAATCACTATTGCTGATAGTTCCATCTTTCCAGAATAATTCTATGGCCTCTTCTTTTATACTTGGTAATGACTAAAGTTCATATGATGTTTTAGAAGCTCTGTTTGATCTGGCCTCTCCTATCCTAAATCCTCTTCTACTACTCTTGCTTACTGACTCTGCTCCTAACAAACTGACCTCATTGTAAACCTCTCACAGAGAGCCTTCACACTCTCCCTTCCTGGGATTGCTTTCTACCATTCCACCCTTCTCATCTCCTATAAAGTCATGGTTCACATGTCACTTTCTCAGTGAAGACTGCTTTGACCATCTTATTTGTAATTGTGCCATCCCATCTCCAACATTCCACATCCCTCTCATTCTGCACCTTTTTATTTTATATTCTAGAAACTACCACTTTGTAATATATCCATGGAAATTTATTTATTACACCTACTACTTTTTATTTCTGTGTCCTTCAACTAGGACGTGAGCTCCATAAGACATGGATGACTTTCCTTTTTGTTCTCAGATACCTAGAAGAGTGCTCAAAACACATGGTAGATGTTCAATAAAAAATTGTTGAGCAAATGAATAAAGTAGTGGCTCAGACAGACTTTTCTTATGTTATTAAAAAGTAAATAATGGTAGAGCAGAAAACAATTATAAACTGACTATGCATCTCTTTGCATTGAAGAGCTGAAGATGTTTTGAGATTGTATAGAAAGAAATCAGTACCAATTTCTATTTTCTCATGGCATCTAATATTTATAAAATATAACTTCTGGAAGCATTACACATTTATTAACATGCATTTTGCCTCAAAAATTTTTTATTTCATAACTTAATATATACCAATAAATATTTACTCTTGAAGCCCCTTTATGGACTTAAAGAATTTCATTTGGATTAATTTTTAATTCCAAAGCTACTATTGTCTCAAAACAGGAAACCCTAATTCTAATTCTACATACATACATACATAATACATACATACATGCAATCTAAAACTAAATATCAGAACATTAGAAACTAGTCCTAGAAAAACTTTAAATACCACAAGCCATAAAAATTCAGATTATATAACATACCTAGGCATTTAAAGTTTTAAATATAAATATTACCTTGTAATAAATATTTTTTTTCTTTTTTTTAAATTAACTTATTTTTTTTTCTTTTTTTTTTTAAATTTACACCCAATTAGTGTAACAATTATTTCAGGAGTAGATTCCTTAGTGCCCCATACCCATTTAGCCCATCCCCCCTCCCACAACCCCTCCTGCAACCCTCAGTTTGTTCTCCATATTTATGAGTCTCTTCTGCTTTGTCCCCCTCTCTGTTTTTATATTATTTTTGTTTCCCTTCCCTTATGTTCATCTGTTGTGTCTCTTAAAGTCCTCATATGAGTCAAGTCATATGATTTTTGTCTTTCTTTGACTGACTAATTTCACTTAGCATAATACCCTCCAGTTCCATCCACATAGTTGCAAATGGAAGATTTCATTCTTTTTGATTGCCGAATAATAATCCATTGTATATATGTATACCACATTTTCTTTATCCATTCATCCATCGATGGGCGTTTGGGCTCTTTCCATACTTTGGCTATTGTTGATAGTGCTGCTATAAACATGGGGGTGCATGTGTCCCTTCGAAACAGCACACCTGTATCCCATGGATAAATGCCTAGTAGTGCAATTGCTGGGTCCAAAGGGTAGTTCTATTTTTAGTTTTTTGAGGAACCTCCATACTGTTTTCCAGAGTGGCTGCACCAGCTTGCATTCCCCCAACAATGCAAAAGAGATCCTCTTTCTCCACATCCTTACCAACATCTGTGGTTGCCTGAGTTGTTACTATTAGCCATTCTGACAGGTGTAAGGTGATATCTCATAGTGGTTTTGATTTGTGTTTCCCTGATGATGAGTGATGTTGAGCATTTTTTCATGTGTCGGTTGGCTATGGATGTCTTATTTAGAGAAGTGTCTATTCATGGCTTTTACACATTTCTTCACTGGATTCTTTGTTTTTTGGGTGTTGATTTTGATAAGTTCTTTATAGATTTTGGATACTAACCCTTTATCTGATATGCCATTTGCAAATCTCTTCTCCCATTCTGTCGGTTGCTTTTTAGTTTTGATGATTGTTCCCTTCACTGTGCAGAAGCTTTTTATTTTGATGAGGTCCCAGTAGTTCATTTTTGCTTTTGTTTCCCTTGCCTCCAGAGACACATTGAGTAAGAAGTTGCAGCGGCCAATATCAGAGATGTTTTTGCCTGCTTTCTCCTCAAGGATTTTGATGGTTTCCTGTCTTACATTGGGGTCTTTCATCCATTTTGAGTTTATTTTTGTGCATTGTGTAAGAAAGTGGTCCAGGTTCATTCTTCTGCATGTCGCTGTCCAGTTTTCCCAGCACCACTTGCTGAAGAGACTGTCTTTATTCCATTGGATATTCTTTCCTTCTTTGTCAAAGATTAGTTGGCCATACATTTGTGGGTCCATTTCTGGGGTCACTATTCTGTTCCATTGATCTGAGTGTATGTTCTCGTGCCAGTACCATACTGTCTTGATGATTACAGCTTTGTAGTATAGCTTGAAGTCTGGGATTGTGATGCCTCCTGCTTTGGTTTTCTTTTTCAAGATTGCTTTGGCTATTCAGAGTCTTTTCTGGTTCCATACAAATTTTAGGATTATTTGTCCTAGCTCTGTGAAGAATGCTGGTGTTACTTTGATAAGGATTGCATTGAATATGTAGATTGCTTTGGGCAATATTGACATTTTAACAATATTTGTTCTTCCTATACAGGAACATGGAGCCTTTTTACACTTTTCTTGTGTCTTCTTCAATTTCTTTCATAAGCTTTCTATAGTTTTCAGTGTATAGATTTTTCACCTCTTTGGTTAGATTTATTCCTAGGTATTTTATTGTTTTTTTGCAACTGTAAATGGTATCGATTCCTTGATTTCTCTTTCTTGCACTTCATTGTGGTGTATAGGAATGCAACCGATTTCTGTGCATTGATTTTATATCCTTGATTTCTCTTTCTTGCACTTCATTGTGGTGTATAGGAATGCAACCGATTTCTGTGCATTTATTTTATATCCTGAAACTTTGCTGAATTCATGTATCAATTCTAGCAGTTTTTGGTGGAATCTTTTGGGGTTTTCATATACAGTATCATGTCATCTATGAATAGTGAAAATTTGACCTCCTCCTGGACGATTTGGATGCCTTTTATTGCTTTGTGTTGTCTGATTGCAGAGACTAAGACTTCCAATACTATGTTGAATTACAGTGGCGAGAGTAGACATCCCTGTCTTGTTCCTGACCTTAGGGGGAAAGCTCTCACTTTTTCCCCATTGAGGATGATATTAGCATTGGGCCGTTCATATATGGCTCTTTTGATCTCGAGGTAGGCTCCTTCTATCCCTACTTTCTTGAGGGTTTTTGTCAAGAAACGATGGTGTATTTTGTCAAATGCTTTCTCTGCATCTATTGAGAGGATCATATGGTTCTTGTCCTTTCTCTTATTGATGTGATGAATCATATTAATTGTTTTGCAGATATTGAACTAGCCCTGCATCCCAGGGATAAATCCCGCTTGGTCATGGTGAATAATTTTTAATGTATTGTTGGATCTGTTTGGCTAATATCTTGTTGAAGATTTTTGCATCCGTGTTCATCAGGGAAATTGGTCTATAGTTCTTTTTAGTGGGGTGCCTGTCTAGTTTTGGAATCAAGGTAACGTTGGCCTCATAGAAAGAGTTTGGAAGTTATCCCTCCATTTCTATTTTCTGCAACACCTTCAAGAGAATAGTTGTTAACTCTTCCTTAAATGTTTGGTAGAATTTCCCCAGAAAGCCATCTGGCCCTGGACTCTTGCTTTTTGGCAGATTTTTGATTACTAATTCGATTTCCTTACTGGTTATGGGTCTGTTCAAATTTTCTATTTCTTCCTGCTTCAGTTTTGGTAGTGTATATGTTTCTAGGAATTTGTCCATTTCTTCCAGATTGCCCATTTTATTGGCATATAATTGCTCATAATATTCTCTTATTATTGTTTTTATTCCTGCTGTGTTTATTGTGATCTCTCCTCTTTCATTCTTGATTTTATTTATTTGGGTCCTTTCCTTTTTCTTTTTGATCAAACTGGCTAGTGGTTTACCAATTTTGTTAATTATTTCAAAGAACGAGCTTCTGGTTTCATTAATCTGTTCTACTGCTTTTTTGGTTTCAATAGCATTAATTTCTGCTCTAATCTTTATTATTTCCTGTCTTCTGCTGGGTTTGGGTATAATTTGCTGTTCTTTTTCCAGCTCCTTAAGGCGTAAGGTTAGGTTGTGTATCTGAGATCTTTCTTCCTTGTTTAGGAAGGCCAGGATTGCTGTACACTTTCCTCTGATGACACCTTTGTTGCGTCCCAGAGGTTTTGGGTTGTGGTGTTATCTTTTCATTGACTTCCATATACTTTTTAATTTCCTCTTTAACTTCTTTGTTGGCCCATTCATTCTTTAGTAAGATGTTCTTCAGTTTCCAGGTATTTGTTACCTTTCCAAATTTTTTCTTGTGGTTGATTTCGAGTTTCATAGGGTTGTGGTCTAAAAATATGCACGGTATGATCTCGATCTTTTTGCACTTACTTAGGGCTGATTTGTGTCCCAGCATGTGGTCTTTTCTGGAGAACGTTCCATGTGCACTGGAGAAGAATGTATATTCTTCTGCTTTAGGATGAAATGTTCTGAATATCCATTAAGTCCATCTGGTCCAGTGTGTCATTCAAAGCCATTGTTTCCTTGTTGATTTTTTTATTAGATGATCTGTCCATTGCTGTGAGTGGGGTGTTGAATTCCCTACTATTATGGTATTACTGTCAATGAGTTTCTTTGTGTTTGTGATTAATTGTTTTATATATTTTGGTATCCCACATTTGGCAAATAAATGTTTACAATTGTTAGGTCTTCTTGGTGGATAGACCCCTTGATTATGATATAATGCCCTTCTGCATCTCTTGATACAGTCTTTATTTTATTTTATTTTTAAAAATTTTTTTAATGTTTATTTATTTTTGAGACAGAGAGAGACAGAGCATGAACGGGGGAGGGTCAGAGAGAGGGAGACACAGAATCTGAAACAGGCTCCAGGCTCTGAGCTGTCAGCACAGAGCCCGACGCGGGGCTCGAACTCACGGACCGCGAGATCATGACGTGAGCCGAAGTCGGCCGCTTAACCAACTGAGCCACCCAGGCGCCCCTACAGTCTTTATTTTAAAGTCTAGATTGTCTGATATAAGTATGGCTTCTCCGGCTTTCTTTTGTTGACTATTAGCATGATAGATGGTTCTCCATCCCCTTACTTCCAATCTGAAGGTGTCTTAAGGTCTAAAGTGGGTCTCTTATAAACAGCATATAGATGGATCTTGTTTTCTTATCCATTCTGTTACCGTATGTCTTTTGATTGGAGCATTGAGTCCATTGATGTTTAGAGTGTATACTGAAAGATATGAATTTATTGCCATTATGATGCTTGTAGAGTTGGAGTTTCTGGTGTTCTCTGGGCCTTTCTAATCTTTCTTTTGATATTTATTCATTTACTTATTTATTTATTTATTTCTATCCCTCTCTCTCTATATATATATGTTTTGGTTTTTTTTTCATCTTTTCTCCCCTCAGAGACTCACCCTTAAAATTTCTTGCTGGGCTGGTTTAGTGGTCACAAACTGCTTTAATTTTTGTCTGTCTGGGAAACTTTTTATCTCTCCTATTTTGAATGACAGCCTTGCTGGATAAAGAATCCTTGGCTGCATATTTTTCTGCTTCAGCAAACTGAATATATCCTGCCACTCCCTTCTGGCCTGCCAAGTTTCTGTGGATAGGTCTGCTGCAAACCTGATCTGTCTTCCCTTGTAGTTTAGGGACTTTTTTTCCCTTGCTGCTTTGATGATTCTCTCCTTGCCTGAGTATTTTGTGAATTTGACTATGATATGCCTTGTTGATGGTCAGTTTTTTTTTAATCTAATGGGGCCCTCTGTGCTTCCTGGATTTTGATGTCTGTGTCTTTCCCCAGGTTAGGAAAGTTTTCTGCTATGATTTGCTCACATAACCCTTCTACCCCTATTTCTCTCTCTTCCTCTTCTGGGACCCCTATGATCGGATGTTGTTCCTTTTAATGAGTCACTGATCTCTTAAATCTTAAATTGTGTTCTTTTGCCTTAATCTTCCTCTTTTTTTCTGCTTCGTTATTCTCTACAAGTTTGTCCTCTATATCACTGATTCTCTGTTCTGCCTCATCCGTCCTTGGTGCCACTGCATCTATCTGTGATTGCAGCTCAGTTATAGCATTTTTCATTTCATTCTATTTTTTACTTCTTTTATCTCTGCAGAAAGTGTTTCTAATCTATTTTTGACTCCAGCTAGTATTCTTATTATCATGATTCTAAATTTTGGTTCAGACATCTTGCTTGTGTCTGTGTTGGTTAAATTCCTGGCTGTCATTTCTTCGTGCTCTTTCTTTTGGGGTGAATTCCTTTGTTTTGTCATTTTGAAGGGAGGAAAGGAATTAATGAGGTAGAAAAATCAAAAATATGTTAAAATTAAAAAATTAAAAACACTCACAAGAAAACAAAATCTAATAAATTATGCTAGATTCTAGGTGTGTTTTGGTCTGGGTGTTGAAAGTGGTTCGACAGATTAGAGAAAAAAAGGGGGGGAGAAATCGTTTGAGAATTTGTAAAAATGAATACACTGAACTAGACTAAAATGAGATGATGGAAGTAAAATATAATTTGAAAAAAATTACACAAAAGTAAAGAATATAGTAGAAAAAAATTAAAGAAAAATATTTTTAATAAAAATTAAAAGTAAAAATGATTTTTTGTATTCAAGAAAAGGAAAGAAATGAAAAAGAGAAAAAAATCATTTGAAAATTTGAAAAAGTGAATACAGTGTAGTAGACTAAAATAAAATGATGGAAGTAAAACAGAATTTGAAAAAAAAATTACATAAAAGTAAAAAATATAGTAAAAAATTTTAAACAAAAATATTTTTAATACAAATTAAAAGTAAAAATGATGTTTTTCACCTCCTGCATTCAAGTAAAAGAAAAGAAACAAAAAATAGAAAAAAGAAAACAAGAAAATTGTTTGAAAATTTGAAAAGGTGAATACACTGAAGTAGACTAAAATAGAATGATGTAAGTAAGATAGAATTTGAAAAATTACACAAAAGTAAAAAATATAGTAAAAAAATAAAGAAAAATATTTTTAATAAAAATTGAAAATAAAAATGAATTTTTTCTCTTTTTGTATTCAAGAAAAAGAACAGTGTAAAAGAGAAAAAAAAGAAAAAAGAAAGAAAATTGAATAGATGGACCTGCTACTAGATTGAAATAGGACTGAAATTACTTCGTTTTCCCCTAGAAGTCAGACTATGTAGCACTTTATTGTCCATAAACTAAGTAGGCGGTGAGACTTTGTTCTTGAAGAGCGAGGTTGGCCCAGTTGGGCAGGGCTCAGTGTAATAGGACCGTTCTCCACTAGATGGCGCTGCCAGTCTACTGGGTTGGATTGTTGCAGGGCTCATAGGTGCATATACGCATGCATGGGAGTGGTGAAAATGGCGTCACGCAGCTACCCAGTCTCTAGTATAGGAACTCTGTTCTCTCTGATCAGCAATTGTGCACCCGTCCTCTGTCTTTAGCTTTCATCCACTCCCTGCTTCTTCACTGTCCGTGAACCAGCCCCAGGCAGTAGCTCTCGCCTGAGTTTTGTTTCAGGTGTGGCTGTTTTCCCTGGCCTCTTACTTGTGAAGGACTGCGGCTTTGACCTATTTCGCCCCTCTGTGGGAGGGTCTTACCGAGCAATGGCTGAATGCCAGCTGCACCCAGGAATGCCTGCTGCTGCCGTTGCCCCGACACTGCGGCCAGGTCCCAGTCTGTCCCAGAAAAAGTTCACAAGGTAGTGTAGCAGCAGCGTTTCAGAGATTATGGAAAATCGCAACACACATCTGGCACCAGGCTTCACCCTTAACAACCTTGTTCCAGCACCAGTGAATGTGGCCATTTTCTGGGGTCTGCTGGGACCAGGTGACTTCAACAATCTCTACCAAATGTCCTTCCAGCAGTGGAACCGCTTTTCCCCATGTGGCCCAAGAACCTCCAGGACCCCACTATGCTCCTGGGGATTCGCCCTTCCCACCAGAGCACTGCCAGGTATTGAGCTTCGGAGTTGCAGCCTTTGCACTCCCCTTGTTTACAGTCTTAATGGAATTTAAGCCCTCTCCTTTCTCCCTTTTAAGTTTAGTCCCTGCAGCTGTTTCCAATTTTCCACTCTCTCTTCAGCTGCTTTTGGGGAGGGGTGCTTTTTCCCGTATTCTCCCCCACTCCAGTCTCCATCCTCTCTCCACCTGCAAAAGCAGCTCCCTGCCCACCCTGGCTTCTCTCTCCCCAAGTTCACCTCTCCGCACCACGTACCTGAATTCTGTGGTTCAGGTTGTACAGATTGTTGTGTTAATCCTACGATCAGGTTTCTAGGTGTGTAGGATGTTTCAGTGTTGGTCTGGCTGTATTTCATGGATACAAGACACACAAAAAAAACTTCCATGCTGTTCCATCATCTTGGCTCCTCCCCTAAATAGATTTTTTAAGTATATGTCAAATAGCTACTTGTTAGTCTGTTTTTAAAGTGAAAGATCACTTAGGGAGAGGAATTGAGATGCAAAATCCTACAACACTCTTTTAAGATAAAAACCTAAAAGTAGTGCAACTAAAAGTGAAAGAAGTATGTTCTTACATCCCAGTAATAAAGCATGAGAATTGTCATAGGCTGAGGCAAATGCTGAGATTCAGTTATTAAATGCAAAATAAAAAGGTAAGTTTTAGATTTTAGATTCTAAGATTCTGTTTTTTTTATATCTTTTTGTTTGTTTTTGAGAGAGAGAGAGAGAGACAGGGCATGAGTGGGGAGGGATGGAAAGAGAGGGAGACACAGAATCTGAACCAGGCTCCAGGTTCTGAGCTGTCAGCACAGACCCCAAAGCAGGGCTCAAAGTCCATGTACCGTGAGATCATGATCTGAGCTGAAGTCAGACACTTGACCGACTGAGCCACCCAGGTACCCCATTTTCTCATATTCTATTTACTTATCAGTCTTTTTGCAGCGGGAGTCATTAAATTATTTTTACTAATGATTTTAAATATACCAACATGTATTTTGATCCTTCTGTTCACCATTGACCATTTCATCAAATAGTCCAGATTGCAACATATTTTATTCCTCTTCAAAATAAATAAGCAAAATATTCTTTTTGCATTTGTGAATAGTCACTTTTAGGCTACACACTTTGTTTCCATCTCACCTCTTTCCATCTTTGCTTATTATATTAATCTGTCTCATCTTCAAGGATCTTTCTTTACCACTTCTGATGTTGTCTACCATGATTAAGGACTCTGATTACTTAATACTCCTGTCCACTCTCTTTTTATTTATTTTGTCCCACTGGAAGTGGAACAATTTATATGGTTGTTAAGTTGGGAAAGAAAGGCCAGAGCAGGCCCAGCTCAATTTCTCTCTTCTTTCTCCTGGGAAGCAAGAGTTCCCTTCTATTCCTCTAGAGGTAGGCTCTTTCCACCCTCATACATGATTACCTCTAAGTCAATAAGTTTGCTATTAGTGATAGTTTTCCCAGGTGGAGGGAGGTGGGGGAAAGAAAAGGAAGGAATTCTATATTACTGACATTGTTCAAGATTGCTGATGAATGGTTTTGATTAAAAAGCAGACCAAGGCTTAGCCCGTTGTGTTATTGTTTTTAAAAACTCTATAAACATTCCACCCCCTTACAGGGTCCATATAGGATGGGCCACTCCCTCTGTCTTGGCAAGCCCCAGTCTGCAGTCTCACCTGCTCGTCCCTGAACTATATTCCTTAGCTAGTCTTTGTCAGTATTAGCAATAATAACAATTTACGTTTCACCTTAAATGCCTTACTCCTTTTCCTATATCTCATTTTGTTCAGAATCAGGCAAGAAAGATAGATGCTGTTCATTGGGCTCCTTCAAAGACTAACCCTGCTCTCATCCCACGGTAAGCTCTCCTTTGCAGGTGAGTGCCATTCATATTTAGCAAAACCATTGCTTAAATGTACACACTTCCTCCCTCAGGGGGGTGTCACACAGAAACTTTCATCTATACTAAAGAAACAATACTGGGGGGTGTGGGACCTAGGTTTCTTTGGAGAACATTAATCATCTCATGTTTATATTGTGTTATTAATAAAGCTGTTACCCATATTCTATGTACCAAGGATACAAGTCAAATGGCAAAAGGAAATTTCAATAAATAAAAGAAAGTGTTAAATAATTAAGAGTGCATCAAAACCATAATGCTTGAATATATCAGAACAATGGGTGTTTTGCTACATGAGAGAAATCCTGACTAGCATTTTACAGGCTGCATATAGGCTTCCATAAATTCATGGAGACAAAAATTAATCTTCAGTTTTCTCTAAAATAAGAAGTCCTTTAAAGAAGGAATGTTCCACCTTTTGTTTTGTCCGTTTATATTTTTCATGATACACTATTAGAATCATTGGTACTGTGAAAAATTATACAGTATACAGATTTACAAATTAGAATGACATGAAAATGAAAACAAATAGTTTGTTACTTTCTTTCTCAATACAAATATGATAGCCAAAAGAGACTGCTTTACCTAAGAAATAATTTCTGAACTCTTTAACAGATGAAAATAGTGCTGTTAATAGCAACTGATTAACCTTTGCTATCCAGGTATCCCAGAGCATAAACTACTCATTTAATGATATACTTAATAACAATATAATTTTTAACCTTTATTGAACATGTACTGTGTGCTAGGCACTTTGCTGAGAGCTTTTTTTTTTAAAAAAATGTTTATTTATTTTTGAGAGAGAGGGAAGGATAGAGTGTGAGTGGGGAAGGGGCAGAGAGAGAGAAAGAGACATTGAAACTAAAGCAGTCTCCAGGCTCTGAGCTGTCAGCACAGAGCCCAATGTGGAGCTTGAACTCACAAACCATGAGATCATGACCTGAGCCAAAGTCAGATGCTTAACCTACTGAGCCACCCAGGTGCCCTGCTGAGAGCTTTTTAGTTTGAAAAGTAACTATCTTTACTTCTTTTCTCACATTCATACTGCATTTTCATGTGCCCTTATACTTATGTGCTTATATGCCTTTTTCTCAGCAGACTGTACTTTCTTCACATATTGGTACAATTTTTAAATTACTGTTTTATCCATGTGGCTTGACACATAATAAACAATCAACCAGTATATTATGTACTTTAACAGAGCCATTGACTTTGAACACTCTTAATTAGAAATGAGAGCTAGAGAGAGTTGGATGGCGTATGTCATTTTCTAAAAAGAAGATCTAGGAATTCTACTAGGGAAATGTCTAGGTATGAGAGCAATGTAGACAGACAGCGAGATATGAATTAATGACCCTATAATTATTGCAGTTACTTCTTCGATCACATTTTTACTCTCCCTCAAACTATGAGGTAGATTTATTGTGAAATCTGGTTGTTTGGAAGCTACTACAACTTGACAGCTAGATACATTATGTGGACCAGAGTATCACCTAATATAAGGTGAATCAATAAAGTTCAAATAAAGTCATCGACAATGCTGATCCATCTAACAATTATATGGCATTGCACTACGCTTTCCTGACAGGCTTATGCTTTTATATCCCATTAAAGCATGGGAAATAACTCTAAAAATACTTCCAAATAAACTACAAAATAGAGTATGCCAGATATATTGGGCACTTTTTTACGGACAGCAGTTTAATAGTCCATTTTCCACTCTTGACTGTGAGAATATGATAACATTTTATGGATGACCCCTCCAATCTGTAAAAATGTTGTTATAGGTTTTTGAATGTCATATATTTCCTGTGGTATAACTTTCATCTTCTTTAAATTCTTAATTTCCCTGCCTTAAAAAAAGAACCCCTTTCATGCTTTGTATACAAAAAAAAAAAAAAAAAAAAAAAGCGTCAAATAAAAAATGCAGCTTCCAGTTCTGTGCTTTGGTTTTCTTTGGGAACAGAAGTGAGAAGATGTCTTTGCTTAGCCAAGAGTATATCCTGACACATTCCAAAAAGAGGTGAAAATGAACAAATAAAAAAAAAAAGACTTCACCTGTATATATAAAAAAAATACATGTACTTTCAAGTACAATCTGGCTAATGTGTTTTTTTTTCTTTATGACTCGAGTATTTTCCAAATATCTCTGAGTTACACTAAAATAAAGAGTAAGTCAAACACTTTGGTTGCACTTTGCCAACAAGGTACTTGGGGGAGCATCCAACCTTTCCTTTGAAGTCCTTAATCCAATCCCTGATGGGTTGTCAGATGTCTCAAAGCAATAAGTGGCACCACCCTGTAGCTTAAATGTGTTGTGACACCAAATCCTAAACTTATCTAATTCTCTGTTGGTGTTATTATTTTTAGATGCACCACATATCTCTTCCAATAACACACATCGCCCTCCTACAGGTGAGGGGCTTTGAAATCTGCAAACTGACGAACTAGACCTGTCGTAACAACTCTTTAAATAAAGAAGCTACCTCATATTCCACTCTCCAAATATGCCAGAACATCAGAGTCCTGGGGTCACAGCTGTCTGCTGCTATGTGCCTGATTTGGTTGGCTCAGAGGCATGGAGAAAGTGTTTGCTATGTCGCCCAACTCCAGGTATGAAAAGAAAAAAAAAGTCACCTGGTTTTTATCAAAGGGACTTTGAATATTGCTCCTCCTGAGAAGGCTGCTAGCTGCTGTCCTTTCATGCTTACCCTTTATTCTGAAACACATCCTAAAGCCTTTAAAATCCATTGATGATTTGATGAGCTGCTCAGTCATAGTACTTTCTGTAGCAGGCATCCCAGCTTGAAAGTAAGTTATATTCACCCTAAGATTTATATGAGGGAACAAGGTGCCTCCTGAGAGAGAACTCGTACTAAGGATATTGTGATCCAGAGTTTTGTTTCAAGGATGGTGGGTCAGCATCAGAGAAAAAGGTCAAAGCTTTGACTTAGTTAATCCCTCAACCCAGCTTCCAGTGACATATACCTCAGTCTTTAGGCAAGTCCATGAGAAATGAAAGATGAGTTTCAAAAAGATATCCTTTGTTCTTTCCAGTATTATCTACTTAAGAAATTGAGCACATACCCGTCAGGTATGTTATTGCCAGCAGCTTCTACAACATTGAGAAGAAAAAAACACTGATGTCTGCAATAACAGGAGGCAAACATTGGTGTCCTTAATATTAGGCCCTGGCCGCTCCACCATGAAAATCAGTGCAAACAACCCTTTGGCAGAAGCCTTGGTATTGGTGCTTTGGCAACTACCATCGCCAGCATTGGTGTATTCTTTAACAGAGTTCAATAAGAAAGGACTTGTCCCTTTTGGTCGATGGTGAACATCGACACATGGGTCCTATTTTTGTCATTGAGAGTAACAAGCAACACCAGTATCACAGAGACCTGGAATTAGAGGGGGAAGGGCTGAAAGAGTTGGCCCAAGAAATACATTTGCAACCACAGACTTGGAGATTTAGAACAATTACCTGGCAGGAAGCTGAAGAAATCTCACATTTTATAGTGTGTAGGGGAGAAATACAGTGAGTGATTTTAATTATTGTGGTGCTATTCTCACTCTTCTGCCAGAAAGTCTGGAATATATGTACAATATTAATGTTATTTAAAATAATTTAAGGCAAGAGGTTAGGTTGAATGTAGAGCTATTGACTCAGTAGGAGTATGACCTGAGTTTAGCATACAGAACTGGGATGTGTCCTCAAATGGAAAAAAAAGTGATATTCTGAGAGAACTTTAACGTTCATTTCCTTAGATAATAACATATGTGTTGAGTGGCTGCTATGGGCCAAGTATGAGAACTACAGAGAACAAAACAAAGTCCCCACTCTCAGAAAGTTTATACTCGATTGGAGGAGATAGGCGACAAACAGGTGAACAACTTAATATGTAAAGTAAAATCATATATTGAAAAATATTATGAAGAATGACAAGAATAAGTTACCAGAAAGTTACAAGTAATGTGATTTTAGATATGGTGGCTGGGGAAGGCTTCTTTGAGCCGGTGATCATGGTAAGAATCAGTAGGTGAGATTTAGCAGTTTTGCTATTTATAAAGACTATGATTTTGCTGTAACTACTTTATATGTCTCTTTCTAATTCCCATGGCATATGCATACTTTGAAAATTGAATGCTGTTTCACAGTGGAACACATAAAACTATTGATTCATTTTCCTCTTGAATGCTTGTAGTTTTTTTGTGTCAGGTCTTTAGATGGGTAAGATTTTATTCTACTTACAAACAGGTCTGCATTCTTCCTAACTACACTTATATATTCTGTCTCCTATTCCATTTTAAAATCTTACTTATTTGTAACTATTTAGCTATGCCTATGTAGATATATATATTCCTATTCATATACTTACAGTCTATATAAATCGATATAGAAACAAAGGCATGCTATTCTTGATACAGATGAAGAGACCAACATAGACATACATAGAGATCAGCAGCTACAATTTTCTATAATGGTCTCTGGCCTCAGCTGTGGTCTTACATCATGAAATTATGTGTGGTTGGAGAAGTTCCCAAAATGTGGTTTCACCTGTACAGAGTTTGAGGAAGACTAACTCTGAGAAGTGTGCTGATCAATGCTGTTGTTTCAGAAGTCCAGAGCAAATGCAGCTGCTGTTTCTTCTGAGGCCAGAGTCAAGAGAGAGCAAGTCTACCTTGGTGAGGGTATTTCCTTTTAATTGGGTGTCTATAGACACAGATTTTGAAATTTCTCAGAGACAGCATAATCCTTTATTTTAATACTTAACTTCATTTTGATAGAACCAGAATATGGTTCGTAAGTTAGGTCTTCATACTTTAAACAAACACAGTTAAGAGGACAGGGCTCAGAGCTATTTGTATACATGTTAAAGAAGACAAGGCACTGGGTGGCTCAGTCAGTTAAGCTCCTAACTCTTGGTTTCACCTCAGGTCATGATCTTGAGGTTCTTGAGTTCAAGCCTTGCATCAGGCTCTACTCTGACAGCATGGAGCCTGCTTAGGGTTCTATCTCTCCTTCTCTCTCTCTCTCTCTCTGCCCTTCCCTCCCATACATCTTCTCCCTCTCTTTCTCTCTCTCTTTGTCTCAAAGTAAATAAATATTTTTCTTTAAAAAAAATAAAAACTGGGTGACATTATCACACTTTTCTGCAGGCTTAATATCCATTTGTTGATATAAGACACACAAAGGGAAAAAACCATGCAAATAGAAGAAATAAATGATATGCAGGAGCTATGATGACAAGATAGAATAAGCTAGAATAAGTGCCAAGGGAGTATTACTGGTATAGACTGTGCCTACAGTGATCACAAGCTGTAGTTAAGAAAGCTTTGGCAAATACGTGAGAACTAGAGCTAAAATCTCAAAGGAGTTCATTTGGGGAGATGGGAAGCCATTGATGGGTAATGACTGGAGGAGGTGGGACAAGGACATTTTAGAAAATAACATCATGCAATGAAATGGAGAGCAGATTAGAAAGGGGGAGAGACAATCAGATAACATTATATTTTAAACACTATCTTGACATTGAAATTTGCTAATTTGGTGGGAAGTTCTATGTTTAGACTTTACCAGGAAGAAATTGGTGTTTATAATAATGCACTCATTTGCTAAGAACACGGATATCGCAGCAATTCTTTTCAATTATTTTATTTCCCAAGAGGACTGTTAGTTGCATAAATTAAATGCTTAAACTAATTTCTTTCAAAAATGAGGAAAGTGCTTTGAAAATTAGATATATGGTGCCAATGGGGAATAAAAGTAAATGTACAGACAAAGTCCATCGGGAAGGAAAATAGTCAGATAATAGAGTGAAGACAAGGTTGGCAATCTTAGCAAAGATGAAACAACAGATGGGGTATAATATTTGTGAGTCCTCACACAGATGGTTCACCAGATGGATTCTGCCGGGTTCATACAGCTTATGTGTATTTTTCAGCTGCTTATCATGATAGGCAAGCCCACTTCTGTGCAGGCAAAATCTTTGCTTGGTTCAGATTATTGAAATATAACACTGGAATAAATTGGTAGTTGGCAACCTAATATAAAGTGTTTTTATTAACTGCCATTTCTAATTAGACAGATACATGCCGATAATATTATTTTGAAGATATTGGAATTTAAAAAGAACTCCTAGGTCATGACTTACAAAACGCTATTCAGGGACTTTATGTAGGTTAGAAGATTTGGGGTGTTTAATTCAGATTTCAGCCATGGTTTCAGACTATCATCTTTCGGAACTTTATTTTTAAAACTAATTTCCACTGAAATAACAGTAAAGAATGTAGGATTTAATTAGGTCATAACTGAAGGATGATTTAAATAAAGAAAGAAAATATTTCTTTGTAAATTAAATCCAATCTGCAATTGGCACTCAATATACTGCATTTGGTTGATACTTATACTAGTAAATATCTAGTTAAAATACCAGTAAGTATCATAGTAAATGATGAAAGCCAGTATTTTTAGCAACTACTGTGGCGTGTGTGTGTGTGCGCGCGCACAGGCGCACTAATTTTGAAAGAAAGATTCAGTACAATTCAGAATCATTTTCATTGGCTAATGGGACTTCTTAGAAAGAACATGCCAGGGCACCTGGGTGACTCAGTTGGTTGAGTGTCTAACTTCAACTTAATTCATGATCTCACGGTTGGTGAATTTGAATCCCCCTTCAGACTCTCTGCTGACATGTCAGAGCCTGGAGCTTGCTTCAGATTCTGTGTCTCCTTCTCTTTATGCTCCTCCTCCTCTCACACTTTCTCTCTCTCTCTCTCTCTCTCAAAAAATAAACATTAAAAAAATTTTTTTAAGAAAGAACATTCCTTAAATAAAAAGGAGAATCAAGAATATTTAAGCAATTATGCTTTCAATTAATTGTTCCTCATTAAGATGTATTTCTTTACATTTTTAGTCCAAACAAGGGCTCTATTTTATTTGGGGGTTGCCCTTTCCACTGTCACAAGATGAGATCTTTATTCATGTGATTTTAAATTCTAGCATGAGGGATTTTTCATATTGTAAGTAGCTATTGTAAGGCATCGATTTGTAGCATGAACGGAATCTTATCTGTCTGGAGACACTACATAAGGCTGGAAACCAGTAACTCCAGACAGTTTCAGATATAGTTCTCTTTAAAGACAAATATATCAATGGCAGAGTGTTTTAAATAGAACATATAGAGAGTTGTATTCTTTTCCAAATATTTTTATGTTATTTATTTCATTTGAATCATAGCAGTCATTTGAGGTCAGCGTGGCAAATATAAGCATCTCCAATTATAAATGAGAAAACTGGAACTTGTGTAAAATGAATGACGAATAAAAACTTGCACACTTGGTCGATGGAAGAGCTTGAACTCTGGCTCACTGCTTTCCAACAAATACTTACTAAGAGCCTAGTATCAACTAGATGTAGTTTGTGTTACTCTGCTGAGTCCTGATGTGAAGTATACAAAGTCAAGGACCCTAGACATTGTGTCTATACATAAAGGAACCAAACCACATTGAAGATTTTATTTAGTCTTTCAATGATTAGTTTTATGTTTAGTAATAAGTACCACTTTTTTATTTTTAGTTGGAATTTGAGGATTTATAGGGAAGAGAGAAAGCACTTACTATCAAGACACTTATAGTATATATTACAGCATAATATGATCACAGTTATGTGCTACTAAGTCCACTGGAGGAAATTAAAGAAAGTATAAAGGCCAAAGTGACACGTCTGGTGATTCTTGAAGAAGTTGAAACAGCAGTCAGAAGAGGGACAAGGTCCTTCCTGAAAGAAAGAGTAGTGCATACAAATTCAACACATATAAGAATGCACAAAGATTTCAATATTGCTCATGCATAAAATCTACACCGGGGAGTGGCAGAAGATGAGAATGGACAGAGAGAGAGCCCACAAATCATGACCATGTCATTGAGTCTGTGAGGAGATTAAGGCTTCTATCCCTTAAGCAATGTAAAGCTACTGGAAGTTTTAAATAGAGGTAAAGTTGGTGAGGTATTAAAAATGATCATTATCGACCACTTACGGGAGATTTTTACAAAAATATAACGAGAGGAGATAACAGGATCTGAACAAGGCTAAAACAAGTAGGAATGAAAAATAATAGAAATATTGAGGCGTTTGAAATGCAAGGACTTAAGTGATTGCATTTGGAAGGGGAAAAGCATATAGGGTTGCAAGAGTATGAAATGACTCTCAGATTCCGAACTTGTACCATTTAATGGATTATGATGGCATTTATCATAAGAATTAAAGAAGAATCAGATTTGGTTGTTGGTGCTGAGATGAGGGGAAGTAGAAGTGGAGCTGAGTATACATTTAGGTTCATTTTTAACAAGCTAGGTTTCAATTATCTAAGGGATAGCCAGGTTCAGTAGGCAGTTACTTACAGAACTCTGGTGGCTTGGATACAGATTTCAGCAGAAAGCATCATGCATTTAGGTGTTGAACCCTTTCCCAAATGGCATTCCCCAGGAAGAATAAAGTAAGAATAAAGACAGAGACAGGGGAGCACCAAAAGACAGATACAGGAAAATGATAAGAAGCCTCTAACAATTATTCTTAAGACTTCTTTCAAATAATTAGTTTTCTTCTCATCTGTCACAAGAAAAAGAGACTGTGAATTTCATATTTAATTATTTATATATTATATTTTATTTATCATCATATGTTTAGCACCAGTAATAATTATGCTTAGGGTAAGAACTAAATAACATTTTATTGCAAGCATGAATGAATGATATTCAAGCAACACTCAGGAAAGCGTACAGAAGGGGAGGAAAAGGAGAAAGATCAAAGAGATTGGCAAATCTGGCAGAGAATAAAATAAAGTATATTCTCAATCCCTGTAACAAAAGTGTGACTTTAAAAATAATCTGAACACTTGAATTGACACATGCTGGATAATATCTCTAATTTTTCTTCCTGAAATTATAACATTGTGCTTTAGTAAGAATAAAATAGAAAAAATATTATCGGAATATGACTTTACCTAGAAAATACATCATCTGAAATTCATTCATCGTTTAGGTCATCTTAATTTTCCATGTGGACACAGATACATAATATCAAATTTAACCACAGCTCAAGCCAAGATTCTGTGGCTTGTTCAACATTATGGCTCTGTAACAAATCCATTTATGGCACAAAAATTGATTCATTAAGATAAATAGAAACCTATGAAAGCCAGCAGTTCTACAATTTTTGCCTTTAAATACATGTAGGTTCTGTTTCTTTATTTTCTTATGCTGTAAATGGGTAATCACTATATAATCAATCTGTTTGACATTAAAGTATTTATGTTTCTGAGAAACACCATGTTGGTCATCTTACAAATGCTTCCATTACGTTGTTATGACCTAAATCATAAATCCATTTGCTTTTTCACCACATTGTTTGGTGGTTTATGTTCTCATTCTTAAATAAATGTACACGTATTTTTATTAACTAGTAAGTTATCACTATGGGCATTGTTACAAGGTTTTCTATCTTATTTTTTTGGAAATGCTATGCTTTAGTAGAAAAACCGTGAGTGTGTGCGCACATGAATGTGAAATATTGATTGCCTAGAATATCCACCATACTTCCCATGCTCTCTTGCATTTGATTACATACACTGTTCTCATTCTAGACTGTAATCTTTCAAGAAAAAAAAGAAAAACATGTATATTTTGTTCCGCATTTCTTTGACTTCTTATCCAATCCCATCTATATACTGCTTGCTGCCAAAGAGATTTTTTAAACCTTTTTTTAATCTTTATTTATTTTTGAGAAAGAGAGAGACAGAGCATGAGTGGGGGAGGGACAGAGAGAGAGGGAGACACAGAATCCAAAGCAGCCACCAGGCTTGGAGCTGTCAGCACAGAGCCCGACACGGGGCTTAAACTCACGAACTGCAAGATCATGACCTGAGCTGAAGTCAGATGCTTAACCGACTGAGCCACCCAGGCACCCCCAAAGAGATTTTTTACAAATATAATTGTTATTGTTATTATTATTTTTTTTAATTCTCTACTTGAAACTTCACTGGTTCTGTAAATAACTAGGGGATAAACCTAAATTCCTTAGTGTAACCTACAAGCTTCTCTGTAATCTGGCTCCTGCCTAAACTGGATTTATCTTTTTCTTCCTCCCAGGCTGTTTCTTGCCTCAGTGCCTTGGATCATGTTGATCCATGGCTTGCAATGTTCTCAGATCAGCCCATACTCCTCTTTCTCCCCTTCTGTTACCTCCCAGTTTTCTGTTTGAAAAATTCAGGTCATGTCTTTTTCTATATAAAGTGTATTCTGTGTCTATTCACCCGGGTGGAAATGACAAGTATGGTGCCTGCATTTTTGCTTTTACCATACTAGGGTGAAACGTCTATCACGCCACCCTTCACAACTGGTTTTGTATTAGTATTATCTCTAGCTCTATCTCTCTCTCCCTCTACTTTTACCTTTATTCTTACCTATATATACACCTATAATTATATCTATATCTCATGTATATATCTATCTATATCTATATCATCTATATCTGTATCTATATATACTTGTATCTATATCTATCTAAATCATCTATGTATAATCTGTAATGGGTATGTTAGGATATCATTTAAAACCAATGACCAAGTTCTACTCTCTCAGAAAGTAAGGATATATTTGGATTGTAACAAGTATTTAATTAACATGTCTAGCTGAATGTGTGGATTAATGAATGCAAACACTTTTGTTTCAATGCAAGAACTAGTAGAAGAAGCAGATAGACAGAAAGATACCACTTCAGTAGTATGTAGTAAATAAGAACATGGGTACTGGGATCAGGACACCTCATCAGTTCTAACTTCAAAATATCTCCAGAATCTGACCACTTTTTACCATTCACCTCTACAACTCTGGCCCTGTCTGCCCTACCGTCCTTTCCTGGCTCAATTCTTATAAGAACCTCCAAACTGGTTCTACCTGCTTCTACCATTGACCTCTATGTATTTTAATACAGTATTTTAATTTTAAATCCTTTTTAATATGGTAGACATAAAAAATCATTTAAAATGTAAACCAAATCATTTTGTTCATTTGTTCTAACCTACTGGATGCTTCTTTTGGAGTATAAACCTGAAATCCTTCCTATGGTACGTAAGGCCTTTTATGATCTGCCATCATATCTTCCAGCCCTCTCTCTCTTACTAACTTTGCTCCAGCCACCTTGGCATCTTTGTTGCTTATGGATCATGCTGGGCACATTTTGTCCTCTGAGATATTAATCTAAGGATTTCTTTGTATTAGAATGCTCTTCCCTGTCGTAGCTACTTCACAAACCCCATATCTCATTTAAATCTTTGCTCAGACATTAGCTTTTTCAATGAATTCTGTTCTGGCCACGCTTTTTAATACTGTGATCAACCTACTTATCTTTACGCCACTCGATCACCTTAGTGCCCCCATGTAGTGGTGGCCATGAAAATTCCCTGCTGAGATCTACTGCAGACCAGCACCGATTGACTAATGTTTCAGTCACTACCCTTCTCGATAAATCTCAGATGATACCCCCGTTCTTCTGTTCTCTCCAAGATTCTCATTGGCTCCTAGATAGTAAATGAACATCATTGGAGGTTTAATGAAGGCTCGTTCTAGCAAGGCATGGGGCTCCTTTAATGGCAGATTTTGCCTTAAAGACTCCCCATCAGACTTGCCAAACCTTTCCTAGAACTGTGTTATATTCAAGAGTCTTCCTCCTCAATCCCCCCTCCTTTCTTCTCTCCTTTACAAGAGTCATACCTGCATTATGGTTTGAAAGCTCTTCTTGCCTTCTCTGGATTCCATCTCTTTCTCCTTCACGAGAGTTTTCCCAATAAATTTATTGCATGTCTATTCCTGACTTGACATCTGCTTCTTAGAAGATTTAAACAAACATGTTTGCTATACTTTCTCTTTTCTCCATGGCATTGATTTGTGCCTGGATTTTGATTTAAATTTTTTTTTAATGTATATTCATTTTTGAGACACAGAGAGAAATAGAGCATGAGCGGGGAAAGGGCAGAGAGAGAAAGAGACACAGAATCCAAAGCAAGCTCCAGGCTCTGAGCTGTCAGCACAGAGCCCGATGCGGGGCTCTAATTCACAAACCACGAGATCATGACCTGAGCTAAAGTCAGACTCTCAACTGACTGAGCCACCTAGGTGCCCCTGGATTTTGATTTATAATGATGACTGAGTGATGAGACAGAGAAGTCAATATCATTGAAAGAAGATTTTTATTACTCACAGTTCCTGAGAGGAGGGGACATGTTATACTATGCAGGGCTACAGGGGAAGCACCAGGTTCAGTTAGGAGGAAGAAAGAAGAATGAAAGGAAAGCATGGCTCAGGGCCTTCATTGCATTTTCTGCAGGAAAGTCATGGTGGGGCAGGGAAGCAGCTTAGAGTTGGCTAGTTTGAATAATGTCAGCAGGTTCTAGCTATAAAGATGGTGTCTAATCGTCTGGCACCTGGACCTGGATGTTTATGGCAGGGGAAGTATTGACTAGGTGTGTGAGTTGGATAAAGAAGGTAATTTGGAGTATGCACTCAGGATTGGTTAGAAGGTTTAGGATTTGATGTCATGTGCCTGTGAAACCTAGATTGCAGGAGATTTGTCAACAATTTGGGTTGTTAGTTTGGCCCTATAATTAATGGGTGTGATTAATAGATTAATAGATATAAAATCTAAAACAAACAAACAAAAACACCACACAGAACAAACATGTATTATCTTCTAACACAAAGGTTGGCAAACTACAGCCCATGGGCAAAGCCCAGATTACCACCTGTTTTGCAAATTCAGTTTTGTTGGAATACAGCCATGCTCATCTGTTTACATATTATCTGTAGCTACTTTCACATTACAATGGCAAGGTTTAGTAGTTACAACAAAGACCTTATTGCCAACAAAACCTGAAGTATTTACTGTCTGGCCTTTAGAAAAAGTTTGCCAACACCTGTTCTACTGCCTTATCTACTTATTTAATGTTCATTGTTGGTTGTCTCATTTTCCCCAATAGAAAGTAAGCTGCATAATGACAGAGATAAATCTTTGTTGCATTCATTAATATGTGCCAGGAAACAACACTGGTGCTTAGCATATAATAGGTATACAATCAACATTTATTGAATGAATAAATGAGTTCAGACAAATTTGTATTCCTAACCCAGATCTTTTAATTAGTGATTATGTGATATGAACAAATTCCCTAAAATTTCTTAATCTCAGTTTTGTCATATAATAATAAAGCCTGCCACAAAGGGTTAGTTTGGGCATTAAATGATATCATTCATAAACAATGCTTAACGCATGCCTGAATCTAGTAAGCATTCAATAAATGTTAGATATTTCATAGAAAGTGTAATTTTTTCACTTAACTGTCTAATTTTAGAAAAATTCAACATAGTAAGTATTAATCCATGTATATATAATAGAGATTTAATTGGAAAAAACATATCAGTTCTGTCTAGAACAGGGTTAATAATATTTCCTATATGTAGCATAGGGTATTGGAAGGACAGTTGAGATTTTATTTATAACAGTATCGAAAACTGAATAATGAAAGATGTGATATGAATTTGGATGCTTTTCACTCTTCTAACTTCAAGTAAAAGCAATCAGAAAATAAAATACTAGAACAATCTCTTTGTATTTTGTTTTTCATATATATGGTGTTGTAGATATGAGAGCAATTGAATTTGACATATTCAAGCATTTAAGCCATTTATCAACTTTATCATATGTGAATAAGAAACCCCCTCCCTTGTAAATGTTAGGCTATTTATATTTCAAGGGAGTTTGAATCTCTTTTAGGAGACATATCACAGATCTATATATGAAAGATCTTAGCTTGAGAAGCATTGAAAAAGTACATTTTCCCCCACAATAGCATAAGTCTTGATAAGTTGCAATTGTTACTATGGTATTTATGTTCTGCTTAGTACACCTGCTTTCTCTTATTCATTTCCTACTCCTTCTCACTGTATTCCCAATCACTTGCACCCCAGCCATTCTTCTGATACTCTCTTTGTCAAAGTCACTAATGATATTTGGATCCCACAGTGGGTGATATTTCTCAGTCTACACCTTCATTTTTCAGAAGCATGTGAAATAGATTACCATCCTTGTCTTTGTCTGTTTCTTTGAAATTATACCTTCCTTGTTTTCATCTTAGCTCTTTTGCAGCTCGTTCTCAGTCTCCTGAAGTGCTCTCTTCCCTCTGCTCACCTCACAGGCTTCCGGTTTACATCTTCTTCCTTCTTGTTCTAAAATCTATACTTTTGGGGCACCTGGGTGGCTCAGTCAGTTGAGCATCCTACTCCAGCTCAGGTCATGATCTTGCAGTAGCTCACTGCTGTCTGCCTGTCATCACAGAAACCTCTTTAGATCCCCTGCCCAACCCCCCCACCCCCACCCTCTCTGTCTCTCTGCCTCTTCCCACTTAAGCTCTCTCTCAAAAAATAAATAAAACATTTTTAAAAATTTATAAAATATCTATTTTTATTTGTTCTTGTGGTTTTAGTCATCATCAGTGTCTGATGATTCCCAACATCTATTGCTTCCTTTGAGACTTGTTTCCTGGGCTCCAAGCACTTATTTAAATATTTATGTAGAAATGGATGAGTATTTCTACTTCAAATTCAACATTTCTAAACTGAGATTATCTTACCACTCAAGGCTGTCCCACCTCCCATAATTTTATCCCAATAAATGATACCATTTGCTTCTGGTGTACCAAGCAAGCAATTTGGAAGACATCATAGACAACTCTTTCTCACTCTATAAATACTTAGAATAAATCATGAAGCACGGTTGAGTCATTTTATGTGGATACTTCTTAAAGCTGTCTACTTCTCTCCCTCTCCATTACTATTATTCTAGCTCATACTGTCATCATTTCTTTCCCGCATTATTAAAATTCCTCTTTGTTATTATAACATCCAGGCTTGGTCTCTTCCACGTTCAGAGATGTAGAATAATTTTGGACAGACAGTAGGTGAATATTCTAATCATTCACTTTTGTAATTTCTCTGTTTGTCTAACAAATCCCCTTATCTTACTACTTTGATATAAATTAGTTAGGTTTTAATTTACCTGTGGTTTAAATTAAATTGGCTTTAGATTTAGCTTATATTTCAAGTCAGATATAGACTTTGATTTAGATTACATTTAGATTCAGATTTAGATTTAATATAGATTCTCCTAATAGCTACTGCTAAGAAGCTTGAAAACCTTTTCAAATATTTATTTGCCATTGAGACGCCCACCATATTCTTTCTCCAAATATCTAGTGCAGATGTTTTCAAACTTCTCACACCCTCAAAGTTTCTCAAGAACTTTTCAGACTTTTAAAAAATATAAGAACTCTGAATCACTTTTGTTTATGTGAGTTCTATATACCAATTATAAAATAAAATGAGAAAACATTTAAAATATTTATTAGTTCAGTTAACATCACACAATAAACATATTTTTGTGAAAAATAATTATCCCAAAAAATATGTGAGAAAAGTATTTATTATTTTTGCAAATCTCTTTGAATCTGGTTAAACAGAATACAGCTTGTGATATTGTGATTTATAATAAGAAATATGTATTTGGTCTTTCTCCCTTTTCCTGGTAGAAAGCTCCCCAAATCCTTGGAATTTGCTAAAGTGTCTGAGTGATAAAGGTGTCTTTTGTTATGTCATCTTTTGTTACGTTAATGACTTTGGACAACACCCAAAATAGGGGCTGGTTTCTAGTGGAAGCAGCCAGGTGTTGAGAGGGTTGGAACTTTCAGTCCCACCCCCTGCCTCTGGAGAGGCAGCTGGAAATTGAGTTCAGTCACCAATGGTCAGTGTGTAAATCAATCATGCCTATATAATGAAGCCTCCATAAAAACCCAACAGGCTAAGGTTTGGAGAGCTTTCAGGTTGGTAAACACGAGGAGGTGCTGGTGTTATTGAAACTCACCTTCGTGCTTTCGAGTCAAAACATAAGGCAAAGGCAGAGTTTGGGATAAAGAGGAAGGATAAATGTATTGCTTTGCCAGGCAAAGGAGGCCGTAGTAAGTCCTTCAAAACTGCAAGCCCACCCAGAGGCAGGGACTGGAAGGGTCTATAGGGAAAATGCAGGATCTAGCCAGTTTCAACAGGAGTTGTGTTTGTGCCCGCAGCCTCCTAGTTATTTTCAGAGTAGTACTAGGTTCCTAAAACAAAAGGTTTGTTACAGAACCACACTTGATTACTGGCAGAAAAACCAATCGGCACTCTGAGATCTTGGTGGATCAGAGTTTTATTTTACACTGGAAAGCAGGGCAAGAAGAAGCCGGAAGAGGAGTCTCTAAGCTACGAACTAGAGCTTATGTTAGTCCAGTTGGCCATTTTATGGTGCATAACTTTACTTATTTTCCCAAAATGTTAAGAAGGGAGGAGAGAATGTTTGTAGAAGAGAGCAAAAAGTTTCCTTAGTTTAAAATTGAGCCTCTCGGAAGTATTAATGTAGCCATTTTTATTTTATTTTATTTTTATTTTATTTTATTATTTTATTTTATATTTGAGAGAGAATGAGAACACAGGGAAGGGCCAGAGAGAGAGGGAGACAGAATCCCAAGCAGGCTCTGAGCTGTCAGCACAGATCCCAATGCAGGGCTTGAACCCACGAATCATGAAATCATGACCTCAACCAAAATTAAGAGCCAAACACTAAGCTGACTGAGTCATCCAGGTGCCCCACCATTTTAATTTTTATTCAACTTTTTATGCTTTTAAATGGTTTCCCTGGGAAAGTGGTGCACCTAGAGAGAGCACAGAGGCTTTGCACCCTTTCCTCATATGCCTTGTCCTATGCACTCTCTCATATGGCTGTCCCTGAGTTATATCCTTTCATAATAAAACAGTGATCTAGTAAATAAAATGTTTTTCCTAGTGGCTCTAGCAAATTAATTGAACCTGAGGAGGAGGTTCTGGGAACATCTGATTTATAGCCAGTTGGTCAGAAGTGCAGGTAACAACCTGGATTTGTGTCTGAAGTCCAAGGAAGAGGTTGTGAGAACCAACAGTCTATATATAGACAGTGGGTCAGAAGCACAGGTAATGACATGGGCTTGTGGCTGGTGTCTGAAGTGTGTTTGGGTGGGTGGGGGCATCTTGTAGGACTGACCCCTTCACCTTTGAGATCTAAAACTATCTTTGGGTAGATGGTGTCAGAATTGAGTTGAATCCTCAGCCACCCTGCTGGTGTTCAAGAATTGCTTGGTTGTATATGTGGGACACCACCGCCCCCCCCCCCCCCCACACACACATACATGCATACACATTGGAATTGGTCTCAGAACACTAAATTACAGCCAGATTCTCATATTTACTCCGAATTCAATCTGTTGCCCTATGCTGTTTTAGTTGAAGTATATGAACAAAATCTGGCCTCCTACAGAATTATACTCATAAAATAAATGCAAGGGTATTTTAATTTCCTTTCAGATAATTGTAAAGGAGACTTTTATATTACACCCAAACTTGACTATTGGCAATTTCTTAAAAGTTACTTGTAATGTCGAATCTAAAACCATATCAGCAGGGTTTTAGTACTTAGTTTCAATAGATTCCATTAATGCATTTTGTCCTTGGTATCAATTTTTAACCCATACATAACTTTTTTTAATCATATGATGCATTTACCATTTGGAAAATATTGGCTCCCTGAATTATCCATGTCTTCTAAATATGAACATATTTTATACTACAATATTAAATAAATAATCATATCTGTTAATATGTCAACCAGTCTCCTCAGGAAACTTTTTAAATATTGAAAAGATATAAAGCCTATCATGGCAGATACAAGTTTTATGACATTTGAATCTTTGCTTAAAAACTCAAATTTTTAATTGGTAATAATACTGTTGGCCATGTTCTTTGTGGGGATATGCTTCCTTTGTTCATTCTCAAGAAAATGTCTGCCAGCTACCAAACTGTGAAACCCATTGTTTATGCATCAAGTCTTTGTTTCCATTAAACATATTGTTTCATGAAAAAATCCAGTTCAGCTCATAACTCAAACATTTACACAAGTGCTTTGCTAGAAGATAATCATTGTACTTCAGCAGGCAACAGAAAATATTTTCTTGTTTTAAGTTTGTCACAGAGATTATTTGACACAGTGACATGCTCAGGAATTCATATTTAATGTTTTTTCTTTTTCTTCAAGACCATTCTTAAGTTAAAAAGCTATTTCATTAACTGTGAGTATGTGACAGTGACGATTACAATGAACACCCATGTAATGAGCTGCCACTGTGCTAAGGCACCAGTTGTCACTGTCACTGCAAATGTTACACAGTGAAAAGTAAAATGAGTTTTAGTATATTATTATGAAAATGTTTAGACCTGTGGACAACATTCTGACAACTCCAGATATCTTTTCTTGTAACTCTATCAATGTATAGAATATTAAATTTTTAGGAATTTACAAAAACAGAAAACTTTAATAGCAACAGTAAAACAATGAAAACGGAGGAAGAGATGAGCAATTTTTTAATTTATTTAGGAAGAAAATTTTCCTAAATTACATACCCTATCTCCAATATATGTATTTATATTCACTTTTATTTTTCTTTCTTCAAGAAGGTTTCCTAGACAATATGTTTTTCTTTTTACTTACTCATATAGAACTTTCAATCTTTTGATTTGTTATAATAGTGCATTAAGAATAGGAGTTACTTAAAAAGATGTTAAATGTTGCCAAAGTTACAGACCAAGAAACCTATAGTTAGTTCTATTTTTTCTAAGTTTATTTTCAGAAAGAAAGAGAGAGACAGCATGAGTGGGGGAGGAGCAGAGAGAGAGAGAGAGACAGAGAGAGAGAGAAAGAGAGAAAGAGAGAATCCCAAGCAGGCTCAGTGCTGTCAGTGCTGAGTGAGGCTCGGCTCAATCCCACCAACTCTGAGGTCATGACCTGAGCGCAAATCAAGAGTGTCACGCTTAACCAACCAAGCCACCCAGATGTCCCATAAACCTATAGTTAGTTCTGGTCAGGTACTGAACAAACAGATTTAATATATTCATTACACATCTAGCGCTTTCCTGGGGATAGGGGTGGGCAGAAGGAATAGCAGGGTTGCATGTGAGTAAAACTTTAACACTTTGTTGAGAAACTTGAACTAAGACTGACTAGTATGACAGAGATTACTTGCTAAGAACAATAATTAAATCAGCTCTTTTATCCAGATAAATCTAAATCAAAACAATGCAAACAAAATGGGTTTAGCAAAATAATTAAAAACACAAAAATGAAAATAACGGTAATTATAGGAACTGTCACTTTAAGACAACTGTGTACACAATAGTGTTTTTAATATTGATCTTATTACCTTGCTTATTTATTTCTTCAAAATCAGTCCTGATGTTGAAACTGTAGGATGAAAATGACCTTTTGTCAACAACAGAAAAGATCTAAAATGAATTTTTTTCTGAAGCCCAAAGAGACCTGATAATGAGAAGTATTCTCATATTTCTCAGGTTGCTAACAAAAAATTGAGGTATTGTATCATGGATTGTATTTATGATACGGTGTTATTTTCAAGAGGTCAGAAAACACTTGTTTTTTAGCTGTTTAATATTTTCTGTCCCTCTGTCTCCAAATTAACAGAGTGAAAAATGTATTTTATGGATCTAATCTTAAAGAAAAAAAATATTGGGTAAAACTCAATCTGTGACAACCTTATGGTGATAGTCTCATTTGTAAAATCATCAAAATGCTTCATGTCAGAATTATTTTGCCCTTTAACAATTCATTGCACAAAACCTAGTTTACAGATTTACTTACCTCACAAGGTCTTAAGATCTACTGTTACATAGTCAGAACATTGCTACTTCTAGACACAATGTGCCTTCTCCAATGGAAATGATTTGGTGGTCTATAATTATAAACCTGCCTTAACTGACTCCGACTTTATAGCAGAATAGTACAGAACCCTGTCTTACTCTTCTGATGGTTCCAGAAAAAAAGAGTAACTGAGAATGATTTAGAATTCTAATCTTCAAATTATGCTTGTCTCAAGATTTGTCACTATCATTTGCTTTATTTCAACTCAGTGAACTTGTCCTCACTAGATGACCAATGTCCTGTGTTGTCTGGACATTATGAGGATTCTCCAGATGCAGTTCTTTTCAGAACTAAAACTGCAAAAGGCCAAGTAAACCAGGATGATTGATTACTCTTTCTATATCTCTTATCTACATATAGCATGAATGTCACTTTTTATCTCTGATCGTAGGTACTTCAGTCAGCTTCTTTGATACCTAGTTTTTATTTGTAAAATGAAAATTAATAATCTCACCCTGATAGAGTTGTTGCAAGAAACACAAATAATATCTGTAAAAACTCTAGCATAGCTCTTGGTTCCTAATAGGCAATAAATGATAATTCTTTGGATTGTCTTTCTTTTCTTGGGAAATAGAAATAATTGCTTGATACATATAATACATAAACATCCAAAATTAAAAAAAATAGTAGAAAAACATGCTTGATAAAAATGAAGAGTCATTTCTCAGAAGAAAGACATATAAAGGAGTAATACAACTTCAGCAATAACAATAGTAATAATACATATATTAGAGAAAACAGATATCACTTTTCATTGATCTAAAATATACCATTAAAATAATATTTAGCATTAGTAAAAGCATCAGGAATCATATTCTTATGCCCTTTGTTAGAAGCATAAATTATATAGCATTTATAAAGGCTAATAGATACAGTGTAACAAAATGTCAAAAAAACATACCACTTAACCAATAATTTTAGTAGCATTCTCCCCTACAGAGAAGCCTTTGCACACGTAGCCAAATATGTATGCATGTATGCATATGCATGTATGCATATGTAGCCATTTTTATTAGATGTATGATCAACAATGGCCATCGCGACATACCCTGCATAAGGAAAAGTTGTAAACAAACCAAGAATGAAATATATTAAGGTGAGTGTCGCTGCCATTCTATGAACCATCATAAGACCATTAAAAACAGTGATATAAATCAGTAAGTACTGACAGGGAAAATTCCATAATGTAGATTTGTTAAATAAACACAAGAAGGAAAATGCTATATATAAAAAAGTACATAATGAGACATAGAGGTAGAAAAATAACTTTTTCTTTCTGAAAAATTGTGTGTGTGAGCGTGAGAGAAACAGAGAAAAATCCAGAATTATACACCAAAGCATTTAAAGCTAGTTTCCACTGGAGAGTAGAAGAGATTTATCATTATCCTTAATGCTTACGTATTTGATTTATTACCTTGTGCAAATATTACTATTGCATTTAGAAGCAATAAATAAGTAAATAGTGCCTTTTTTAAAGAAGAGTTTTAAAAGTCAGAAATTTGTCTTGCTGGAATATAAAAGACAATAGGTTCAGGATGTATGTCTATCTTGCTCCTAAGTCCTGAGCATCTGTCACAGTGCCAGGCACCAGTTGGTCCTCAGAAAATGGTGAGAAAATATCTATTTAGTGCTAGTTATTCTACATGGAGCTGAGTTGTATAACTGCCTGGATAGATTGTCAAAGCTTTTCTTAAAAATTTTACTCTCTCATCTGCCATGAAACTTTGCCATGAGATTTTTCTATTAAAAAAAAAAGAAAAAAGAAAAGAAACTAGAGCAGAGCTCCAAAGAACAGTTAAGTTTGCAAACATAGAGTGAGCTTGGGAGATTGGGTATAATTACAGGACTAACTGAAAACTGAAGAGTGTTGGGGGCAAAGTGAGGAGAGGATCCTTAGAGGCAGGCAAGACCTTCAGCTATGTGGGCATAAAGAAGGTCACATGGTGAATAAGAGGGGACAAAGTCAACATAACTTTTGCTATTTTTCTGAGAGAAAAGACAGTTATATCCATCCTATTTCATCATTTCATTTTTAAGTTTTCATTTTAATTTCTCTGAAAACAGGATGTGTCTTTCAGTTAATGGTGTTTTCAGTTGCTGTCAGTCAGCCAGGTAGCAGATTTGTGAAAATCTATTCTTGACTCCTGCTAAGATCAAGAAAACTCCAGCATCAAAGATTCTTAGAATTAATTTATAAATTAAATGCTTTCAATGTTACCAAAACTGTTACTCTAAGAACAATCTTTGAGGGATCTCTCATTTTAAACTTATAAATGGGAAATAGTGTTTTTTTTTATGTTAAGGCTGAACAAAACATTAACAATAAAATAAGCATTTCAGTAATAGCAGCAAGTAAACTCTTGAATTATTTAGCCAATGGTAACTCAAATATCTGCTTTGAGGTGGGTGTGGTGCTAGGCTTTTTTCATGAGAAAAATGAAGACAAGAGGCTTGACCTGAAAGTACTGATTGCCATGGGGCGCCTGGGTGGCGCAGTCGGTTAAGCGTCCGACTTCAGCCAGGTCACGATCTCGCGGCCCGTGAGTTCGAGCCCCGCGTCAGGCTCTGGGCTGATGGCTCGGAGCCTGGAGCCTGTTTCCGATTCTGTGTCTCCCTCTCTCTCTCTGCCCCTCCCCCGTTCATGCTCTGTCTCTCTCTGTCCCAAAAATAAATAAAAAACGTTGAAAAAAAAAAAAAAAGAAAGTACTGATTGCCTAATTTCAACTCACATGAAATAGGCTTGTGAGTAGTCTACACAAGAAATGATCTAACTAACACTCACCCTAGTCAATCATAGGTTTCTATGGTTAAAATAATCTGTATGGGTGCTTCAGAGGGATTACAAAACACAAATGCATTACACGTTTTCTGACATGTAGTTCCTAACATGCTGAAGAGGAATTACAGATAGGAATAAATATATTATTTACTAAATTGCAATTAGCTACCATCTAGGAAAAAAAAAATTATCAAGTTCAAACTCATTCAGGACTTCATAAACTTCTCTGAACTCAAGCACCTGCAAGTGAGTTAACCTGGTAACTTCTTCCCAAACCTCCTTTCTGTGTCTTTGTTCTAAGAACGAATTTGCATATAAGAGAGAATCTTACAATGACCCTCTGGTGATAACCTTTTACTAGAAAGGCACTCAGGTTGCATATGTTGTCTGAAATTTTTACATGCTTTTTATTAGTATTAGTCTAAATTAAATAATATTTGCAAACCTGAGCTATAAAATTAGCACTATATTTACAGAGTGGTTTTAGCAAATGCCTGAGTCTACATGGAAAGGGTAATATTTAGCAATATGCTTTTACTCTGGAAATAGAATACTCTGGTGGCTATCCAGTAATTTGTTAATATCTGAGCAATGTTAGAGTGTCCCTTTTGATTTATATGCATATTGAATTAAAGCTGTCGATTCTGTTGCAAAGCATCACAGTGGTATAATGTGTCGCAGCTATTTTGGGAGATTAGAGACTAGGAGAAAATAAAATTCAAATTGGTCTTAAAATTTATATTTTGTATTCAATATATGTATCAAAGCCTCCTATTTGTTACTAATGTATCAGAGCCATCCACTTATATTTATTATGTCCTTTCCAGAATCATTTAGCCAAACATGCTCTAGTTTTTTCTGAAAATAGAAAGATTTTGATAACTCTACAAATGTTCAGAGCCCTGGTGTTTTTGAGAAATCAAATATTCTCAGATATCCAAGATTCAGAAAAAATTGACTATGTCTATACACTAAAGAAAGCATCCAAATGTTTAAATGCCTGCCTCTGCATTGAGTATATTATAAAATAATTAATGCAATAACTCATAACCCTATCATGAAGATAAATGTATTGAGGTAACTGCTGAAGACAAAAAAAAGTATGCTAAGGGTCAGAAGACTTTCCCTCCCAACCCCGCCCCCCCAAGTCCACATTATTTACTGACACTGTCATAATACCGAACATGAAGAGATAGGTTCATTATTGTTGTTAATATTTTGACTTAACCATTACAGGTTATTTAACTAAGGTTATACAATTACTTGCGTCCTTGCCAACCTTGCTTAAGTGATGTTGAACAGTTTGCAATTCTTAGATAGATTCTTTTAATTTTATACTAAATTCCATAGTATAAACATTTTTTAAAGTTTATTTATGTATTTTTGAGAGTGAGAGAAACAGACCACATGAGCAGGGGAGGGACAGAGAGGTAAAGAGAGAGAATCCCAAGCAGGCTCTGCACTGCCAGTGCAGAGCTTGATGTGGGGCTCGAATCCACAAACCTTGAGATCATGACCTCAGCCAAAGTCAAGTGCCCCTCCATAGTGTAAACATTAAGTAAATTACATGGCAAAGTATAATTACTCTTAAACTTCTCTTTGAAGTACAATATACATGCAAAAAGTTTATATACCATAAATAAACAGCTCAATGAGTTATCATAAACAAACATAATCATAAAACCAACACCCAGATCAAGAAACAGAGTATTCTTGGGGCGCCTGGGTGGCTCAGTAGGTTAAGCGGCTGACCTCGGCTCAGGTCATGATCTCGCGGTCCGTGAGTTCGAGCCCCGCATCGGGCTCTGTGCTGACAGCTCAGAGCCTGGAGCCTGTTTCAGATTCTGTGTCTCCCTCTCTCTGACTCTCCCCCGTTCATGCTGTCTCTCTCTCTGTCTGAAAAATAAACAAACGTTAAAAGAAACAGAATATTCATTATCAAGACCACCAAAATCCAGGTTTCCAGACTCTATATTCTACCATGATAATCCTACTGACTACAAATAGCATAAATTATTACTTATGTCTGCCTTTGTATACTCTTTGAAATTTGAATCATGCTGTATGTACTCTCTTGTATACACTCATAATTATGTTTGCAATATCCATCTATATTGTTGCATAAGATTATAGATTTTTATTCTCACTTGTATGTAATGTTCTATTATTCACATATATACAGTTTATTCACCCATTTTATTGCTGTGCCCTTTAATACTTTTTAGCATACACACACACAAACACACAAAACACCTATCGCTGTAGAAAGGGAGACATGGCAAGTTTTTTTTTTTTTTTTGAAATCTACCTTCTTTCAGTTTTCTCAACAAAAGAAAGCATATAATTAAGCAAAGCATGAAAAAAAGTATCTTTAAAGCACATTACATGCAAACAAAAACACTACAACCTAATATTACTCATCTCTTTCTTACACTAAATTTTGCCTTAAAGTAACAAAATAATAAATTGAAAACCATTGCTTAGTTTACAACAAAGCAGTTTGTGTTCATTAGAATTTTTCTGTTCAATTTTATTGATATACATTCATGAAGCATAAAATTCTTCCTTTAATGTGGATAATTCAGTGTTCTTTAGTATATTCACAGAGATATGCAGCTATCATAATATCTAATTCCAGAGCTTATTGACCAGAACAAAAAGAAACGCCCTATTTGCAGTCACTTCTCATTCCTTCTTCCCCCTAATTCCTGGCAACCACCAATACACTTTCTCTATATACGTTGGCCTATTCTGGAAAATTCATGTAAATGGAATTGTACAATATGTGTTCTTTAGTGATGGCTTCCTTAATTTTGCATCATGTTTTCAGACTTCATCCATGTTGTAGCGCATTTTCCTACTCCATTTGTTGTCAGATAATACTCTGTTGTATGGATACCACCTTATTAATCCATCCATCAGTTGGTGAGTTGGTAGACATTTGGGTTGTATCTTCTTTTGGACTATTATAAATAATGCTGTTATGAACATTCATGCAAAAGTTCTTGTGTGTGTGCGTTCTAATTTCTCCTGGTTTTAAATTCAGGAGTAGAATTGCTGGATCACATAGTAATGCTATATTTAATATTTTGAGAAGCTCTCAAACTTTTCCAATGTGGCTGTGTCATTTTATAATCCACTCAGTAATTTTGAAGGTTCTGATTTCTCTACCTCCTCAATAATGCTTCTTCATTTTTTTATGTTCCTCAGACTGGATCATCTCAATTGATCTTTATCCACAGTTGCCAGTTCTTTCTTCTAGTAGTTCAAATCATTTCAGATATTATAATTTTCAACTCCAGAATTATGGTGTTTTTTAAATACTTTTTGTCTTCTCCTGATATTTGATATTTGTGAACCATCATTCTCTTACTTTCCATTAATTCTTTAGATATAGTTTTCTTAGTTCTTTAAACATAATTTATAATAACTACTTTAAAGTATTGATTTAACTAGTCTAAAACCTGGGCTTCTTCTGGAACAGTTTCTGGGATTTATTTTTTTTCCCCTTTGACTTGACCATATCTTCTTGCTTCTTTTTTTTTAAATTATTGTTTATCTATTTATTTTTGAGAGAGAGAGTGCATGGGAGGGACAGAGAGAAAGAATCCCAAGCAAGCTTAGTACTGTCAGTGCAGATCCCAACACAGGGCTGTCTCATGAACTGGGAGATCATGACTTGAGCTGAAATCAAGGGTCAGACACTTAATCAACTGAGCCGCCCCAGTGCCCCATAACTTCTTATTTCTTTGCAAGCTTCATATTTTTTTTAAAAAAGGCTACTTAAATAAAATAATATGGAAGTGCTAAAAATCATATCCTCTTGCTTTCCTCCAGGGTCTGTTGGTATTTGTTTAGTGACTTTCCTGTACTAATTCTGCATAGTTTCTATTACTTGTATCTTGAGACCACTGAAGTCATTTTTTTGTGAGTTTAATATTCAGTTTAAGATTAGACAGGCATTTTTCAATACCTTTTACTAGTTAGTCTCCTACCCATTGCTAACAGGCTTATTGTCTTAGACAAGACTCAAAACACCTACATTTGACAATTCTGTGTTAGCTTTCATTTCTTGCTTATAGGGAGAATCAAGGTCAAAGAGATGCGAGAGATTAAATCCTTCTCAGCCCTGTACATGACATGGTCTCCAGATTTCCAAGAATATGTTACAGCTTTTCAAAGTCCCTTGAAGCCATTATAATCCCAGAATTTCCCTTTCAAGTCTTTGACCAGCATCTTGTTTTCTCCAGCTAGTGTCACTACCTTGACAAAATACTAGACAATACAGTTTTCCCCACAAAGCAAAATCTTAACCAGGACAATTAAAGACAAAATCTGTGAATGGGGATTGTTCATGCACTTGCCAAATAATCAAACTGTTTCATTCTAGGGAGATGAGGCTCTTTAGGGAGCTCCAAACCTGTTCTTCCATCTCTAGTGTATGCTGGGCTACTAGTTTCAAAGATACTATAAAACTGGGGAGAGGATGATGAAAATAGGGCAGATGAGATTTCTAAAAATAAACACTGTTCTTACAGTAATTCAGTAATTGTTTAGAAACATCCTTCAGATTTTCCAAAACTTTGTTTGATTTCCAGAGTTTGGAAAATATTGATCTTAATCTATTTTTGCTCCTGTCTTCATTGTTTTTGTGGAAAAACACATTTTGGAGGTCTTTATCATGTCATTCCAGGCATTTGACATGTTCATTGGGATTTTTATATCTTTCTGTGATCACTTATTACTATGGATTTCTGAACACTTTGAAACTTGGCCTCAGTTTGTCTTTCCAGCCTCATTTTTCTTCTTTCTTATAAGTACTTTATAATACAATAACATTGAACCATCCATTTTTCTACACCACATTTCACCTTTATTATTTCCTAGCTTTACTTTTGCTGTTCTCTCTGCTTATTTCAGGCTTGTTCACTTTAGTTTTGAATAACTCCATTCAGTGCATTTTAAAAAATAATAATACCAAAAATTATAATAGAGCAACCAACATTTCTGAACACTATATCATCAACTACCCTTTATTTTAAGTACTTTGCATTAATTATCTCAGTTAATCCTCACAAAAATCTATGATGCAGAAAGAATATTAAAAAATCAATTTTTAGGTCTATGCTCAGGTAAAATAAAACTTGTTTAGAGATTTAATGCAGTCTTAGAGATAAGCAAGAGCATAGGTCACCAGCATTATTTTAAACTTGAGTTACCAGGTTGAAGTCACCTGATTGAGAAGAAATAAAGAGATTAATTTTAAGGGCAACTATGATGAGCTAATTTTTGAACATGCTACTTGTGAGATACCCAAGTGAAGAAATTCAGCAAGCGATTTGTTACATAAACCTGCAAGACATAAGGGAGGTCAGTTTGGAGATGCAGATAGGAATTATGAACATGTAGGTAATATTTCACATTTATGAGTGGGTAAGCTTGCCAAAATAACCAATACAATGTAGCAGAAGTTTGATGATGGAAATTTGAAAGTACCCAAAATTCTAGGAAAAGCAAATTGTAAAGAGAGAGATTAGAGAGAGCATATCATATGTGAAGAAGAGACATAACCTAGATTATCATTAGAGCTTTAAGGTATAATCTGTACAGAATCTTTCATATAGTGGACAGGAGAAAGGAACAATGAGTACAGAAGTACAAAGGCTTATGAGTAGAGAAGGATGTTCCGTGAATAGAGAGAAAAGAATTCAGTGGAGATTTGTAAACATTACCTAGAGGGAAATGGGAAAGTCTATTGAAAAAGTATTGCCATGTTGTACGTGGTCCATCTGAAGTGATTGCTCTGTATCGTAGAATGGCATGAAGCTGTATGGTTTTAAGATTGTCCGGGCCAGGGTTCAGAGCTCTGAAGACAGAACAAAGAAGACATTATAGTTATGGTTTCAAGGTCAAAGTGTGTTCATTTCCCCACATCTTTTTTTTTCACTTTCATATTGACACATTTCAAAGACACATTTGAAAATTATCATCTTTTTCTAAGTAATTGGAGTTCAATTTTTAATGAGGGCTAACATATGTCTATATGATATTTTAATATGAATAAAAGTCAAGACAGTTACAAACTTTTTAATTTGCTTTTAATCTCTAAATCAAAGAAAATTTGGTAAGATAATTTTGAATTTATATTATCAATCACTTAACAAATATAAAAATCTGAAATAATAATGCACTTTTCTCATTGTGTTTTATTTTTCTATTAGGATTATTTTAAGAATTCAAATCCAGAATTTTATTTCTTAAAGAAATACATTTATACTAAGGTACAAATGACATAGAATTTCAAAGTCTGCATGAAATAACATTTCAAAATCTGATTTTTTTAGGGAAGCCATCAATATTGTGATAATCTGCAACCTGAATATGGAGTATATTAACAAGGTGGACATTATTTCTAGTATAAATATATAACTAAATTTTCACAGACGTTAATATTCTGTTTCTAAATTAAATATTACCTCAGTTAATTTTACACGCAGTGGCCAGTAGAATCTACTAATTAATGTTTCATAATCTTTGTTAATATTGTTATTTCTTAATTCTGTGAATTTCATAAATACTAAAACTTGCATGCACATGTATAAATATCTTTTCAAATTTTGAACTTTACCACATTTAAACAAAATGCAAAAGCTTATCCTTGAGAAATCAAATTTATATTAATATCAGAATTCATATACAATACTAAATATCTTTGGTAAAGTTTAAGTAACTATTAATACTTTAAGGACCACATAAATAAATATTTTCAAAATTTTATAATAAATCTAAAAATAGGTGTGTTGGGAAATATCTAGATAAATATGTGAGAGGAAATGTATTCATTTCTTAGAACTGCTGTGACAAGTTAATACTATCCTAGTGACTTACGACAACAGAAATTTAATTTTTCATAGTTTTAGAGGCTAAAATTCTGAAACCTAGGTGTTGTCAGGGCCACACTTGCTGGGCAAGCTCTAGAGGAGAATCTTTTCTTGCTTTCTCCTGATGATGGGGACTGTTGAAATTCTTTTTCCTTGGCTTATGGCCATATTAGTCCAATCTATACCCCTGTCTCACATGGTCTTTTCCTATTCTGGTCTTTTACAAGGAAACTTGTCATTGGATTTAGGACCCACCTGGATAATCTACTCTTGAGATTTTTAACTTGGTCACATTTTTCTCCATAGAAAGGTAATAGTCACTCTTTTGCCAGAGACCATAGTACTCAGTTGTTCCAGGGATTAGGAAATTTATATGGTTTAGGGAAGCCTTTTCTTTTTTTCCTGCTAACCACAAGAAAGGACATAAAGTTGATTCCTATTTGGCTCATTTTCCTTCTGAATATTTTGCTATCAGATCAGCTATCATCCTTTGCCACAAAAAATGTTATTGCAAACAGTAGCAGCTATGTTTACATTCCACTAATTGAATAATTCCATTAATTGAATAATTAAAAAATTACAAATCACTGATTTCCATCTTTAGATTGCTTAAAGCTAAGTATCAACTGCTGCTATATTTAGCCTCCTATCTTCAAGTCACCCAAAATAAAGTTAATTTGAATTTGTTCTTGATCCAGTTTACTCCCCATTCAATTCATTCATGTGGCTTACTGATATACCACCAAGAAAGTAAAATCCAACTCACAGAAAGGATGAAATATTTATAAGTTATCTATTTGATAAGGAAATTCTATTTAGAATATATAAAAAACACATATAACTCAATATTAAAACGATAAATAGGTCAATCAAAATGGGAAAAAAATATGAACAGATATTTATTTTAATTATAAAAATTTAATGTTTATTTCTGAGAGAGAAACAGAGACAGAATGTCATAGGGAGAGGGGTGGAGACAGAGGGAGACACAGAATCCAAAGTAGGCTCCAGGCTCTGAGCTGTCAGCCCAGAGCCTGACATGGGACTCAAACCCACAAACAATGAGATTATGACCTAAGCCAAAGCTGGATGGTTAACCTACTGAAACACCCAGATGCCCCTGAACAGATATTTATTTAAAGAAGATACACAAATATCCAAAAGCCATGAGAAGATGCTCAAAATCATTAGCTATTATGGAAATGCAAATTGGACTTATGGGCTACACTTCACACACAGACTAGGAAGGCTCTGAGAAAAAAGACATAATAATAAGCATTAATGAGGATGCGGAGAAATTGGAACCATCCTACGTTTTTATGTATACAGGTAGTAATATAATATGGTACAACTGCTTTGGAACTGCTTTGGCAGTTCTTCATACTGTTAGAAATACTATGATCCAGCAATTCATTCGTAAGTATATATCCAACAGAAATGAGAACATATATCCATGTAAGTATTTGTACACAAATGTTCATAGCTTCATTATTCATAATAGCCATAAAGTGGAAACAACCTAAATAACCACCAAATGATGAATGAGTCTCCAAAATGTGGTCTATTCATATATTGGAATATTATTTAGCCAAAAAAAGGAGTGGAGTATTGCTATCTCCTATGGCACGAATGAACCTTGAAAACAGTGTGCTAAGTAACATATGACAGCTACAAAAGTATGTATATTGTGTGCTTCTATTTAAATGAAGTATCTGTAATAAGGAAGTCTCTACAGAGACAGTAAGAAGATCAGTGGTTGTTTAGGCCTGAGAGTGGGGAGGGGTGTGGGTAGGGAGAAGGGCAGCGATTACAAATGTCTATAGGGTATTTTGAGTAGAGAGATAAGAATGTTTGAAAATTACATGGTGGTGATGATTTTACAACTCTGTCGTTATACTAAAAGCCATTGAATTGGAGACTTTAAATAGAGTGATAATACGGTATGTGTGCTATATCTTAACACTGTTAAAACAAGCCAATCTAAAAATTTAAAAGCAGGGGCACCTAGGTGGTTCAGTCAGTTCTTTGTGTGTGTGTGTGTGTGTGTGTGTGTGTGTGTGTGTGTGTTTTCTGTAGCTTAGACCAGAATGAGAAATAAGGAGTACAGTAGAAGCTGATCTTGTAAGAGAAGATCTCATAAGGTAGGAAATCTGAAATTCCCTTTAGGGACAGAGTGTCCAAAGTTGGGTTATAAAACATTGTCAAGGTTTGCAAGATGATAGTTGGTGGGAGAAAGAATACCACAAATTCTTCTGACAATTTGTTTAAATCTGAAACAACAGTCTATGTGAGAGATGACCACGTGTCATGACAAGCTGCTTCAAGTCCTGTGGGAGGCCTGGAGTGTGGCACAGTGCTTTCTTTGCTCATTTGTAGCCTGTTGTGATGTATTTTGAATTATGCAGTTTTACATATCATATCACAAAACTTTAAGAAACCTGACTCTCACAACACAAGACTGTCTTAAAATAATTCTTGTAAAGAAACATTTCATGAAAGAACAAATATATAAAGAGAAAATGATAGTAGTGACAATAAAACTTACTAAAACTTCTCCACTGGAAATATTATGGGGTTAAATAAGAACAATCTAATCAGATTTGATAAAAATTTTACCAAGAAGTTTCTGTATGTCTTAGGTATCCATAGGAAATTAGTACAGAAGTACTAATGTCCACTGCCCCTCCCAGAGGGAATTATATATTTATGCCAATGGATTGATATCAACTTTTGTCATGTGATTTTGGACCATGAAATATGAAAATATGAGTGGAGTTATCCATTAAGAAATTTAAAAATTTATTTAGACAACTGTATTAGTTGTCTAGGATGCTATGACAAATTTCCACAAGCTAGTGACTGAAAACAAGAGACATTAAGAGACATTTATTCTCTCACAATTCTAGAAGATAAGAATTTGAAATCAAGGTGTCAGCAGGGTTAATTCCTGAAGCTTCTGGAGAAGAAACTATCCCATGCCTCCCTCTTAGATGCTGGTAGTTGATGGCAACATTTTCCATCATTCGAATTCCTGACCCTACTTCCACCCAGCCTTCTGCTCTGTTTGTGTCTCTGTCCCCTTCTTTCACTATGAAGACCTGGGTCATTGGATTTAGGGCCCCATCTAAACTCAGGATAATTTCATTTTGAGATTCTTAACATATCACATCTGTAAAGACCCTATTTCCAAATAAAGTCTCATTCTAAATAAAATAAAGGTTTTGGGTGAGCATCACTTTTAGAGGGAACCCTATTCAATAAAATACTACAAGGCTGGCTGGCTTAACCAACATAAATTAATTTTCTCACAGTTTTGGCGCCTAGAAATCCAAGATCAAGGTGTCTGTAGGTTTGGTTTCCTCTAGGTCTCTCCTTGGCTTGCAGATAACTGCCTTGTCACTGTGCCCTCACATGGCCATCCCTATCTCTGTGTTTATGTCCTAATTCCTCTTTCTTTCTTTCTTTCTTTCTTTCTTTCTTTCTTTCTTTCTTCTTCTTCTTCTTCTTCTTCTTCTTCTTCTTCTTCTTCTTCTTCTTTGTTTTGTTTTTGAGACTTGAGACTTGAGACAGCCCACAAGTGTGTAAGTGGGGGAGGGGCATAGAAGAGGGAGAGAATCTTAAGCAGACTCCATGCCCAGCAGAGGCTGGATGTGGGCTCAATCTCAAAACTGTGAGATCATGTACTGAGCCAAAATCAAGAGTCCAACACTTAATTGACTGAGCCACCCAGGTGCCCCATGTCCTAATTTCTTCTTATAAGGATATCAATCATATTGGATTAGGACTGACCCTCATGACCTCATTAAATTTAATTAAAGGTTTTTAAAGACCTGATCACCCAATACAGTCAAATTATGAGGTATTTGAGGTGTTACAGTCAAGTTTTGAGGTATTATGAGGGTATCAGGACTTCAACATATGAATTCTGGGGAAGATACAATTTAGTCCATAACATAACACAAGAAAAATGAGTGAAGAAATTGAACAGATACTTGAAGAAATAAAAATATACTGGTAGCCAATAAACATAAAAAATGTTCAATGTCAGTAGTCATTAGGTTAATGCATATTAAATCCTAATAAAGGGGACTTGCTGTTTTAGTTCTGGAATATAGAGCTTGAAAAATGTTACTCCTATCCTTAAGAAAAGAAAAAGCTGAACAAGTGGGAAATCAACAACTTTCCTTAGACGCATAGGGGAATTGAGGTTGTTGGGCAAATCACCACTGGGAAATACAGAGAGACGGCTGAATCCAAATAGTCACAGTGGAAACTTCCTGTTGTGAAGCAGAAGCTGCTGGAGTCATGAACTGCTAGAAACACACAAGTGGAAATTTTGATGGGTGGTTGAAACTAAATGTGGGCTAGCATAAAAGTGAGGAAGTCCTGGAGGCCTCAGTCTCAGGGAGGGCTGAGATTTGTGGCTTGTGCTACCACGAACTCCATTACATTTTCACATTGTGTATCTGAAAAAGAGATCCTCTCGCTTATTGCTCTAGCTGGGGGAGGGGAAGAGGAACCATTGTGAAAAGACTGCCACTTTCTTCATAAACAGGATTTACTCTCCAGGGGGAAAAAATTTACTAAGGTCTTAGGTCACTACAGGGGGAAGAATTTCCTCCCACTCAAGCCCCTGTTAGTCATCTTGTCTCACCAAAGGATGGGGAGAAAAGGACAAAGAGCACTGGAAACGTTTGAAAATGTCAGAGTACAGAGAAAACTAACTCAAAGACTGATAGTTATTATAGAATTATAGAAAGCCTCCGCTTCTCATCTTACCACCATAAAATAGGGCTCCAATGTAATAGGTGATTACAGTAGACAGGACTACAAGATGCAGATTATCAGAGGGGTTCTCAGAGAACCCCCAAAACAACTGGGGGCACATAAGCAAGAACACTAGAAGGATTTGAAGACTCTGGTACTCCCAAAATTATAGTAAACATTAAGCACAATCCAACTCCTCAAGTTAACATATATTCTCCCATTAAATTCTCATCTACCTCAATTTCTGTTACCTGATGAAACACCATATCATTTCCAATTATACATTTAAGGACTAGGGCAATTACTCCAAAAAACTACAGACGTCAATGCTGTAAACATTATCCTCTGAGTATCCAAAGAATCACAGTCTTTAGAACATGGAAGAAGCCATACATAGTATTTGAACCATATTGAACTAAAATCCTGATGCTGCTGCAATTTTATGACCTTATGCATTGAGATGGTCAGTGGTCACTGACTTCCTTATGAAGGGGAGCAGAATTTGCCACTTCAGAATATGCCTTATTAACGTAATGATTACCTTGAATTGGTTATTTTTAAGAAACTGCATACACATATTACTCTGAAAACCAAGTAATAGATACCCTTTTTTTAAAAAAAAAGCATTTACATTTGTAGTGGAAATCTCCATGTGTATGCATTTGTCCTTCTCTGTACCCAGAAGAGAAGGGTAACTAAATCTCTAAAATTTCTTACCAAAGGAGAATCAACGAGTGGACTTAAATCTGTATAACAACAACTCTTGTTACTTGTTCCTGTGCTTTTCCTGGTGGCCTCCCATTAACAGGCCCCCATAATACCTTTCTTTTGTCTTTATCTGAGGATGGTATTTAAGGCTTAGGCCTTTCCAGGGAGTTATTCAGTTTTCTGAAGGAAATACAGGTTATTAAACTTCTGTATACTTTTCTGTGTACTTTTCTCTTGGTACTCTGCCTTTTTCTTTCAGTGTGTAGGAGGATGTCATATCCAAGAATCTTGAGGAGTAAAGGGAAATTTTTTCTTCCCCCACACTTGTGTATATCAAACTTCAACAAGCTGTGTTAGCATTCCAACATTCATGTTGTTTTCAGCTCAGTGATGAAAACACATATTCTTAATTGCTTATTGCTTTTTTGGTGATAGAAATTATAGTAAATAATAAATATTTCCTAATATTGTCAGCTGGCCTTCCCCCCTCATAGTTATTTTCCTATCTTAACTATAGTATGTTATTCTCCCCTCATAGCTGTAAAGTCTACCATTTCAGAAATGTTAAACTGTGCCCATTTTCTTAACTAATAAATGCCTCCTCAAAGGCACATCTATACATATCTCAGAAAACGATGTGAGCCCATTATGACTAAACCACTTGCAAAATTGAGGCCTCCAATTGGATGTCAAACAATAAACAATCTATAGTTGTGTGTATTCCCAAGCCATTAGCCTCAGCAACAGAAACCAATGAAAGGTTCTTCTCCCAGAAAGCTACAGAACATTCCTCTGAACCACTTCTCATTGCATGTTCTTATGACTGGCATAAACATCACCATTAAATCGTTTCAGGCTCAGCTTTCTTTAGATGGGAGAGTCATTCAAATCCATAAACTCTATTCTCACAAGTGCAGGATGTCTCCTTCCTACCAACAGGCAGCAGAGAAGTGGAGATAGACTGTCAAACTCAAGTATGTTTTATTTATTGCTTGGGTTTTCTTTGTTTTTAATTATGATGAAAGACAACTAACATAAAATTGACCATCTTACTCATTTTTAAGTGTACAGTTAAGTACACTGTTGTATAACCAATCTCCAGAACTCTTTTTATCTTGCAAAATGGAAACTCCTTATCTATTAAAGAGTAACTCCCCATTCTTCCCTCCTACCATCCCCTGGAAAACACCATTCTACTTTCTATATCTATGAATTTGACAACTCTATGTACCTCATATAAGTGGATTCATATGGTATTTGTCTTTCTGTGACTGGCTTATTTCACTTACCATAATGTCCTCAAAGCTCATCCATATCAGAATTTTTTTTCCTTTTGAAGGCTGAATAAATACTTCATTGTGTATATACCACATTTTGTTTATCCATTTGTCCCTCAGAGGACATAAGGGTTACTTCCATCTTTTGGCTTTGTGAATAATACTGTTATGAACATGGGTATACAAATATCTCTTTGAGATTGTGCCTTCAGTTCTTGTGGGTATATACCCAGAAGTGATATTGCTGGATCATATGGTAATTCCATATTTCATTTTTTGAGAAACCCCCATGCTGTTTTCCATAGCAGTTGCATCAGTTTGCATTTATACCAATAATGCATAAGGGTTCCAATTTCTCCACAACCTTGCCCAACACTTGCTATTTTCTTGGATTTTAACAGTAGCTGTCCTACTAAGTACCAGGTGGTATTTTAAACCTGAAGTGTATTAAGTGTCGCAGCTCTTGCAAATGTTCTTCAGTATTCCCAATTTTTTTGTTTTAAAACCACAAATTCTTGGACCTTACGTTAGGAATCCAGACCCAGGAATGGAAGCAGCATCGTGAAGGGAAAGGACTTGTAATTTTAAACCACACAGGGGATACCAGTGTAGCCTGTTATGCTACTGGAGTTCTGAATCTCTGTTCTATATCCATCCCAGTAGTACTTCATTATCAGAAGGCACTTCCCCAGCCATGGGACTGGAAATCTATGATATTCTGACTTTTCTCTCAGGAGATAGTCAATTCCCTCACTTTCCTCTCTGATCTTTCTGTAAATTATGTATCAGTGAAATATTCTATCATGTATAAGTTTCTGATTGTTACTTAGGCAGTTATGACAACTTTGCCCTGAATAAGTGTGTATAGCACTCATAACATTTCTTTTTACTAGATAATTGGGCCAAATACAAATGTAACTAAATTTTAGAAAATCCCTATGGGGAAAAGTAGTTATATGCAGTCTTTTTTGTTTCTAGAACAGTGCCAAAATATCACAGTATAAAATAGAAGGGGAATTTAGAAGAAATAAAAAAAAATTAAACTTAACTAGATGTTTTGCTTATGGCCTAGGGGGAAAAAAATTGTATGTTTGAAATTAAATAGACTTTTAATCCCGTATAATTTTTCACTTTTACCCACTAGAGAGAATTTATTAGAGATAATAATCCCTTAACATACATGGCATACATAGCATATTTCACTTTAAGAGCAATTTCCCATGAATCATTTAATCTTGCATAAGTCAGTATTCATGTCATCTACATTGAACTTTGTTATCTGAACGTTCTTCAGAGGCTTCAGGGCTTGTGTGTTTACCTCTTGTCTTCCCAGTGTTTGGAATGCTTTCTTCAGTTCCTAATCTAGAATTGTCTCCAAGAAAGTCTTTTCCTATTCCTGCAACTGAGAACCTTTTGGTTCTTTTGGACCTATTTGGTCCCACAGAACAGCGAATGAGACGTTTTAGCCCCCTGTTTTTATACGTTTTCATTTTCCAGTCCCTTATCAGTCTTTACCAATGGACTACACATTCTTTATAAACTGAAACTAAGATCAGTTAACCATTTATTCTAGCATTATGTCAGGCATTTAAATTGTATTCTATAAAAATCTGCTGAATAAATTAATGAATAAATATTAATGAATAAATATACATTAATATCTGCTTTGAAGCTAAGTATAAACCAAGTCTGAGTAAAGGAAAAATGTGGGTATAAGATAATACAGCATACATGCAGCTCAAATAGAAATTCTCCGAGGAAGTTTTCCAAAGGAGAGGGAGGCTGTCTTATTTAAGCAGTACTCTGAGTATACTGTGAGAGATGGAAAAAAAAAAAAAAAAAAAAGAAGCATAGTATCAGCTCAGTTTTGCAAAAGGGAAAACTGTGACAAGACACATCATGTGACTGGTTGAAGTGTTTCCATACAGGTTTCCCAAAAACCCAACCTGAGATTAAGTTTTAGGTGTAGGTGTAAGGAATCCCTGGACTTACCTTTATAGTCTTGTATGTGTTTCCCTGAGAATCTGATGTAATTAGTCTGCAACTACCTTAACATTTTAGTAATAAAAATAACAATCATGGTTTATGCTATTGATCAAGCACTATTTATGTTCCAGGCACTGTATGAACTCATTTAATAGATTATTTCATTTAATATCATAATAAGCTTATGGAGTAATTAACATTATCATCCTCATTTTTTTTTAGAATAGGACTGAAGCTTAAAAAAGATTGGCTCGTATACATTTTTGTGTATGTGTGTATCTCCTAAATGATTGTAGGTATAGGGACCTCTGTTTTGTGAGCCTGGTGATACTGTATGATCTTGTATACCTGTATGCTTGTATCTTGCATGATACAGTATAATCTGTTTTTCTAATTTTTTTTTTTTGATGTTTATTTTTGAGACAGAGACAGAGTGCAAACAGGGGAGGGGCAGAGACAGAGGGACACACAGAATCCGAAACAGACTCTAGGCTCTGAGCTGTCAGCACAGAGCCTGATGTGGGGCTCAAATCCAGATCATGACCTGAGCCAAAGTAGGACACTTAACCTACTGAGCCACCCAGGTGCCCCACCCCAATCTGTTTTTCTAAGTCACAGACCCCTTTGTGCAGTGACATTAGAGCACTGACTACATTGTGAAAATGCTTGGCTGGTGATTCCTCCTGCATTTTGTCTTTCTCTCCTCCCAGCATTTGAGGGGCTCCCTGGGTGGCTTAGTTGGTTAAGCATCTGACTTCAGCTCAAGTCATTCTCTTGTGGTTCATGAGTTCGAGCCCCGCGTTGGGCTCTGTGCTGACAACTCAGAGCTTGTAGCCTGCTTCGGATTCTGTGCCTCCCTCTCTCTCTGTCCCTCCCCCACCTGTGCTCTGCCTCTGTCTCTCTCAGAAATAAATTAAATTTGCTAAGTATGTGATTTAATAAGCCTCAGTTTCATATCTATAAAAATGGACTATTAGAATAAGCACCTCATAGGTTTGTTTTGGTGATTAAAAGTGGTAATGTACCTAACATGTACATATGGTTGGCACATATAATGTTCTATTAACAAAAGCTTTTATCTCTGGCTTATTTTTTTCTTCAGATTACAATGTCCGTGAAGGCAAGTGTTATATCTGCTTTGTATATTCTTCTCCATGTGCATTAAACTCTTTAGTATTTATTAAATAGCTAAATGCTTGAATTTCTTATCTAAAATCACTTAATATGTGTTGAAATAAAAACTGAAGCAAGTCTAAGAACAGAAAAATTTAGCTCTAAAAGCATTTGGCTCCATGGTTCTTAAAATAGCATTGTGGCAATCAAACATATAATTTATAATCACGTATGAGTTATAAAAGGTAATGCAAGACTTAACATTGGTTTATAGAAAATTGTCTTTGTAGTTTCAACCTGGGTGCTCAGTACATATGTCCTTTAGGAATAATTTAAATGCCCAGACAATCTGAGATATTCCTTTTCTTTCTTTTTATTCTCTCCTCCTTATATCTACGCTGTCTTTAAAATAAGACATTAATTGTTACTATTTTTTTTATCATTGCCACAGTTTGTTGATGTTTCCTTTTCCTGGCTTTTTATAGAAGAGAACACAGTTAACAGAATTTTCCTGAATATGAGACTTTAATTCAGCATCATTTTTATTTTTCAGGTTTGGTTGGAGGAAGTGGTAGGAGTGGGGAGAGAGATTAATATATCACCTGAGGAACCCCTGTGGCAATGATAAACCTTCCCCTGTGGTCGTGTTCTTTTACACCAGGATGGAGAAAAACTAAATTGCATATACATGCTAATGTTAGGACTTTTCACATAAAGTCAAAAAAAAAAAAATGCAGACACATTTCTGAGTAAAATCTGTTCCAGACTCTCCTGGGCAATATATGACAGCAACAGCTCTCCACAGAAGTTCTGGAACGAAGAGGAGGATAGAGTTTAGGAGAGGATAAGGAGGATGAAGATGAAGCAGAGTTTGGAACTATGACAATGACTCAGGCAGGTAAATCAGTTCTGCCAGGTCAGATCAACACTGAGCAAGGCACAATGGCCAGGTGTGGGGTTCAGACAGTCCCAGCTAATCCTGTGGCTAAAGGCCAAAGGAAGAAACCTCTGTGATAAGAGCAGGAGCCCCATACCTATTGCGTTTTATAGATGAAGTTGTTGTTGTTTAGTGGTGATGATATACTTTATGCTGTTGTAATGAGACAGGATTAAATGTTGATGGATAGAATGTTTTTTTCAAACTAATACACATTTTAAAGAGCTATAATTATCAAGTCCATCTTCTTAGTATTGCCAACATATCCTTTATGAGCTACCATGTTTCTTTTTTTTTGTAATTCAACTTTATTTTTTATTTTTTAAAATTTACATCCAAATTAGTTAGTATATAGTGCAACAATGATTTCAGAAGTAGATTCCTTAATGCCCCTTAACCATTTAGCCCATCCCCCCTCCCACAATCCCTCTAGCAACCCTCAGTTTGTTCTCCATATTTATGAGTCTCTTCTGTTTTGTCCCCCTCCCTGTTTTTATATTATTTTTCTTTCCCTTCCCTTATGTTCATCTGTTTTGTCTCTTAAAGTCCTCATATGAGTGAAGTCATATGACTTTTGACTTTCTCTGACTGACTAATTTCACTTAGCATAATACCCTCCAGTTCCATCCACGTAGTTGCAAAAGGCAAGATTTCATTCTTTTGGATTGCTGAGTAATACTCCATTGTATATATATACCACTTCTTTATCCATTCATCCGTCAATGGGCATTTGGGCTCTTTCCATACTTTGGGTATTGTTGATAGTGCTGCTATAAACATGGGGGTGCATGTGTCCCTTCGAAACAGCACACCTGTATCCCTTGGATGAAGGCCTAGTAGTGCAATTGCTGGGCCCAAAGGGTAGTTCTATTTTTAGTTTTTTGAGGAACCTCCATACTGTTTTCCAGAGTGGCTGCACTAGCTTGCATTCCCCCAACAATGCAAAAGAGATCCTCTTTCGCCGCATCCTCACCAACATATGTTGTTGCCTGAGTTGTTAATGTTAGCCATTCTGACAGGTGTAGTGATATCTCATTGTGGTTTTGATTTGTATTTCCCTGATGATGAGTGATGTTGACCATTTTTTCAAGTGTCAGTTAGCCATCTGGATGTCTTCATTGGAGAAGTGTCTATTCATGTCTTTTGCACATTTCTTCACTGGATTATTTATTTTCTGGGTGTTGAGTTTGGTAAGTTCTTTGTAGATTTTGGATACTACCCCTTTATCTGATATGTTGTTTGTAAATATCTTCTCCCATTCTGTCAGTTGCCTTTTAGTTTTGCTGATTGTTTCCTTCGCTGTGCAGAAGGTTTTTATTTTGATGAGGTCCCGGTAGTTCATTTTTGCTTTTGTTTCCCTTGCCTCTGGAGACATGTTGAGTAAGAAGTTGCTGCAGCCAAGATCAAAGAAGTTTTTGCCTGCTTTCTCCTCGAGGATTTTGATGGCTTCCTGTCTTACATTGAGGTCTTTCATCCATTTTGAGTTTATTTTTGTGCATGGTCATGGTGTAAGAAAGTGGTCCAGGTTCATTCTTCTGCATGTCACTGTCCAGTTTTCCCAGCACCACTTGCTGAAGAGACTGTCTTTATTCCATTGGATATTCTTTCCTGCTTTGTCAAAGATTAGTTAGCCATACATTTGTGGGTCCATTTCTGGGTTCTCTATTCTATTCCATTGATCTGAGTGTCTGTTCTCATGCCAGTACCATACTGTCTTGATGATTACAACTTTGTAGTATAGCTTGAAGTCTGGGATTGTGATGCCTCCTGCTTTGGTTTTCTTTTTCAAGATTGCTTTGGCTATTCAGAGTCTTTTCTGGTTCCAAACAAATTTTAAGATTATTTGTCCTAGCTCTGTGAAGAATGCTGGTGTTACTGTGATAAGCATTGCATTAAATATGTAGATTGCTTTGGGTAGTATAGACATTTTAACAATATTTGTTCTTCCTATCCAGGAGCATGGAATCTTTTTCCATTTCTTTGTGTCTTCCTCAATTTCTTTCATAAGCTTTCTATAGTTTTCAGTATATAGATTTTTCACCTCTTTGGTTAGCTTTATTCCAAGGTATTTTATGTTTTTTGTGCAACCGTAAATGGTATCCATTCCTTGATTTCTCTTTCTGTCGCTTCATTGTTGGTGTATAGGAATGCAACCGATTTCTGTGCATTGATTTTATATCCTGCAACTTTGCTGAATTCATGAATCAGTTCTAGCACTTTTTTGGTGGAATCTTTTGGGGTTTCCATATGGAGTATCATGTCATCTGCTAAGAGTGTAAATTTGAACTCCTCCTGGATGATTTGGATGCCTTTTATTTCTTTATGTTGTCTGATTGCAGAGGCTAAGACTTCCAATACTATGTTGAATAACTGTGGTGAGAGTGGACATCCCTGTCTTATTCCTGACCTTAGGGGGAAAGCTCTCACATTTTTCCTCATTGAGGATGATATTAGCTTTGGGTCACTCATATATGGCTTTTATCATCTTGAGGTATGCTCCTTCTATCCCTACTTTCTTGAGAGTTTTTATCAAGAAAGGATGCTGTATTTTGTCAAATGCTTTCTCTGCATCTATTGAGAGGATCATACAGTTCTTATCCTTTCTCTTATTGATGTGATGAATCATGTTGATTGTTTTGTGGATATTGAACCAGCCCTGCATCTCAGGTATAAATCCCACTTGGTCGTGGTGAATAATATTTTTAATGTATTGTTGGATCTGGTTGGCTAATATCTTGTTGAAGATTTTTGCATCCATGTTCATCAGGGAAATGGGTCTATAGTTCTCCTTTTTAGTCGGATCTCTGTCTGGTTTTGGAATCAAGGTAATGCTGGCTTCATAGAAAGAATTTGGAAGTTTTCCCTCCATTTCTATTTTTTGGAACAGTTTCAAGAGAATAGGTGTTAACTCTTCCTTAAATGTTTGGTAGAATTCCCCTGGAAAGCCATCTGGTCCTAGACTCTTGTTTTTTGGCCGATTTTTGATTACTAATTCGATTTCCTTACTGGTTATGGGTCTGTTCAAATTTTCTATTTCTTCCTGTTTCAGTTTTGGTAGTGTATATGTTTCTAGGAATTTGTCTATTTCTTCCAGATTGCCCATTTTATTGGCATATAATTGCTCATAATATTATCTTATTATTGTTTTTATTCCTGCTGTGTTTATTGTGATCTCTCCTCTTTCATTCTTGATTTTATTTATTTGGGTCCTTTCCTTTTTCTTTTTGATCAAACTGGCTAGTGGTTTACCAATTTTGTTAATTCTTTCAAAGAACGAGCTTCTAGTTTCATTAATCTGTTCTGCTTTTTTGGTTTCGATACCATTAATTTCTGCTCTAATCTTTACTATTTCCTGTCTTCTGCTGGTTTGGGGTGTAATTTGATGTTCTTTTTCCAGCTCTTTAAGGCCTAAGGTTAGGTTATGTATCTGAGATCTTTCTTTCTTCTTTAAGAAAGCCTAGATTGCTATATACTTTCCTCTTATGACCACCTTTGCTGCATGCCAGAGGTTTTGGGTTGTGGTGCTATCATTTTCATTGACTTCCATATACTTTTTAATTTCTTCTTTAACTGCTTGGTTAGCCCATTCATTCTTTAGTAGGATGTTCTTCAGTCTCCAAGTATTTGTTACCTTTCCAAATATTTTCTTGTGGTTGATTTCGGGTTTCATAGTGTTGTGGTCTGAAAATATGCACAGTATGATCTCGATCTTTTTGTACTTACTTAGGACTGATTTGTTTCTCATTATATGGTCTATTCTGGAGAACGTTCCATGTGCACTGGAGAAGAATGTATATTCTTCTGCTTTAGGATGAAATGTTCTGAATATCCGTTAAGTCCATCTGGTCCAGTGTGTCATTCAAAGCCATTGTTTCCTTGTTGATTTTTTTTTAATTGTTTTAATGTTTATTTATTTTTGAGAGAGATAGAGACAGAATGCGACTAGGTTAGGGGCAGAGAGAGAGGGAGACACAGAAGCAGAAGCAGGCTCCAGGCTCTGAGCTGTCAGCACAGAGCCTGATGCGGGGCTCAAACTCACAAACCGTGAGATCATGACCTGAGCCAAAGTTGGACGCTCAACCGACTGAGCCACCCAGGTGCCCCATCCTTGTTGATTTTTTGATTAGATGATCTGTCCATTGCTGTGTCTGGGGTGTTGAAGTCTCCTATTATTATGATATTACTATTGATGAGTTTCTTTATGTTTGTGATTGATTGATTTATATATTTGGGTGTTGCCACATTTGGCGCATAAATGTTTGCAATTGTTAGGTCTTCTAGGTGGATAGACCCCTTGATTATGATATAATGCCATTCTGCATCTCTTGATACAGTCTTTATTTTAAAGTCTAGATTGTCTGATATAAGTATGGCTACTCCGGCTTTCTTTTGTTGACCATTAGCATGATAGATGCTTCTCCATCCCCTTATTTTCAATCTGAAGATGTCTTAAGGTGTAAAGTGGGTCTCCTGTAAACAGCATATAGATGGGTCTTGTTTTCTTATCTATGCTGTTACCCTATGTCTTTTGATTGGAGCATTGAGTCCATTGACATTTAGAGTCAGTAGTGAAAGATATGAATTTATTACCATTATGATGCTTGTAGAGTTCTAGTTTCTGGTGGTGTTCTCTGGTCCTTTCTAACCTTTTGTTGCTTTTGGTATATATATATATATATATATATATATATATATATATATATATTATATATTATATATTATATATTATATTTTCATATATATTATATATATATTTTCATCTTTTCTCCCTCAGAGAACCCCCCTTAAAATTTCTTGCTGGACTGGTTTAGTGGTCACAAACTCCCATAATTTTTGTTTGTCTGGGAAACTTTTTATCTCTCCTATTTTAAATGACAGCCTTGCTGGATAAAGAATCCTTGGCTGCATATTTTCCTGCTTCAGCACAATGAATATATCCCGCGACTCCCTTCTGGCCTGCCAAGTTTCTGTGGATAGGTCTGCTGCAAACCTAATCTGTCTTCCCTTGTAGTTTAGGGATGTTTTTTCCCTTGCTGCTTTCATGATTCTCTCCTTGCCTGAGTATTTTGTGAATTTGACTATGATATGCCTTGTTGATGGTCGGTTTTTGTTGAATCTAATGGGGCCCTCTGTGCTTCCAGGATTTTGATGTCTGTGTCTTTCCCCTGGTTAGGAAAGTTTTCTGCTATGATTTGCTCACATAACCCTTCTACCCCTATTTCTCTCTCTTCCTCCTCTGGGACGCCTATGATTCTGATGTTCCTTTTTAATGAGTCAATGATTTCTCTAATTCTTAAATCATGCTCTTTTGCCTTAATCTCCCTCTTTTTTTCTGCTTCGTTACTCTCTATACATTTGTCCTCTATATCGCTGATTCTCTGTTCTTTCTCATCCATCCTTGCCGCCGCTGCATCCATCTGTGATTGCAGCTCAGTTATAGTATTCTTCATATCATTTTATCTCTGCAGAAAATGATTCTAATCTATTTTTGACTCTAGCTAGTATTCTTATTATCGTGATTCTAAATTCTGGTTCAGGCATCTTGCTTGTGTCTGTGTTGGTTAAATCCCTGGCTGTCATTTCTTCGTGCTCTTTCTTTTGGGGTGAATTCCTTTGTTTTGTCATTTTGAAGGGAGAAAAGGAATTAATGAGATAGAAAAATTAAAATAAAAAAATAAAATAAAAAAATATTAAAATTTAAATTTAAAAATTAAAAACACACACACACACAAATTGAATAGATGATGCTACATCCTAGGTGTGTTTTGGTCTGGGTGTAGAAAGTGGCTTGACAGATTAGAGAAACAAAAACAAAACAAAACTAACAAAAAATAAAAGGGGGGGAGAGATTAAAAAAAAGGAAATCATTTGAGAGTTTGAAAAAAATGAATAAACTAAAGTAGACTGAATTACAGAAAAGTAGAGAATATAGTAGAAAAATATAGAAAAATATTTTTAATAACAATTAAAAGAAATATGAATTTTTTTCATTTTCTGTATTTAAGAAAAAAGAAAAATGAAAAAGAGAAAAAAGATAAAAGAAGAAAAAAGAAAAGACAAAAAAAAATTGTTTGAAAATTTGAAAAATTGAATACACTGTAGTAGACTGAAATAAAATGATGGGAGTAAGATAGAATTTGAAAAAAAATTACATAAAAGCAAAAAATACAGTAATAAAAATTAAATAAGATATTTTTAAAGGAAATTGAAAGTAAAAATGAAGTTTTTCTCTTTCTACATTCAAGAAAAAGAAAAGAAATGAAAAAGAAAAAAGTAAAAAAAAGAAAAAAAGGAAATTGTTTGAAAATTTGAAAACGTGAGTACACTGAAGTAAACTAAACTAAAATGATGGAAATTAAGTAGAATTTGAAAAAAATTACACAAAAGTAGAAAATATAGTAATAAAAATTAAAGACATATTTTTAATAAAAATTGAAAATAAAAATGAGTTTTGTTCTCTTTCTGTATTCAAGAAAAAGAAAAGAATTGTAAAAGAGAAAAGGAAAAAGAGAGAGAAAAAAAGAAAAAAAATTGAATAGATGAACTTGCTAACAGATTGAAGAAGGACTGAAATTGCTTCGTTTTCCCCTAGAGGTCAGTCCATGTAGTTCTTTATAGTCCATAAATTAAGCCTGTGGTGAGGTTTGTGTTCTTGAAGAGCGAAGTTGGCCCGTTGAGCAGGGCTCAGTGTAACAGCTCCACTCTCCACTAGATGGCGCTGCTACCCTACTGGGGTGGATTGTTGCGGTGCTTGTAGGTGTGCATGCGCGGGCCAGCCACCCAGTCTGTTCTCCCGGATCAGCAATTGCGCATCCATCCTCCGTCTTCAGCTCTCGTCCACTCCCCTATTTTCCACTCTCCGTGATCAGGCCCCAGGCAGTACCTCTCTCCCGTGTTTTGTCTCATATGTGGCTGGTTTTCCCCGGCCCCTTACTTCTGAAGGACTGAGGCTTTGACCCTCTCTGCCCCTTTGCGGGAGGGTCTCACCGAGCGATGGCTGAATGAGCAATGGCCAAATGTCGGCTGCACCCAGGAATGCCCTCTGGATTCTGCTTTTGAGGGTGCCCTGAGACTGCAGCCAGGTGCCAGCCCGCCCCTCCAAAAAATCGCAAGACAGCGTAGCCTCAGCGTTTCAGGGACCATGGAAAATCACAACACACATCTGGCACATGTTTCACCCTTAACGACCTTGCCCCAGCACCAGCGAATGTGGCTGCCTTCTGGGGTCTGCTGGGACCAGGTGACTTCAACAGTCTCTACCAAATATCCTTCCAGCAGCGGAACTGCTTTTCCCCGTGTGGCCCGAGAACTTCCCAGACCCCACTCTGTTCCTGGCGATTCACCCTTCTCACCAGAGCACTGCCAGGTATCGAGCTGTGGAGTTGCAGCCTTTGTTCTTCCCTTGTTTACAGTCTTAATGGAATTTAAACCCTTTCCTTTCTCCTTTCTCCCTTTTTAGTTTAGTCCCTGCGGCTGTTTCTAATTTTCCACTTTCTCTCCAGCTGCTTTTGGGGAGGGATGCTTTTCCCGTATGCTCCCCCCACTCCCCAGTCTCCGTCCTCTCTCCACCTGCAAAAAGGGCTCCCTAACTTTCGGGGCTTCTTGTTCCCCAAGTTCAGTTCTTCATGTCACGTACCTGCTGAATTCTGTGGTTCAGGTTGTGCGGATTGTTGTGTTAATCCTCTGATCAGTTTTCTAGGTGTGTAGGATGGTTTAGTGTTGGTCTGGCTGTATTTCATGGACGCGAGACACACAAAAATCTTCCATGCTGTTTGCCATCTTGGCTCCTCCTCTGATCTACCTTGTTTCTTCATGATTACACCATCTTTTCAATTGTGATCTTAAAAGAAACAAAGTAAATTTCCTATAATGTGTAATTGATATAATCTTACCCAATTACTTGCAACTGGGCAACAGTTTTAACAGTTTTAACAGTGAACTTCAGCCACCTTTGAATCTCTTTCCTTTTCTTAACTATGTCTAATTAACTAAATGATAATGAAGCTAAACATGTGTAGAGAAAAGAGATTTCCCCTTTTGTGTAGAAAATTCCCAGCAGGTTTGACAATATAAACTTTGTAATTTAAGGCCGTAAGCCAGAAGAATGAGGGGACACATAAGATGTGTATTGTGTGTTTTTACCCGTGATCTCACAAATCATTTTTCTGTAGTGTAATTACTATATTTTGGCAATGGCTGATTTAAAAAGAGTTTTAATAGTAGGACTATATCATTTTTTTGTGTGTCATATCAGAGTAAAGAAATATTGAAAAGCCAATTACCCATAAATTTCTAATGTATGAAAAGGAATGTTAAAATACATATGGTGCAGTGAAAGATTGTTCTAAATGGCCATTTGGTTAGCTGGCACTCTTACAAAAAACTTTATAAAGCCCTCAGTACCCTTCAGTAAATGAATTTAGCCATTGAGGTAGATATGATTTTGAAGTGTTAAATCTTATCATTAGATCAAATGAAATGGCAATTATTGGAATCTGGTTGTTTGCATACGATAAAAGCTGTTCAGTGCTCACAGGATAGGAAATGCAGAGCATTCAAAAAAGCTCTTCATTACTCTGGGAATACCTTCCTTGGCCTTGTTGTTTGACTTTTCTACCTTTAAAAAAAGTTTTTTACGTTTATTTATTTTTGAGATAGTGCACGTGGGGGAGGTGGCAGAAAGAGAGGAAGACACAGAATCTGAAGCAGGCTCCAGGCTCTGAGCTGTCAGCACAGAGCCTGGCTTGGGGCTCGAACACACAGACCGCGAGATCATGACTTGAGCTGGTGGTATGCTTAACCAACTGAGCCACCCAGGCACCTCTGACATTTCTACCTATTCACCCATATTGCACTGGGAGCCTGCATTCATCCAGAATAGTCAATTCCTAATGTCATTCCATGGTGATAGCAGGCCAACTGTGATAGAATTTCATGGGTCCCCATGGTACTTCAGTGATGCATGTGCAAATAACCTTTTGCATTTCTGTGGCACCATTGCCCTAAGGAGCTCAAAAAACTTACTAGAGCTCCTAAATCCTCCCAACATTACCTGTGAGGTGGGACTAGAGATCCCTGATAACATAATTCACATGCAGTTAAATATACTGCAGGTTAAGTTCTGTCTCTTAAAAAAGTAACTCGATATAATAAAAGCTTCTTAAAATAGTATTGACCATTGATACAAGTATTGCTACCTTTTCTCAATTCATTCAATAACGATCTGTTGAAAACCTATGTGTTACGTAGTGTTTGCCATACTTAATCACTATGATCTGACACTATAACCAGAGTTGCCACTTACTGAGTGTCAATCTTGAGTGATTCATTGAGCTTAATTCCTTTTTATGCACAATAAACATCTCAGATAAATTTATGTATGAGAAACCTTAGGTTTTCTTAAAGTAGGCTGCCCAAATTCATATTGCTAGGAAGTGTTGTTGGTGCTGGCAACCAAATTCAATTATATCTGACTCTACAATTGTTCTTTTATCATTATGTCAAGCAGTTTTCTATTGATGGAAAAAATTACCTTCCCCCCAATTAAGATTATCATTCTAGCTGACAAAACTGATTTTCTCAAAGTCTGCTAGCAAATAATAGTAAGCAAATCATAGAACATTGGAGCTGAAAAATATGTTCTTTCAGAAATGAGATGAAAAAGACTTTAACAAAATAAATAAATGGTACTACCTCCTACAAAACTGATATTTTAGTTATGGACAGATTGATAGATTGACTGATAGATCCATTGCTACATAATCTTGCTTCTTAGGTTATTTGACAGTTGAAATAAAACTCAATAAAACATAAGTTTACCTATGGTTTTCATGTATCTTATTAATGTGCTCTATATCTATATGCCTATTATCTCTCTATCCATTTTCCATCTATCTAATCTACCTAGATTTATCAGAGGTTATTATTTGTGTGGAGACTTTGAACATTTTAAAGTGTTTAATAGCAATATAATAGATTGAGACCTTTTCATGACACTGGCATTAGGGAATAGGAGTTTATTATTGTGACTTCAGTATCTCCAAGTAGGTACAGAAAGGTGATAGAAGTTCCTAGTCTCTGTTCAAGTCACTGACTATGAATAAAAATCATTAAAATCCTTGACTACTTTTGCTAAAGTTAGTTCCCTTTCATATTACCTTAATGGAGGTAGAGTGAAGTCTAGATTTATTAACATTAGATAAAATTAAATATGTCAGTCAAATAAGTATTTTTGAATCAATACTAAATACTTGGGTTTTACAAACAAATCTTTACAATTATCATGTACATGCTACATGTATATAATATCATGTATACAATAAATATCACTACAAAAATAGTTTAAATCACTTGGCTATCCTTAGTGACTAAAGAAGCTTACAGAATTCAAGCACTATCCAGAGTTTATGATGATAATTCACTGTGAGATCCACCGCTAAAATATATGAGAACTCTCATTAGATAATTGACTCTCATTATTGTTATGTTAATTTCAATGATGGGGTAAAATACAAAATTGGCGTTTTGAATAACATTGTAAAATGCAGGTACCTGTACAATATTGTAATTGTACAAATTTTAGTAAGAATATGCCATCTTCCTTCTTAAATTACTTGACAATTTACATAAAGGTCATTTACCTGGTTTTTTGTATATCTATATGAATATATATTTTTAAATGTTGCTAAATGTGAGAATTATTTTCTTTATTGTGAGTTTAACATTTATTCTCCAGAACAATTTTTTCCTAGTGTTGATTGTCTTTGCTATAATTGGCAGAGATTATAATATACATATTGAGATGTGAAAAATACAAAGGACACTTACTGTTCTATATACTAATATTTCTTTCTTTCTTTCTTTCTTTCTTTCTTTCTTTCTGTTGATTTTTTTTTTGAATCTCAGTATGCTGCTTTATTTTTTTTAATATGAAATTTATTGTCAAATTAGTTTCCATACAACACCCAGTGCTCATCCCAACAGGTGCCCTCCTCAATGTCCATTACCCACTTTCCCCTGCCTCCCCCCTCGCCCCCCCCCCCCCAATCAAACCTCAGTTTGTTCTCAGTTTTTAAGAGTCTCTTATGCTTTGGCTGCCTCCCTCTCTAACCTTTTTTTTCCTTCCCCTCCCCCATGGACTTCTGTTAAGTTTCTCAGGATCCACATAAGAGTGAAAACATATGGTATTTGTCTTTCTCTGTATGACTTATTTCACTTAGCATAACACTTTCCAACTCCATCCACGTTGCTACAAAAGGCCATATTTCATTCTTTCTCATTGCCAAGTAGTATTCCATTGTGTATATAAACCACAATTTCTTTAACCACTCATCAGTTGATAGACATTAGGGTTCTTTCCATAATTTGGCTATTGTTGAAAGTGCTGCTATAAACATTGGGATACAAGTGCCCCTATGCATCAGCACTCCTATATCCCTTGGGTAAACTCCTAGTAGTGCTATTGCTGGGTCATAAGGTAGATCTATTTTTAATTGTTTGAGGAACCTCCACACTGTTTTCCAGAGTGGCTGCACCAGCTTGCATTCCCACCAACAATGCAAGAGTGTTCCCATTTCTCCACATCCTCTCCAGCCTTTGTAGTCTCCTGATTTGTTCATTTTAGCTACTCTGACTGGTGTAAGGTGGTATCTCAGTGTGGTTTTGATTTGTATTTCTCTGACGAGGAGTGATGTTGAGCATCTTTTCATGTGCCTGTTGGCCATCTGGGTGTCTTCTTCAGAGAAGTGTCTATTCATGTTTTCTGCCCTTTTCTTCACTGGATTATTTGTTTTTTGGGTGTGGAGTTTGGTGAGTTCTTTATAGATTTTGGATTCTAGCCCTTTGTCCGATATGTCATTTGCAAATATCTTTTCCTATTCTGTTGGTTGCCTTTTAGTTTTGTTGATTGTTTCTTTTGCAATGCATAAGCTTTTTATCTTCATGAGGTCCCAATAGTTCATTTTTGCTTTTAATTCCCTTGCCTTTGGAGATATGTCAAGTAAGAAATTGCTGTGGCTGAGGTCAGAGAGGTTTTTTTTCCTGGCTTCTCCTCTAGGGATTTGATGGTTTCCTGTCTCACATTCAGGTCCTTTATCCATTTGGAGTTTCTTTTTGTGAATGGTGTAAGAAAGTGGTCTAGTTTCAGTCTTCTGCATGTTGCTGTCCAGTTCTCTCAGCACCATTTGTGGAAAAGACTGTCTTTTTTCCATTGGATATTCTTTCCTGCTTTGTCAAAGATTATTTGGCTATACTTTTGTGGGTCCAATTATGGAGTCTCTATTCTATTCCACTGGTCTCTGTGTCTGTTTTTGTGCCAATACCATGCTGTCTTGATGATGACAGCTTTGTAGTAGAGGCTAAAGTCTGGGATTGTGATGCCTCCTGCTTTGGTCTTCAAAATTACTTTGGCTATTCAGGGTCTTTGGTGGTTCCATACAAATTTTAGGATTGCTTGTTCTAGCTTCAAGAAAAATGCTGGTGCAATTTTGATTGGGATCGCATTGAATGTGTAGATAGGTTTAGGTAGTATTGACATTTTAACAATATTTATTCTTCCAATCCATGAGCATGGGATGTTTTTCCATTTCTTTGTATCTTCTTCAATTTTATTCCTAAGCTTTCTATAGTTTTCAGCATACAGATCTTTTACATCTTTGGTTAGGTTTATTCCTAGGTATTTTATGATTCTTGGTGCAATTGTGAATGGGATCGGTTTCTTTATTTGTCTTTCTGTTGCTTCATTATTAGTGTATAAGAATGCAACTGATTTGTGTAGATTAATTTTGTATCCTGTGACTTTGCTGAATTCATGTATCAGTTCTAGCAGACTTTTGGTGGAGTCTATCAGGTTTTCCATGTAGAGTATCATGTCACCTGCAAAAAATGAAAACTTGACTTCATCTTTGCCAATTTTGATGACTTTGATTTCCTTTGGTTGTCTGATTGCTGATGCTAGAACTTCCAACACTATGTTAAACAACAGTGGACATCCGTGTTCCTGATCTCAGTGGGAAAGCTCTCTGTTTTTCCCCATTGTAGATGATATTAGCTGTGAGCTTTTCATAAATGGCTTTTACGATGTTTGAGTATGTTCCTTCCATCCCGACTTCCTTGAGGGTTTTTATGAAGAAAGGATGCTGAATTTTTCAAATGCTTTTTCTGCATCAATTGACAGGATCATATGGTTCTTATCTTTTCTTTTATTAATGTGATGTATCACATTGATTGATTTGCGAATGTTGTACCAGCCCTGAATCCCAGGAATGAATCCCACTTGATCATGGTGAATAATTCTTTTTACATGCTGTTGAATTCGATTTGCTAGTATCTTGTTGAGAATTTTTGCATCTATAGTCATCAGGGATATTGGTCTGTAGTTCTCTTTTTTTCTGGGTCTCTGTCTGGTTTGGGAATCAAAGTAATGTTGGCTTCATAGAATGAGTCTGGAAGTTTTCCTTCCCTTTCTATTTTTTGGAATAGCTTGAGAAGGATAGGTATTATCTCTGCTTTAAATGTCTGGTAGAATTCCCCAGGGAAGCCATCTGGTCCTGGACTCTTATTTGTTGGGAGATATTTGATAACGGGTTCAATTTCTTCACTGGTTATGGGTCTGTTCAAGTTTTCTATTTCTTCCTGTTTGCGTTTTGGAAGTGTGTGGGTGTTTAGGAATTTGTCCATTTCTTCCAGGTTTTCCAGTTTGTTGGCATATGATTTTTCATACTATTCCCTGATAGTTGCTTGTATTTCTGAGGCAATGGTTGCAATAATTCCATTTTCATTCACGATTTTATCTATTTGGGTCATCTCCCTTTTCTTTTTGAGAACCCTGGCTAAGGTTTATCAATTTTGTTTATTTTTTCAAAAAACCAACTCTTGGTTTCATTGATCTGCTCTATAGTTTTTTTAGATTCTATATTGTTTATTTTTCCTCTGATCTTTATTATTTCTCTTCTTTTGCTGGGTTTGGGGTGTCTTTGCTGTTCTGCTTCTATTTCCTTTAGGTGTGCTGTTAGATTTTGTATTTGGGATTTTTCTTGTTTCTTGAGATAGCTCTGGATTGCAACATATTTTCCACTCAGGACTGCCTTCACTGCATCCCGAAGCATTTGGATGGTTGTATTTTCATTTTTATTTGTTTACATATACTTTTTAAATTTCTTCTCTAAGTGTCTGGTTGACCCATTTGTTCTTTAGTAGGGTATTCTTTAACGTCCATGCTTTTGGAGTTTTTCCAGACTTTTTCCTGTGGTTGATTTCAAGCTTCATAGCATTGTTGTCTGAAAGTGTGCATGGTATGATCTCAATTCTTGTATACTTATGAAGGGCTGTTTTGTGACCCAGTATGTGATCTATCTTGGAGAATGTTCCATGTGCACTCGAGAAGAAAGTATATTCTGTTGCTTTGGGATGCAGAGTTCTAAATATATCTGTCAAGTCCATCTGATCCAATGTATCATTCAGGGCCCTTGTTTCTTTATTGATCCTGTGTCTAGATGATCTATCCATTGTTGTAAGTGGGGTATCAAAGTCCCCTGCAATTACCACATTCTTTTGAATAAGGTTGCTTATGTTTGTGATTGTTGTTTTATATATTTGGGGGCTCCCATATTCAGCACATGGACATTTATAATTGTTAGCTCTTCCTGATGGATAGATCCTGTAATTATTATATAATGCCCCTCTTCATCTTTTGTTACAGCCTTTAATTTAAAGTCTAGTTTGTCTGATATAAGTATGGCTACTCCAGCTTTCTTTTGACTTCCAGTAGCATGATAGATAGTTCTCCATCCCCTCACTTTCAATCTGAAGGTGTCCTCAGGTCTAAAATGAGTCTTGTACACAGCAAATATATGGGTCTTGTTTTTTTTTTTTTTAATCCATTCTGATACTGTATGTCTTTTGGTTGGAGCATTTAGTCCATTTACATTCAGTGTTATTATTGAAAGATATGGGTTTAGAATCGTTGTGATCTGTAAGTTTCATGCTTGTAGTGATGTCTCTGGTACTTTGTGGTCCTTGCAACATTTCACTCACAGAGTCCCCCTTAGGATCTCTTGTTGGGCTGTTTTAGTGGTGATGAATTCCTTCAGTTTTTGTTTGTTTGGGAAGACCTTTATCTCTCCTTCTATTCTGAATGACAGACCCGCTGGATAAAGGATTCTCGGCTGCATATTTTTTCTGTTTATCACATTGAAGATTTCCTGCCATTCCTTTCTGGCCTGCCAAGTTCCAGTAGGTAAGTCTGCTACTATTCTTTTGTGTCTACCTTTGTAAGTTAGAGCCTGTTTATCCCTAGCTGCTTTCAGAATTTTCTCTTTATCCTTGTATTTTGCCACTTTCACTATGATATGTTGTGTAGAAGATCGATTCAAGTTATGTCTGAAGGGAGTTGTCTGTGCCTCTTGGATTGCAATGTCTTTTTCCTTCCCCAGATCAGGGAAATTCTCAGCTATGATTTGTTCAAGTATACCTTCAGTCCCTTTCTCTCTCTTCTTCTTTTGGAATTCCTATGATATGGATATTGTTCCATTTGATTGCATCACTTAGTTCTCTAATTCTCCCCTTGTATTCCTGGATTTTTTTTTATCTCTCTTTTTCTCAGCTTCCTCTTTTTCCATAATTTTATCTTCTAATTCACCTATTCTCTCCTCTGCCTCTTCAATCTATGCTATGGCTGCCTCCATTTTATCTTGCACCCCATTTATAGCATTTTTTTAGCTCCTCATGACTATTTCTTAGTCCCTTGATCTCTGTAGCAATAGATTCTCTGCTGTCCTCTATGTATTTTTCAAGCCCAACGACTAATTTTTTTACTATTATTCTAAATTCTTGTTCCGTTATATTGCTTAAATCATTTTTGATTAGTTAGCTGTCGCTACATCCTGGAATTTCTTTTGAGGAGAATTCTTCTGTTTCATCATTTTGGGTAGTCCTGGCGGTAGCTCCAAAAGGCAGGGCACTTCCGCTGTGCTGTCAGGAGTAACTTGTGTTGGTAGGAGGGGCTGCAGTCAGACCCAATATCTGCCCCCAGTGCACCTCTGGGGCCACAGTCAGACTGGTGTGTATCTTATCTTCCTCTCTCCCAGGGGCAGGACTCACTTGGAGTGGTGTGGCTCCCATCTGGGCTACTTGCAAGCTTCCAGGCTTGTGGTGCTGCTTTGATGGGATCTGGCCAAGGGTGTATTAGCAGGGGTGGATCCACAAGGTGCACAGGGGTGGGAGGGGCATGCTTAGATTGCTTTGCTATAGGTGGTTCCCTGCGGGAGGGGCCCTGCAGCACTAGGAGGGAGGGATGGATCCACAGAAGCACAGCGTTGGAACTTTGCCCAGTGCAAGTAAGTTTGGTGACGGGAACTGGTTCCCTTTCGAATTTTGGTTGGGGGATGGGAGAGGGAAATAGTGCTTGCCAGCTCCTTTGTTCCCCCGCTGAGCTGAGCTCTGTCTTCTGGGGTTCAGCAACTCTCCCTTCTAGCATCCTCTCGCCCTCCCCACTCTCTGAGAGCAGAGCTGTTGACTTTTAACATTCCAGATGTCAAGTCCTGCTGGCTGTCAGAACTCATGGAGTCTGGCCCCTCCGCTTTTGCAAGCCAGATGTTGGGCGCTCTGCCTTGCGGGGCAGGCTGCCCCTCCACCACCCCAGCTCCCTCCCGCGATTCCGTGTAGCTCTCACTGCCTCTCCGCCCTTCCTACACTCTTCCGTGGACCTCTTGTGTATGCTTGGCTCCAGAGAGTCCATTCTGCTAGTTTTCTGGTGGTTTTCTGGGTTATTTAGGCAGATGTGGGTGGAATCTAAGCCATCAGCAGGATGAGGTGAGCCCAGCATTGTCCTATGCAGTCATCTTCCCAGGTCTCCTGTATCTGTTGATGTTTATTTATTTATTTTGAGAAAGTGAGCAAATGGGGATGGGCAGAAAAAGGGAGAGAGAGAGAATCCCAAGGAGGCTCTGTGCTGTCAGTTCAGAGCCCAACATTAGTAACATGACCGGAGTCAAAGTCAAGAGTTGGATGCTTAACCAAGTGAGCTACCCAGGTGCCCCTAATTTAAACTCTATTTTAAATGCTGAGTCACCTGGGGGCATCTGGGTGACTCAGCTGATTGAGCACCCAACTTCAGCTCAGGTCATGATCTCACAGTTCATGAGTTTGAGTCCCCCATCAGGCTCACTGCTGTCAGAGTAGAGCCAGCTTCAGATCTTCTGTCCCCGTCTCTCTGCCCCTCACCTGCTTGCACACTCTCAAAAATAAATAAACATTTAAATGCCAAATCGACTTGATGGCAGAAAATATACTTATCAATTTCACGTATTCTCTCCAAATATAATATTTGTCAATTTCACATAGTCTCTCCAAGTTCATGATTTCCCTCCTCCTCCTCCTCCTCCTCCTTCTTCTTCTTCTCCCCCCCTCCCCCGCCCCCACCCTCCTGGAATGGCATCCAAGTTTCAGGGCATTAATGTGACAAGTCACCTGACATTGGTTGATGTCAGTATATGTAGGCATTTGCTTAAAGTAACATTACCAGTCTGGTTCATCACTATCCTCAAACTTTCCCATTGGCATCCATTAGAATGTCTGTGTTCCCAGCTGACCAGCTCATACTGCTTTCTATTGTAGCAAATTCTCATCATACTCATTAGATATTTTTTCTTTTTAATAAATTTGTAACTATGTATCAGAGAAACAAAAGAATTTATCTACCTTCTAGGATAAGGAAGTCTTGGAAATACTTGATGTGATGCCTCTGCTGCAATTTACAGCCATGCTTAATCTTCTGCTTATACATTCTGTTGGGTGGTACTGGGTATGATGTTTAATTTTATGTATCAACTTCACTGGCCTAAGATATGCCCAGATAATAGGTAAAAAAATTATTTCTGGGTATGTCTGTGAGGGTATTTGTGTAAGAGATTAACATTTGATTCAGTAGACAAAGTAAAAAGATTTTACCAATGCGGGCAGGTATTACCCAATTCATTGGAGGCCTGAATAGAACTAAAAAGGCTAAGAAGGGTGGATTCTTTTTGTCTTCTTCATCTAGGATATCTGTCTTCTCCTGCACTTGGGTATTGGACCTCCTGGTTCTCTGGTCTTCAAAGTACAGGACTTACACCAAGTAGCCTGCTCTGATTCTCAGGCCTTTGGCCTCAGACTGGAAATTACATTATTAGCTCCCTTGGTTCTCAGGCCCTTGGACTTGACCTGATTTATACTACCAGATTTCCTGTTTCTTTAGTGTGCAGATGACAGACTACGGGACTTCTCAGACTCCCTAACTGTGTGAGCTAATTCCTAGAGTAAATCTTGTTTTATCTATATCTGTATCATTTGTATATATCCTATTGGTGATGTTTCTCTGGAGAACCCTGACTAATACAGTGGGGATCTGAAATTCCATTGCTTGCCAAGTCAAAGATGAGAAATAGGCACAAGTTTTTTTTAGTTTCTTGATACCCCAAACTATCTGTATCACCACCTTCAAAGTTTGGTCTATAGGGTATTAGGATTGTTTTGAGTCCAACCTTAGAAATAAGTCTTCAAGTTTATTTCTGATTATATGCCTCTCCCAGACCACAGTAGAGAACACAAAAATCACAAGAGAAAAGGTTAGGCAAGGGGTCTACCCAAACTATTATTTTGGGAGGCCTTTGACTTTGGAAGCTAGAATGCCACAACATGATTTGTTTGTTTTTGGTTTTGCATTGAGCTGTGGTCTAACTTCTCTGGAGAATGGAGGCCAAGGTTATAGTTTGAATGGTTGAAGGCTGATAGGATAAATGAAGGGAAATTAAAAGATAGCATAGCCAAGAAAATACATAGATCCGCATTGGTTAATGGTGCAAAATTGTATCTCACTACATAATTCTTGAATTAAATATTTTTTTTTTACATTTATAGCTACTCATACTACATCCCCCCCCCCACCTCACAATAATTCTGTGATGAATAAGACAATTTGGTCCATTTTATTTGTAAGGAAAAACTTTAATCTTAAATTTTGTGTGAAATGTATATGTTAATTTTACCTTGAAGACAAATGCCATTGCTATTTCAAAATTCTAAGCTTAAAAAGAAATAATAAAATTAGCAAAAACAGCTAGTTGATAATCAGCTAAGTAGCTTAAAATGCCCATGATCATAACTAATTACTTGTGTTAATGCCATGGAAAGCCAATTTTATGTTTATTTCACATATCTAGAAAAATTATGTATAAAGTTTTTTCAAAATAGAAACCATGAAATTAGCCATTTTAGCTTTATGATATAGTTGTCAGATCTAACTGAAAAAAATTAAATCCAATTTTACTACTCAATGCAGTTTTAATTGCTACAAAACAATAGCATTGAATTGTATTAAAGTCTATTACTTTATTATTACTTTATCAAATTGATACCTTTTATGGCTCAAATTAATTTTTGACTTTCATTTATAGTTGTGTATATAGAATATATTCTTATGTTTCGAGAAGTGACATATTTACCTACTTAAATTTTAAGTTTTGCCAAAGGTATCTAAACTGGCAACCTATTTAACCAAATTCAGATACATTTTTTTCACACTATCCTCAATCAGTTTAGAGTTACTTGTTTAAAGTTTAATAATCAGGCTATTGGATTGGACACTGCAGGAAGCCATCCAAACTGTCTTGAAAAAACTTATGTCACACACAATTACATTAGGCCATTATTTCAATAAGGCTCTCCAAATTCATTCTTCCCAAATTCAGATTGATTGGATATGTAAGTGAATCATTAATGGTCTCAAAGTGCATTAATGACTATAGAGAAATAAATTTAACATATTTTGAATATATATATACATGTGTATGTATATATATATGTACATGTGTATGTATACATACACATATATATGATTCTTTTTTGAGAGCACTAGAAATCATTTGTATCATGCTCTCATTATATTCAGAACTGTTATACTACTGTCTTCTAATAGTATTATATTTGTCTATTTCTCCATTTTTTTAATTTTTTATTTGTTTTTTAAAATTTTTTAACATTTATTTATTTTTGAAAGAGTGAGAGAGACAGAGTGCAAGCAGGGGAGGAGCAGAGAGAGAGGGAGACAAAGAATCCTAAGCAGGCTCCAGGCTCTGAGCTGTCAGCACAGAGCCTGACATGGGGCTTGAACTCATGAACCTTGAGGTCATACCTGAGCCGAAGTCGGATGTTTAACTGACTGAGCCACCCAGTCACCCCTTAAGTTTTTATTTTAATTCCAGTTAGTTAACATACTATTCCTCCATTTTAAAAATAAACAATACATACACATTCCATTATTTTGCAAATAAAATTAATATAAACAGATTCCCCTTTTTCCATCCCTCGAAAGTTTATGATGACAAAATGGAAAAATATGACTTTTACAAGCAAGATTAAAAAATTTTATCACTATTTGGTAAGTGAAGAGATATATCCTTCCTAGATTATATATTCCTATTCCATAGACTTAACAATGAAGTGAAGTTTACAGAGGTCAAAAGACACAAAGTCAATTGTATTGCTACATGCCAGCAATGAACAAACAAGATTTGAAATTAAAAAATACAATAGCAATAAATAAATTAAAAACTGAAGTATAAGTCTAGCAAAATAAGTATATAATTTATATGCTGGTGAAAAAATAAAAGATCATCTAAATAAATAGAGAGGTATATCTCATTCAAGCATTTAAAAACTCAATATCGTTAAGATTTCAATACTGCCCACTTTTATTTAAAATTTTTTTAATGTTTATTTATTTTTGAGAGAGAGAGAGAAAGAGAGAGAGAGAGAGAGAGAAAGAGAGAGAGAGAGACAGAGAGCGAGTGGGGGAGGGGCAGAGAGAGAGGGAGACACAGAATCTGAAGCAGGCTCCAGGCTCTTAGCTGTCCGCAGTGAACACAGAACCTGACGCCGGGCTTGAAGCCACAAAGTGCAAGATCATGACCTGAGCTAAAGTCAGATGTTCAAAGGACTGAGCCACCCAGATGCCTCAGCCTACTTTTATTTAAAGATTCAATGCAAGGGACACCTGTGTGGCGTGGTTAAGCATCTGACATCAGCTAAGGTTATGATCTCGTGGTTTGTGGGTTCAAGCCCCACATCAGGCTCTGTGCTGACAGTTCAGAGCCTGGAGACTGCTTCATATTCTCCCCCCCCCCCTTTCTCTCTCTGCCCCTACCCTGCTCACACTCTGTCTCCTGTCTCTCCCAAAAATAAACAAACATTAAAAAAAGAGTCAATGCAAACCCAACAAAAAATCTCACCATTGTATTTTTGAACAAGTTGATTCTAAAATTTACGTGGAAAGGCCAAGTGCTATAATAGTCAAATCAATTCTGAGGAAAAGAGCAAAGTCAGAAGACTCACATTGCCGTGTTTTGAGAGTTACCACGAAGATGCAGTAATCAGGACAGTGTGTTTTTGGTGAGAGGATAGATGGAGATGAATGGAATAGAATAGAGAGCCCAGGAATAGAGTGACATAAATACAGTCAATTGATTTTTGACAAAGATGCAAAGTCATTTCTGTGGAGAAATAATTGTCTTTTCAACAAAGAACGCTGGAACATTTGCATATATCCATATGTGAAAATAAACAATGTCTTCTAAGATAATGAACCTAAAGTTCATGTTGGTAAGAGAAAGATGACAGACACAAAGAGCTAAGTGGTATAGCAATTCATTCATATGATATTTATGAAAAAGCCAAATTATATGGGTGGCAACCAAAAAGTTGTTACCAGGATTTTGGGAATTGGGAGTAGTTGACTAGAAGACAACAAACACACAGGCTAATTTTTAGAGTGATGAAACTATTGCCTATGGTTCTGAAGTTTTATATATTTTGCAAAATGTTAGAACTCTGTGCCACAAAGAATTAAATTTTGCACCCAAAATTTAAAAAATCAACTAGGGGTTCAATGATTTCTGGAGACTGCAGGCTGTAACAAAAGAATCGAATTTCATTACAGGTATAAAGCATAACCTCACTGACAGGTGTGGATAAAAAATAGAACTGACTTAAGTTCCTTTGCAAAATAGTGTTTCCACTAGAAACCATAACAGTAAAGATAAAAGGAACTGTCCATAAACACTAGTTACTAAAGCTGTTTCTCACAGGGATATGGGTTAACACTTCTGAAAGACCTTTCCGTCTATACTGGGGTTGAGGAAACAAGTAAAAGATCATAGATGGTGAGTGGTAAAGTCAGATTTCTCACTGTTGGACAGCGAAGTTGCAAGTAAGCGAGGGAGAAGACAGGAATGAGCCATATTCTACTGAAATAGAGTTAGAGACATGGCTATGGACTCTTTGTAGATCAACATATGATGAAATAATTATGGATATTTGTACCTGGGTTAAAATACATACATATTTTGTCCACTTGGAGAGCCTAGAAGTAGTAACAACTCGATAGCTACAAGCCCACCCAGCACTTTGTTCTAATACCATTCTCCAATTAAAAACAAAAACAAAAACAAAGACCCCTTGGAGGAAAAACTGACTTAGGATAGGAACAGAGAACAGAGATGAGCTTTAGAGAATCTTTTAGTGCATTTCATAAGAATCAGTCTTTAAACTTCAGTGAAGTTTTGAGTTTATACCAGAAAACATTTCAAAGCAGCTCGTTGAACATTTGAAGTACATTAATATTTCTCTAGATACTGGTACAGTTTACAACCCTGGATTGATCCATGGTATGGTTGTTTCTATTCTGATAACAAAGAGTTTTATCATCAGTGCCATAATGTTGCTCACAGGAGCATTAATTAATGGTACAGATTATAGTTCATTTAGCTATTTTCCTCTCATCTATCAGATAACACCTTAGACTGTGTCTTTGGGATACAACCTTGTAAATTTAGCAAAAAAAACCTCTTTATTTGGTTTTATAACATCTTGTACTTCAGCTATGTAACTGATCACTCAGTACTGCAACTGATATGTCTCCTTCAACAGAATGCAAATCTTGCTATGTCTGTCAATTAATTCCTAGTGACCATGGGTGCAGTGGCACTCTGGAAAATTGAATCAGCAAGCAAGAAGAGAGATAATATTCATGAATGTTACACAGCATAAAGAAATATCTTGAGCAAATTGAGCGCCAGGAAATAGCGTGCATGCTAGAGTTCTAGACACATAACGACTTAAAAATAAACAACAATATTTGTTGGGCTCCTGAGTGGATCAGTGGGTTAAGCATCCGACTTCAGCTCAAGTCATGACCTCACTGCTTATGAGTTCAAGCCCCGCGTCGGGGCTCCGTGCTGACAGTTTAGAGCCTGGAGCCTGATTCAGATTCTGTCTCTGTCTCTCTCTGTCCCTCCCCACCCCCACTCTCTCACAAAAATAAATAAACATTAAAAATTTTTTAAAAACATTGTTTAATGAATTAATGTCCAATGGTTCAAAATACACATGTGTTTATATTGAGAAGAATGTTGTACTATATGTTTCATTACCCTTAGTTATCAAACCAATTAATTTCTCACGTGAGGTGGACAAAACTAAAACTAAATTAGTGGAAAACATTTTCATGCCACAAAACTGGTACCTTTAGAAGTCCTTCAGAACATTTCTATAAATAGCGTCCCATATGGTATTCAATTAGAAGATCTCCTCTGAGAGCATAAGCCATGTTCCAGCAACAAGGTTCCCTTCTGTGCTATTAAGTCAGGGACATGAACACGCTTCTTGTGAAGTATCCAGCTGGCTTAGTCCTCCCATATGGTAGTAATCTAGTATTAAATATTTTTTTGGCAGAAATATTTTCCAGGTACATTGGAAAAATGCAATGTATTCCTCCAACTGAATACTTGTAGGTTTATTACAGAGTGTTTAAGTAATTAGCGGAAAGAATGTAACGATGGAAAGCCATACAAGTAGTGGAAGTCTCAAAACTGATGATGACATAACCGATAGCATTTTGTGCATAGCTGCTTTTATTAAGTTTGACTCACAAATGAATCTTTCAGGGATAAGTGGTAAAAACAGAAAATGTGTATTTGAGCTTTAGAAAGACAATGGAACTTTGGAAGTAATCACAGTAATGATTTACTATTAATAACATCCATAGCAATCATAGCTGTTAATATCTATTATGAATGCACTATGTATGCCAGAAACTTGAATAAACATTACCTACAGGGTTTCCTTTAATAGATGTAACTTTACTGAATTACAGATAATTGCATTTATTTTGTGGCTGAGATTGTTGAGGGAGAGAAATCCTGGAAAGAAAGCTTGAGGTTAGAGACAGAACTTTGGGAATCTCAAAAATTACAGCATAGGAACACAATCATGCATTCGGGAATGGCAATGAGGAAAGAAAGCTTAAAATGCTATAGAAGGTACAACCTCTCAGAAGTTATGAGGATAGATGCATGAAGGTTTGCCTAAATATCAAGTGGTACCAAGAAGTAAAGGAGGATGTGGGGAGGTGGTGATTAAGGGCCATGAATCAAACAGAAGAATGGCAACAGTGTGTGGCCAATTCGGATAGCTAAAGTTGATTACGACAGGGATGGGACGCTCTTTGAAGAAGTTTCCTAACTGGAAGAGGGTAGGAAATTTATGTTATTTGGAAGTAGAAGGAGGGAAGGACAGTATTTTAGACTGTAACAGAAATTTGAGTCTGGTTTTTAAAAGAGTCATGGGTGGGGCTCCTAGGTAGCTCAGTTGGTTAAGCTTCCGACTTTGGTTTGGGTCATAATCTTATGGCCCATGGGCTCAAGCCTCGTGTTGGGCTCTGTGCTGACAGTTCAGAGCCTGGAGTCTGCTTTGGTTTCTGTGTCTCCCTCTCTCTCTGCCCCTCCCCTGCTCATGCATGCGCACGCACGCTCTCTCTCAAAAATAAATGAACATTAAAAAACTAAATTTTAAAGGTCATAGGCAAGAAAAAGTTAAACTTGTGAGAGGAAGAGTTTCCTTGTCTTTGGATCAGACTCCTGGTCTGCTTTCAGTAATTATTTATCAAATAAAATGCTACATAAATTAATTTAAGAGTCTCTTATGAGGGTTGATGGGTGGGAGGGAGGGGAAAGTGGGTGATGGGTATTCAGGAAGGCACCTGTAGGGATGACCACTGGGTGTTGTATGGAAACCAATTTTACAATAAATTTCATATTTAAAAAAAAGGGAAAAAATAAATAAAAATACATTTTCAATAGCTAAAAAAATTTTTTAAATAAAAGTTGGGTTAACAATAAAAAAATAAATTCTATTTGGTTAACATACAAAAAAAAAATAATTTAATGAGATTCCTAGAAAGAGAACAAAAAACATAAGATCCAGAAAACAGGTGAGGAGGCGAACCTTGGAAAAATGCAGAAGCACTTTTTTCTATAACTCATGTTTAAAAATCTGCTAAGAGCTAGTGAAATAGTCCATTGGAGAGGAAAAGGAGTAAGGGAGTTTGAAGAAGTAAGTGTATTATTGATAGGCCTTACATTTTGGGAAAATAGAAAGCTAAGATACCTAAAGAAAGTGAGGTCATGGCCATGGGATCAGGGCTTGGAAAAAGTGAAAAATTGGCCCATGTGTGCAGTGGCACTTTGGAAAATTGAGTAGGCAAGCAAGAAAAGAGAAACTATTCATGAATATTACACGGCATAAAGAAATATCTTGAGCAAATAAAACACCAGGAGGTAGCGTGCACACTAGAGGAGGTCAGAAAAATGCTAGATGATGACCTAGGGAGAGGGGCCAAGCCTGTGAGCACAGCTCTAGTGGAGGGACATACTGTCCCAAAATATGAGTGGCTAACAGAATTAAAATCACCTAAGGGGTTTGTTAAAAGTATAAATTCTTGGGCTACAGAGTGGTCCTTCGAAATCAGACTCTCTGCAGGTGGGCCCTGTAATCTGCAATTTAACAATTCCTAGGGTAAATGTTAATTAATGCACATGGCAGGGATACAGTGCTGTAGGAGTGAAGATAGGGAGGCTTGGAGTGTGAGAGAGGGAGCACAAGAGCACAAGGAACATTAGAAGGCAGTTATTCTCACCACTAGATCACCAACACCAGAGTGAGTGACTTTGTAAAGGCACGACTGGTTGCAATTAGGTAGGAAGGGCTACACAAAGTGGGATGTAGAAGCTGTTCCACCTTCCTCAACCATTGTGGTGAGAGAGATACAGTTCTGATGTAGCTGAAGAACTGAGACTGTTAAAACCTTTAGGCCTCATTCATTACACAAGTCTAAATTTGTTATATCCAGGGGAATCCACAGTTATCCCAAAAGTTGTTTAATAGGGGATTTTTAGGAAACTCTCCCTCTCTAGAGACTGGAAGCTTTGGGTCCCTCTATGTAAATATTTTATTTCTTCTGGAAATAAAATTATTAATGAATTCGTCATTATTATTCATAAACAAGGCATTACAGATATCTGTAAGCTGCCCCCATGTCTTCATTTTTGCAATGAAGAAGTTTGCATGTACATATTTCTATTTTCCTTCCTTTTGTTCTTTTGTACAGAATCCTGTAGCTTCATTCTATTATTTGTCAGCTCCATAATCTAGTTAAGAAAAAGTTAGTATTTTTGTCATACCTGGGACTTGGCCTATTGCCAATGCTAATGGGATTAATCAATGGGGCTGAGGAGAATTCATCATCAGGAAATCATCTTCCCTCTCAGCCTCAGGAAAGTTTATATATAGAGGTGAGAACATTACCTATAATTCTCAAAGATTGTGACCTATATCCCTACAGGAGATTATCCCTAGGCTATTTCATACTCCTTTATCCTCATCACTTAACTGTCCCCAATATTAGCACAATGGATATTCTCCATGTGAAATCAGAAGGCTGAAAGCAACATAGATGACTGTTAATGTTGCCAGATCTTGGTTTGAATATAGAAAACATGGCATAGAGAATCTGTTCACTGATCTCTATCTCTTGATTTTCTAAAATTCCCCATTCACTGAAATTTGAAAAAAAAATTTAATTGTGATAATCACCCAGGATTTATGTAGAGTAAAAAAACAGAGTGACATTGAATATTCAATTGTAACAATGGTGATTCACTATAGTTTAAATCAATGTGTATTGTGTAAACATTGCAGGACTAATAGAAATAATCATAAGTCAAACAGTAAAACAGTGCCAACTGTTTTCTTTTTGTTTTGTTTTGTTTTGTTTTGTGGTGTCTTGAATCCTAAAATTCAACCTAAGAGGGGTTTCTAGATTCTTTGCACCTTGAATCATAATCAGAGACTAATGGTAAAGGTTTCCTTTTCCAACAGATGTGTTTAATGTCTAGTACCAGGAGGGGCTAGGAGAGAGAAGGGATGTAGTTGTCTACCTATGATGTCTAATTCAAAGTTGAAGAACTCTTTACTTAATAATTTAAAATTTTATATCCCTAATAATCTTAGAGAAGTTTTATTTATATGTATATGTTATTACGTATATATGAATAATTATAATCAGCATATAAATTTTAATTTATTAAATATTATAATTAAAAATAGAAATTAATTAGATTATTCAAATCAGTTATTTAAGAGATTTCTTTAGCTATACTTTATTTACTTATTTATTTTGAGAGAGAGACACGGAGAGAAACAGTGCATGCATAAATTGGGGAGGGGCAGAGAGAGAGGGAGTGAGAGAGAATCCTAAGTGGGCTCTGCACTGACAGAGTCCCAATGTGGGGCTGGAACTCACCAACCCTGAGATCATGACCTGAGCGGAAACCAAGAGTCAGAGGCTTAACCCACTGAGTCACCAGACACCCTTAAGAGATTTCTTATAACGCCCTATAATTTTCAGTCATATTGGGAAATATTAGGAAATAGTGAAAACAGCGCACCCGTGTGCTTGAAGTTATATGTAATACTTGGTATCTTTAATATCTATCACCCAATTATATCTACTAAACAGGAGATATAACAGGAGAGAAAGAATTTGGTGGAAAGATAGTAAGACTAAAAACAAACTCCACAGTATAAAATCTTTTCTAAATTTTTTTTCTGTTATTCTGATGAAAAAAATTGTTCAGAGGCAGATATTTGTATTTTCTCTGTCATTTTCCAACCATCTCTTTCATAATCTAATCCATACAGAGATTCTCACTGATGAAGTTTTATCCAGGAAGTCAAATAACTAGAGACTTTAGTTCCCAAACCATTTCATTTCATTTTCATATGTTAAATTAATAATATGATTGCCTTTTTGTAAACAGATTTGGCATCTCAGTGTGAACTAATGAAATGTCAATCTAAGTTGTCTATTATTATTACATTTTATTAAGAAATATTTTTGGAATATTAATTATAAATCAGATCGCCAGCTAGACAGTGCACATATATTTAACCCTCAGATCAGTATCATAAGGTAAGCCATAAAGTTTCAATATTTTACGTACAGGGTGTCAGAGGTACAGAAATATTAGTGATAATTGAGAATTAGTAGAGTTGGTTTAGAAGCACAGTCATGTAGCTTTAGAGAATAAGCTCTTAATCTTCATGCTATGATACATCATAGCTCAGAAAAATGTGAGAGAAATAGTAAATTGCACCTTGGTCAAGAAAGCATGGAAAGGATAGGGGGTTGTGAACAGCTCACTCATCAAGTTATCTAGACTTGAAAATGCATGGAAATTCTCCATGGATACATTTTTGATAATCACTTGTACTGAGACTCCAAGAAGAAAAAAAAATTAGATATTCATAATTATAATGAGAAAACGCTGTTAGTTTTATGTATTGAATTAACTAAATCAACCACTGGAACATACTAGAATTTATGTAATTATGTTATTTTTAAAATGCAGATTATTAATTTACTATTTAGTGATTGTACTCACTGATTATTATGCTCTATACACAAAATGAAGTAAGGTAAAAACTAACCAGTACATTTCAAAAAGCGTTATAAATAAAAATATGCAAACGTTAGAACACATGATGGCTTTTAAATTAATCAGTTTTTTTTAATGTCTCAAATTTATATTTAAATCACTTGCTAGTTGATTTTAAAAATTTTCTGGTATTTTCTATTGCATGATTATATTATATAAAAGTAACTTAATATTTGTTTTCAACTTAAGGTAGAAATCCTCCTAAAGACCAAAATATTTGTTTTTTTTCATATCCTGGCTCATATTTTAACACTATCACAATTACTTCATTTCTTCAAATAAAGACTAATCTTATCTAATTGGTTTATGAAGAAGGAAGCCAGTGAAGTAAATTGCCTCGACTGACTCAGTGCTTGGCATTTTGAAGACAGTAACTAGATCATGGTAAAAGTAAAGGACATCAGTTGTATATTTAAACAGCATTCTTTGGTCTAGAGAAAAAACTCTTATCATCTGCATTGCATCAGGTTTGATGGCAGCAAGATTTCTTGGCCATTGAAATTTAAGTAAAACATGTGTTACTCCATTTTAGCTTCCATCCGTTGCTTAGCTATAATGAGTTTTTATATACTGTGGAAGATACCAGATATAGATTTCGAATCTGGCACTTACAGTACCTACTGGTTTGACTTTCATGGGAATAATTTCTATATCAACTTATACTTCCCTTTTTTTCATTTTGTGTTCACTTGAAAAATACTCTCACTCTGCTCCTAAGTCACAAGAAAATACGAACATGTAAGGAACAGTGGTATTACACTATAAAGCCTTCTACGTAATATGAAATTAGAAACTTCTACCAAACTTCAAGAAATTATCAGGGGCGCCTGGGTGGCTCAGTCACTTAAGCATCGGACTTCAGTTCACATCATGATCTGGTACGTGAGTTCCAGCCCTGTGTTGGGTTCTGTGCTGACAGCTCAGAGCCTGGAGCCTGCTTGAGATTCTGTGTCTCCCTCTCTCTCTGTCCCTCCCCCGCTTGTGCTCTTTCTCTGTCTCAAAGATAATAATAATAAAGAAACGAGCAAACAATATAATTTTAAAATATTGATGAAAATGACCATTCAACACAATATTATTAAGAGAAAACATTTATACATTAAGAAATGCAAAGCCAAGGACAAATGTGAGACGATGCCACTCTAGACTCAAAATTATAAACACAAGATTTTTCTGTGCCACCTACATGCCAAAATACAGTGGTGAATTGATACCTGGGGAAATATTTGCAAAATGATAGACTCTGCCAAATGGAGACTCATTTTCTATCAAAACTGGCTGGTTGGCAGAAGAAAGGTGGTTGGGGGGATAGATGAAATAGGGAGGGCACTTGTCACGATGAGCATTAGGTGATGTATGGAATTGCTGGATCACTGTATTGCACACTGGAAACTAATATAACACCTTATGCTAATTCTACCGAAATTAAAACAAAAACTTTTTTTAAAAAACTGGCACGTTTATAACATTTAAATACTAACACACTATCATTGAGTATTCAATGTTATTTAGTCACTGACACTATTTTTACCTACACCACTTATTCCTGACTACAGAAAGAAATGGAATATTTGACAGTGGTTCCTTTAAAGGTGGGGTGTGGGAGTGCTGACAACATGGACTCCATCTTTGGACCTCCATCTTGTTCTCCCCTCTGGCACACAGATGGAGTGCTTTACATAAGTAGTAGGGATCTTCTGGCGCACAGATGGCACCACTTTAGATAACTATCCTGCGACCTCATCACCACACCCCTCCCTCCATAAAAGCTGGGGATTAAGGTCTGGAGGGTGGGAGTGGAGAAGGGCTGTGTCATATGGTTGCTGTAGTACCCTGTGGATCACCCACCTGATTGCCCCCACAGTAAGTTACCCTGAGTTAAAACTCTGTAAATGGTATGGAGTGGCTCACTTCATTTTTCAGTATTCAAGTACCTGCTCAGGAGGGAGGATACATTACTGACCCTCAACCTTCTACCAGTGAGGGGAGGGAGAACAGATGTTAAATTCAGTGATCACCTGTTCCATTATAAATAGAAGCCATATGACATATAATGAGTACAGTTGTTTTGTTTGTTTTTTAATGATTACTTCTTGACATCATTTATCTGAAGTTTTTGAATGTTACCTCTCTCCAGGAAACTGCCAGTATGGTTAAGCTTCTCGAAAGGAGAATATTTTATAAGTTCAGTAGGCTTATTACACTGTAACTCTCTTAACTCAACATACAATGTGAAGTTTAAAAAGACACTGAACATTCCTAGAACCATACATCACATAAATATTTCACAACTACTTTTTCTAAAAAAATATGGTTAGGCTGTTGAATATGTATATTTGTGCATCCTTTTAGATAGGAGATTGAATTCTTGCATTAGATATTGCAATTTTCATGTGTACTTACTATGTATGTTTGATGCATTCTGATTTTGACATAAGTTGATACTTGAAATTCATTTTAATGTGAATTTCTGTCCCTGGAAAAGCTCAGCATTTAGTGAAATCCTATCTACTTGTTTTCCAGGCATTTCTTTGTGTACCACTCCATTAAATAGACCATGATAATTTGATAGCAAAGATCACACTTAAGTTATTCACTTTTGTATCCCTAACGCCTAGCAGTTTTCTTGACTAGATAGTAAATAAACATTTATGAATGTAATTGATTATGTAACTAATTATTTGAAGGAAAATATACCTAAACTCTTATAGTATTATATTTTATCAAGGATACATATTAATTAGTAAATTTTTAAACTGAGTTTTTAAGATAAATGCAGAAACTTCAAGATTGTTGCATGAGAATCATGATTTGCCATTTGGAATAATAACATAGCCAAATTGGAGGTTTAAGTAATTCCTCCAGGGAATCAGGGGTATGTGTTGGGGTGAGAATTTATTTCTTCTGAGATGCTATGTGGCACATAAGTTAACTTTTAGCCTTGAAGGAGATAAAAGCTCCTCTTAAGTATCACTCTGCATATCATAATTCTGAAAGGATAAATCAGAAGCAAGAAGGTATTTTGCTTTTAAGAAAGAGGAATATAATGAATTGATCTAAGATGGTATAATTACATCACAGGGAAAGATGAATTGTCTGTATCTTACTGAGATAACTTGCTTTCTTCCAGAAGCTGGAAGAGGTAAGAAGGGGACCTTACCTACTTTTAAGCAAGTGCTTGGTCATCTGGCACTGTGGCACTCTTCTTTCCTTCCCCCATCTCTAGTATTCACCCCACTTAAATAAACACTCTTCTCTCACATTGATAAGACAGGCTAAAGAGAACACTCTTAGGAGCTTCTTCTTTTATGAGACCTTAACATGTCATCTTTTACACAGATATGGTATATAGAGGCAATCTCCATACCCTCCATATACATGTTTTCTTACTTGGTTACTTAGCACATAAACCAAATACATAAGTATATTTGCAATGGGGTTAGGGAGAGAGGAGGGGTCAGCATATATGTAAAAAAATGTTTGGTCCTACATTTTCAAGACTAACCATTGAAGTTCCTAGAAATATTCCATATAAGGATATAAACATTTTTTCTAGCCCACCATCAGGGTGTTTAATGTGAACTGAGATAAACTTTCAGTGTTCTGAGTGTGTTATTGTGGTTGTCTTCAAGAATTTCATTGGAATAGACACCTATGCCCTTGTTTAACTTTATTCACAACTGAGATTAGGCATCTACATAAAAGACATTAGAAGAGAGATGAAACAATCTGACAGGTTAGAAAAATAACAGCTACCATTAGATCCCTAATCTAGTATTCTTGTAAAAGTCTGTGAATTTCCACTAAAAGTTTAGGGGGAATTCTTTAAGTAAACACTTGTACCCAGGTAATATATTACCAATATAACATAGTCTCTTTTCCTTGAAGTTTGCAATTTATATAGATGTTATAAAGATGACATAACATGATATTTACAAATGATATAAACAAAAAAAAATCATAGAATGGTCAGAAAACATAATAAAATCCTCTTTACCTCATTGAACAAAAATATAATTAAAACAAGGTATCATTCAATATCCATCATGAAAAGAAAAATTTCAAATTGTGAGACTAGTATTGGGATGCAAAAAAGCAGAAGCATGTACACTGTTGGGAGTGTAACCTGTTATATCAGTTTTAGAGAGAATTGGGCAATATTCAATAGAATTGAATATTTGTATACACTATGGGTTTCTATAGCCTACAGGAAGTCTCACAAATATAAACTGCACTATGATCCATGAACACGTGTTGTCACGACACAATTTCTGGTAATAGACAATAGACTCAACCTCAATATTCATCAATAGGGGAAAACGGATAAATGGTGGTATTTTATGTAATGGAATACTATTCACAATTAATTTGAATATACCAGCTCTGTTGGAATGGATGGATTCAAATGGGTGGATCTTGAAACAGGTTGAGTGAATAAAGCAGGCTGAAAAAGGAATTTTCAAGCTATGATATGATTTATGTATATGATTTATATATAATATACATAAATTTAATTTTTAACATATGCATATTTAGTAGAAATATACATGGAGTGGAGAGGTATGCGCCAACTTGGAGAATAGAAAGAGAAGCAATATGATATAGGCTAGGTGATTCCAATTTTATAATCATACTTTTGAAAATAGTATTTGGATTAAATATGGGAATATATTTATGCTTGCTAGGTATACCTGTTCTAGTTATAATGTCTCCATATATTTTGTGTAGAAGGTAATATTCCATAATTACAAAAAATTGCCCTTAACAAAATGAGCTGGCTTTTTGTTTGAGAATTTGTTCATTTTCTCTCTCTCCTTAGTGTAGAGTTCAAAGAGGAGAAGGACCGAAATTCTTAGAAAAGGCAGATGGGGGGCACCTGGGTGGCTCAGTCGGTTAAGCGTCCGACTTCGGCTCAGGTCATGATCTCACGGTCCGTGGGTTCGAGCCCCGCGTCGGGCTCTGTGCTGACAGCTCGGTGCCTGGAGCCTATTTCGGATTCTGTGTCTCCCTCTCTCTCTGACCCTCCCCTGTTCATGCTCTGTCTCTGTCTCAAAAATAAATAAACGTTGAAAAAAATTTTAAAAAAAGGCAGATGGATAGCTTATACATTGTTTGATGTTTGTTTTGTATTTTTTAGGAACAGGGATATTTCACATTACCATTTGTTTCTTGACCTGCTGTAATATAAACATGCTTCAGTAAATTTGCTACAAAAATGTGTGTACGAATGTGTGTGTGCTGATACTAGGGTGTATTAGAGTTGAGGGGAGAGCTTGACTTTTGTATCTACATGTGTGCAATGCAAAAGGGGGACACAGGATTCCCAGAAGGAAGAGAGGCTCCAAATCAATAGGAACAGTGGCTCAGAGGTGGAGATCACCATGCAAATATAAACCTCTCATGAATTATTTCAATTTATAACTTGATTCAAGACATGGGTTTTTATCACTTAGCCAAGCATACCTATATTTTCAGGTATAGCATAACCTTGTTGCCACTTTGGTTTTACATGCAAGTCATTTTTCTAGTAACATTTATTGTGGGAAACTGATTTACTCAAAAAACTCTGCCACCATTGCTCATAAATCATCTGTGTATTTCCTGCCAAAATATAATGCATTTTTGTTTTATATTGTATAAGCACATGCTCAAGGCACAAAAACAAAGGCCACACCAACAACAAAGTCCAACATTTTATTTCTAAATACTCTGCAGGGATCTGCATATAAGAAAGCAAGACATTAAAACAAAGTCTTCTCCTACAATGTCCACTTTTCAGCTCTGAGACACCATTGGATAGTAAACTCTATTATTGTGGAATCAAAATTATTCCCTTGGTGGGAAATCTTTCCATTGGGGAAGGGAATAGAGATGTGTTTATGTTGAGGATGTCACAGTATTAAATATAAATAGCTTTTTAGGCCTCAGTTGGCAAAATACAAGAAAAATGTTTTATGCCAGGATAGGTGTCATGTCATATGTTGGCAAGTATTTAATCAAGTACCTGTATCCACCCCAGAATATCCTTTTAATGGATGTGTTACACTTACTGTGAAGAAACTCAACTCAATGGAGGTCCATTAAAACAATTAGTAAGGTTAAGACTGATGAAAATAGCAATATTTTATTAAAATTATGTAGAAGTGATAACCATAAAAGGTAGAAATTACAATTTGAGTCAAAGGATACATGATCAACTTATAAATGTTCCCTTTGTGAGTAATAAGCCTTTGGGCTTCATTTTTCTTAGTTTATTTGAGAATTATTTAACTGTACAAATTCAATTATAAGTTGGATAGCTCTTGATTACTTCAGCAAATTTCTCATTTTCCCCATATTATCCTTGATAAACTGAGAAATTTTTTGTCATGGAACACAATAATAGTTTTGTTTATTTTTTTAACTGACCAGTGATAAGGATTCACTGACTGTACTTTCTACATACTGCACACACTCTCAAAGAGAGGTACTTAGAAAGTGTTTTTTTAATTCAGCAGCTTGCTGGAGGGAAAAGCTGAACTTTTGCTTTTTGGTCTCCTTGTGATCAGTGAGGGGAAACAGATTCTTAGGATTCCTCTATGAAGGTGCTCAAGGTAACAACATAAATATAAAAAATTGTCCATGTAGAATCTAGTAATGAGACTCTGTGGCAATAATAAGAATGTCTGGTTTACTTAAAATGTGCAGTTTTCTTAGGCTAACATGCAGAATGCTTTCGAGTGAGAACCCATGATAGGATGTGCATCACAATACTCATGTCTTAATGAAAGCACAGGATTTTCAGTCATCAGAAGTGTATGCTGTCCTAAAGTTTCTCAATTAATGTAAATCTTAATATGTTCATAGACAAATTTTAGTATAGCCGATAGATTTGGTGAGTAATAGGAAATAGGAAATACTCCTAGGAAATTAGGAAAAACTCCTAGGAGTTTTAGCCACATAAAGCTAAAAATGATATTAATTCAGATAATCTTTTTCTCATATAAAGTGACACAATCACCCCACCCAGGTCTCCTGATTAAAGATAATACTGTAGTTCCAACTGAATTAGAAATGAAGTAAACTTGGACTAAATGAATCATAAATCAATAAATACCTCAGCCTGCTGCCTCATGGTTTATTGATTCACAAGCTGTTTATCCCACACTCATTGTGCTTCAGTGCAATTATTGTTTAATTACATTTTCTGTATGTACCAAATTGTATTTTAGATGTCTTTCTAGACCAAACAATTTCAAGCTCTCTGTGTACTTACTAACCATGGGGTTTGTTTATCTTTTCTTCTTCAGTATGCTAGCCTTGATTTCTGCTTGTATACCAGACACATCTCACAATAGGACCTGTTAAAGCACATTTAACAAACTCTCCCTAATTATAATCATGTTTATTGTTCTCATTTTTTACATCAAAACTGATTTGAAATGTAACAGATGATGTGTGTTAGACAAAATATAGCATCGTATGTAACCCATAAAGCTACTCAAAATTACGAATCTAAACCATGAAATCTGTAGTTTTATTCAGCATAATATGAAATGGTCTAGGACAAGGATATAATTAGGAATTGGCTTGATGTTGACCATTTAAGATATTGTTTTTAAAAATAATGAAGTGTGGAATATTCTTCCTAATTTCATATTATCTCATATTAAAAATGTAATCTTCAGTGAGAAATCCAGGGGTAGCAAGTAATTTCTACCTTTATAATCTGAGGCAAAAAGGAAATTAATTTTTTTTCCTAATTAAAAATTTCTAAACTAAGAACCCATGAAATATGTCCTGGTTGAAGCTCTTTAAAACATCTTTCAGAAACAATAACAAATAGGCTGTGAAAGCTTAAAAATAGATTACTTTCAAAGAAGATATGGACTACACTTGATCTTGCCAAATGGGAGCAGATTTCAAAGTTATATTGGGGATGTAACATCATTTATACCATTCCTCAAAATGTTACGACCCATCTGTTACTTTTATCCCTATCAGGAGACTGAGGTCATTGAGATCTTCCATCAGAGGTTAGACCTGATTTATGTGTTAAGAGATAAATAGCACCAAGTTTACCATAAGTTCAGTAAAACAGCCTTACTGCCAGAGAAGTCTGTTTGGGAGAATATGTTCTTACATGGTCTTACACCCTAAAATTAGAGTGTATTTTTAGATTTCAAAAATTCACCAATGTCAGAAACTGTTAGAAAATGTTTAGTTGCCAATATCTTACCAAGTTCAGGGGCTCCTACCTAGATCATGAAATAAGTAAGAAATGTCCTGTTCACATTTCTTAGTACACAAAGTAACAATTTGGCATGGATATTTCTGCCACATTAGGTCCATGCTTATTTTATAAATTAATTAACAAATGGATGACTGTGCCAAGATTTAAGGATCTCTAAATGTGAATCAAAAGTAGTTTTGCATAGTATTTCATTGATTCTAATTTAATTATAAGGCAAGTAATTATAACAATTGAATGAAAGCTGATTTACTCAGTTCTGATGATTATACTTAGATTCAAGGATTATATTTGTGTGCATATGTGTTTATAGAGGTGTGTGGATGTTAAGCTAATGTAGAGAGGTGTGTTAGTTTCACTATTGGGACAGCATTATTGGATCACTTCTTTCTGTAACTGCACATGCTACAATATAGTCTATTAAGTGAAAAAAATATATACTATAAAATTCTTCTAATTCTTCATCAATTTCTGCAGATGAAGTTATTTCTTGATTTATACTTTGGGAACCATGTATCTGGGAGAGCTGTTACTTTCTGCTGAGCACAAACCACATGAAACCTCTTTCCATGTATATGTAAGTACGGAGCTATCACACATCCTACTTGATTTCCAAACTATAGGTAGTGTTGTGGCAGTTGAGTTTAAACACATACATTGAGAGCAATGTATGTGTGAGATATAAACTTGTCGACAAAATAAATTTTCACCTCTAACTGAAATGTCCTTGTTACAAGCTTGTTTCCATTTCCGATATATCCAAAATTGAGACCAGCACACTAGGTATCAACTTCTCTACCATTTCAAAGTGATGTGCTGTACTTTTAAGCAGAACTTGCAAAAAAGAAAATGGTCAAACCTGTTGTTGTTTTTGATGGTGGCCGTGTCTTAATGTTTCTAATATATTCTCTGCACTGCCATATGGGTGGTCTATATTCCAAAAATTTTATTTGGTCATACTATCTTAGTTATAAACATTTTTACTCTTATAGTATTTCACTGAACGATTGGGTGTCAGTGGAGATTAAAGAAGGGGAAGAAAATTTTCAATCAAATAAATTTAAAGATGTTGCTCATTATAATACGTTCTTGAAATTTCCCAAATATATAAGCTTATAAATGAGTTGTATAAATTCCAGAATCAGGAAATTAGAATTGATTATTGCAACTATTTCCCAAGTGTATTTGATGAATAAATTTTTAATGAAAATCTATTTTTATGAAAATGAAATCCGGTTACATACAAGCTCTATAAAGTAGATAAGTATGTTTCATATTTTAATATTTAACAGAATTCTTTGAGGGATTTTGTTTCTAATATACAAAATACTACAAAGTTTAAAAAACAAATTTTAAACAGATTTTAAATCCTTAATTAAATAATTGATATCTTAATTAAATATTAAAATCAATACAAAAATATGCCAAATTACTTTCTCTTTCTTTTTAAAAATTTTTTAATGTTTGTTTATTTTTGAAAGAGAGAGAGAAACAGAGCATTAGCGAGGGAGGGGCAGAGAGAGAGGGAGACAAAGAATCTAAAGTAGGCTTCAGAATCCTAGCTGTCAGCACAGAGCCTGATGTGGGGCTCAAACTCACAATCATGACCTGAGCCGAAGTCGATGCCCAACCAACTGAGCCACACAGGCACCCCACTTTCTCGTTCTTTCTCATTCTATATAAAACATAATACAATTGAGCATTTTGAGTGAGAAAAAATACATTAGGAAAAGTAATGACAAAATGATATTTTTTAATTTAACTGTTCTGAGCTTATGAATCTCTTATCCTTTATTTTCAACTCAAATGTTCTATAGTCTAAAACTGCATTTTGCAATCTATGTAGCAGTAGTAATATAGAATATTTTAAATGAGACCTTTATATTAATGGTTCTTTCATCATTACATTGCTGTTTTGTAATGAGATAAAAGATGGGGTGTTTTTCAACAATATATTTTTTTAATAAAGATTCTGAATTTACTGTCATTTGTCTTTCTATAATATTCTAGAAATACTATTCTAGAGCAATCAATGCTGAAATCAAAATACTTTACATAAGATAGCTTCACTTGGTCAATGTTAAGGTTTCTCTTTCTTTTCTGGAGCCTTGGGGATCACTAGTCTGATTTTGTTTTCAAATTAAAAACATTGCCCCTAAAACCATTATTCCAAATTGGTTTTTATTAAACTAAATTGATACAGTATTTGCTAATTATCTCCTTTTTCGCGTTTGAATGATGAGTGCAGCATTAGCCAGTTTTCTATGCAGAAAGTTTCAGTACTGGTATTTTTAAAAAGTAGAAGGAAAAAACTTACCTAGCTCAAATTTGATTTACACATATATCTGTGTGTTTCTGCTGAAATTAACTTTTCTTACAACCACCTTTGGGGCGCCTGGGTGGCTCAGTCGGTCAAGCGGCCCACTTAGGCTCAGGTCATGATCTCACTGTGAGTTCAAGCCCCGCGTCGGGCTCTGTGCTGACAGCTCAGAGCCTGGAGCCTGTTTCAGATTCTGTGTCTCCCTCTCTCTGACCCTCCCCCGTTCATGCTCTGTCTCTCTCTGTCTCAAAAGTAAATAAACGTTAAAAAAAAAATTTAAAAACCCCACCTTATTTCGTATATGGGTAAGTTTATTTTTTATCAGTAAAAGTACGGTGGGGTTGTGACGATCCCAAGTCACATAATTAAGAATGAAATCATCTGTATATGGACAATCATAAGTACTTCTCATTAGCAATTAATGTAAGTAGGAATTAGTCAATCTATAATATTACAATTCAAAAACCTGAAAAATAAATATGTGAAACCTGAAAAAAACTTATGGTAAAACTGAAATTAAAAAAATATGGTTATGTGTTAAGACAGCCATCTATGAAAACAGAAAAATGACATAAAATGACCTTAGCAAGGTTTAAAGTATTAATTACAATGGTAGTGTGTTAAGACTTTAATGTGCATATTTACCCCATGTGGCCTGTTGGCCTTTGTCCATACCACTTGATGATATAATGAAACCAAATTTCACAAATGAGGTAGCAAGGGTCAGCACAAGAGGAGAAAGCTTTTAAAAGACTTGCCTGCTGCGTTTTTATTAGTGTAGACTGCTAATTTCTTTAGCACTCATTTCCTCTCTGCCACTACTAAAGTGGTGTTTGCACCGGACATTTGTGGCACGCACTCATTAATGTATAGATGATCACCCTATTTAACAAGGTAGACTTATTAACATTAAAATAGAGTAACTAAGGATCATCAATGAAAACTATAGCTGATAAACTCAATACTTTATTGGATTTGTTCTGTTATATCTACAAAATTCTCTGAAAGACTCAGTGTGTCTGAATAGCAAACACTAATGTAAGAGTATTGGAAAGTGAATAGTCTGTAGTGATCCTAAGACACTTGTGTGGCAGTAAGACAGTGAGATGGGGAAGGGAAGGCAGCAAATATGTTAGGTTATTAGACAAGTGGACACTGTGTGCATTTATTTTTTTATTTTTATTTTTTCAAGTTTTTATTTCAATACCAGTTAGTTACACACAGTGTTATATATCAACTTCAGGTGTACAATATAGTCATTTAATGCTTGCATACATCACCCTGTGCTCATCACAACAAATATACTCCTTAATCCCCATCACCTATTTAACCCATACCCCCACCTACCTCTCTGGTAACCATCAGTTTGTTCTCTGTAGTGAAGAGTCTGTTTCTTGGTTTGCCTCTCTCTCCTTTTTTTTTTTTTTTTTCCCTTTGCTCATTTGTTTTGTTTCTTAAATCCCACCTGAGAGTGAAATCCTGTGGTATTGTCCCTCCCCTCTTGCACTCTCTTACTCTCAAAATAAACAAACATTTAAAAAGAAACCAAAGAGATAAATATCCCTGCCTTGAAGGAGTTTATGTTGAAATAGTGGCATATAAACACTGAACAATAAAAATAAGTAAAATACGTAGTGTGTTAATGGTATGAATGCTTTGGAAAAAAGACTAGAATGTGTTGAGAAGTGGGGAACTTGCAAACTTAAGTTGGATAGCTAGTAAAAGGAGCCCTCTTTCCCAGAGTAACATTTGAGCCAAGTGTGAAAGTAATGTTGTAACTCAGCAAAGTTATGTTGATGACTGGGGGAATAGTATTCCAGGCAGTTGAAACAGCAAATTTCTAAGGATCTGAGATGGTACATGTATATGGCAAGTTCAAGAAACAGCAGAGAAAACAGTGTGGGTGGAGTGGAGTGAGTAGGAGGAAAAGAAGCCAAAGTGCCTGTAAGGAGTGGGGTCGGGCCTTCCAGAAGATTGTAAATGGTTTGACTTTTAATCTGAGTGACATAGTAAGGAAGACATTGGGGGATTCTGTGAAGAGGAGTAACATGCTATGATGAGTCTTCAACAGAAAAAGACTTTGCCGCCTTGACAACAGACCACATAAAAAAGTGAGGGAGACCATGACAGTCATCTGGATGAATGATAATTATGGTGTAAACAGAGCAGAAGTGGTGGGTGGAGTTGTTGAAAAACGTTTAGACACCAGAAATATTTTGAATACGGAAATAACAAGGCATGCTAATGAGTTGAATGAAGGGCATGAGCAAATGAGAAAAGTCCAAGCTCTTTGGCCTGAATCAAAGGAAGGATAGAACTGTCATTATCTCCTATGGAGACATAGCATAGCAGAGTCAAACCAGAAGTTTCTAATACAGTGGAAAGTCAGTAAAAAAATTATTTTTTGATCAATTTTGTTAAATGCTACTGATCAGTTAAATAAATGTCAGCTGAAATTTGGCCATGAGATTGAACAAGGTAGAAGTTGTTGCTAACTTTGACAGATAAACCCTTTGAGGTGGAAAGGTGAGGATAAAAGCCTGATAGGAGTAAGTTGAAGAGATAATGGAAGGATAGAAATTGGAAACAATTTCCAAAAATAATTTTTTTTTTAATTTATTTTTTTGGGGACAGAGAGAGACAGAGCATGAACGGGGGAGGGGCAGAGAGAGAGGGAGACACAGAATCGGAAACAGGCTCCAGGCTCCGAGCCATCAGCCCAGAGCCTGACGCGGGGCTCGAACTCACGGACCGCGAGATCGTGACCTGGCTGAAGTTGGACGCTTAACCGACTGCGCCACCCAGGCGCCACCAAAAATAATTTTTTTCTATGGAAGAGAGAAAGACAATCTACATCTTTTATTCAGCATTTTGTTTCAGAATATGGATCTGTTTTCACTATCCTAAATCCACCACCTTAATCTTAGATAATTACTCTTGTCTATGACTTTCTACACCCTCCTGAGGAAAGGCCTCACCTTTTGTTAATTCATATACATATACATATTCATATACAATTCATATACATGAATTCATATACAACTTCTCTCTGTTACTACCTTAGAATTCTCACATATGAGGAATGATTTCAGGCACCTTTGAATATTTATTTTATACATTGCTTTCTTCCAACTCATGCTGAGTTGTTAGGCAACATTTTGTTACAAATCATATTCCTGGAATTCAGAACCATGTTCAATTGCTGGAAGAGATATGGAATAAATGAGTTAAGAACATGGAGAAACCCTCAAATGAAGACTCACAAAATCTGCTGACGAGGTTCCATGAGTTTCCTCTAATTCAGATCTGGCCAACAGCTCAGCTTTATCATGGACCTTCTTGAATTTATGTGGGCTTCACCTTATCTCTCTTTACAAAATAATAATAATAACAAATAATAACTGTTTAAAGGCAAAAAACCAAAACCAAACAAAAACAAAAACATGGGGAAAAAATCTCTTACAACTATCCTAAACTCATTCCTTGAATCAATCCCAACCAAAGTTAACAATGTTATTGCATTTGACTTGTCCTCTTTGCCCCTCTATCTGTATGTACTGCTATTATTATATTGTTTCTACCACTCACTATGTTTGGGGCAAAATAATTATATTGACTTACATCTTTTATTTTTAATCGTTAGCTGAATTATGCTATAGAATTATAAATTGATATTATTTTACTCTTCAAAACCTACAAACATTCACATTTGAAGAAAACATAAAAGGTATAAGTGGCTGCAGGTTCAAGCAAGTAAAAATTACTAATGGCACCTCACACTTTTGTAGCCCGACCTGTTGACCCTCAGTGTTCATTAGAAATTCATCAGTACCAGGCTATCATCTCTTCTCTGCGTCTTCCTTTTTTTCTGATCTATTGGCTTTAGGCCAAGGAGAGATTTTCTTTAAAAAAAAAAAGCCTTTTAATTAGCTCTTCACCCTCCTGATAGTTTCAGAATAACTCATAAAAAAGAAAACTTCAGAGCATAGTTCATTTCTGAAGAAATTCATGAAAAAGTGAAGCTATCCAACAGTGCTATTCTCCTAAGAAAAGTTTTAGGCTGTGTGTGTGTGTGTGTGTGTGTGTGTGTGTGTGTGTAGGCTATAGGCAAAGATAATTTTTATTTTATTGTATGAGACATTTAAAAAATTCTGACAACTTCAATACTTTATTTCTTCATGTAATAAAAATAATAGTATCTTTTTGAGTGTTCACTATGTGTCAGACATTAAGCTGATCCCATAAAATTGCTTTTTTTCATTTAATCCTCTGAATAACAATATTTGATAATATTCTTGTGCTCATTTTATAGATAAGAACTGAAGACATACATGGCTTAGTGGCATATCTAAAGTCACACGGTCAATAAGTATTACAGTCTGAATGTCCAAATAGTCGGTCTTATTTTAAAGCATAAATTTTAAGCGTTGATGATATTGTATAGTATCCTGTTATGAATATTCTATGTGTATTCATATAAATAGAAGTCATAAAAGTATCCTTAAATCTGTCAGTTTATAATTGATGAAAGAGAGTTTAATGTCAATGAACATATGTTGATATTTCATAAGTGAAGGAATGAAACTAATACCTCTCTTGTTTTTCATTGGCTTCTGTGTGGGAACATGTATATAGTTAGGGAAGGGAGAGGATTAGTCAGTTCAAAGGGCAGGAAGCCTATAGTTTTATCAAATTTTTTTTCTAAGCCATAAGAAACTAAATGTGAATCCTATAATAGAATTCATCTGAATTGTTAGTTCTTGGAATCACTGCTTCTTTCCCTACTGTATTGAAAGGCAGGGCAAAGAGGATCAGCCAACTGACAAGCTGGTTTACCAAGAAAAGGTAGTTTGCTTTCTTTGTTTCTTCCATTCAAAGTACTGGGAGGGTGTCCTCTTTCCTGCTCCTCACCAATCCCTCCTTGCCAAACCTGTGGAGACCAGAATCAGACTCTTCATCATTTCATACCATTGTCCCATTGTCTTTTTGGTTTTTCTGGTGTGTGTGTGTGTGTGTGTGTGTGTGTGTGTGTGCGTGCGTGTATGTGTGTATTTAAAGAGAACATTGTTAGCTACTATAAAAGATAAACTGAGGTATAGTAAAATTTTCAAGACTTTATTTGGGCAAAATCAATTCCAATCAGGGCAGTGGCAAACTGGAAGTAGTTAAGAGTGCTCCCATGACAGGAGCTTAGGGAGAGACATTTATAAAGAAAAGGCAGAAGCAGGGCAAGGGAATTATTGATTAGCTATTGCTTAAAGTCTAGTTGTCTGTTTGTGATTGGTTGTCTTTAGTTTTGAGGTATTTACAGGCTTAAATTTTGGTTTGCTTACAAAGGCCATCAAGACATTTGCACCATCTCAGTCTGATGAACTCTATGTTTAATTAATTTAACACCAATTTAATCTAACACAAAGAGAGTAGATGTTGACGGGAATGCTTTCCTGGTTGTGTGTGAGTGGCAGTGGTGGGTTGGGGCTGTAAGAAGGTAAGGAGCTCTCTCAGCTGGCAGCCTGCTTGTAAAAAGTTGCAACACAAGGGTTGGTTTGTTGTTTTTGTTGTGCAGGGTTTTGTTTTTGTTTTTGTTTTTGTTTTGTAATTATTAAAACTTTTTTTTAGAACAGTTTAAGGTTCACAGCAGAATTTAGGGGCAGGTGCTGAAATTTTCCATATGCTCCCAGCCCTCAACACACGCATACCTTCCCCCTTTATCCACACTGCCCACCAGAGTGTCACATTTGTTACAGCTAATGAACCTATACTGATACATCATAATCGCCTAAAGTCCATAGTTTAAATGAGGGTTCACTCTTGGTGTTGTACATTCTGTGGGTTTGGAATCAAAAATTGTTTTATGCCTCAGACATAGACCCATTTTTACTCTATGTTCTATGTTTCTTTGGTAGTGTTAAACTGCTAAAACCTCAGTGCAACTCTCATCTAGTTGATTCTAACTCAGCAACATATGCTAATGGTCATACCCAAGCTCTTTTCTAGAATATTTCTCATTTTATTTTTTTTAAAGATTTATATCCACTTGAATACAATTCTCTCTCCTTTGCTCTCCCTCACTTTTTCTCACTCTCACATATACTTTATTTATAGATACTTCATCTCCCAGGCTTCCATGGGAAATCCACTCATGCAGTACATTTTCTCTGTGCAGATACATGTTTCCATTTGTGAAGATACTCTGGGAATCAATTCTATCTCATTAGAGACTTTAAACAGTGAATGGATGTACACAGTCTTGACTTGATCCTTGTAATGAAACTGAGTTTTAATCAGCCTTTGTTTCCCATAGTAATTATTTATACTTTCATTGAGATATAATTGACAATAGATTACACATATTTAAAATGTATAGTTTGTTAGGTTTTTACATGTGTATACGCCTGCAAAAGCATCACCACGGTCAAGATAATGTCCATATTCATCACCTGCAACCATTTACTCAGGTTTTTTTGTATGTATCCTCCCTTCTATTACTAATCCCCAAGCAACAACTGATCTAATTTTTGTGACTATAGTAAATATTGTCTATTACTTTACATAAATCAAATTTTGTTCATTATACTTAGCGTAATTATATTTTCTATTGCTGAGTAGTATTCAATTTTATGGATGTGTAAAAATGTTTTTATTCATTTAGGGACACCTGGGTGGTTCAGCTGGTTGGGCGTCTGACTCTTGACTTCAGTTCAGGTCGTGATCTCACAGTTGGTCATGGAATCAAGCCCTGCATCAGTCTCCTTACTGGTGTGTGGAACCTCTTTCTCCCTTTCTCTCTCTGTCCCTTCCTGGCCCCCTCTCTCAAAATTAAGAAATAAACATTTAGACATTTTTTAAAATGTTTCTATCAATTTTTCAATTTGTTTTTAAGTTTTTATTTATTTTGAGAGAGAACATGAGCCGGGGAGGGGCAGAGAAGGAGGGAGAGAGAGAATCCCAAGCAGGCTCCACACTGTCATTGTGGAGCCCCATGTGAGGCTTGAACTCGCAAACCATGAGATCATGACCTGAGCTGAAACCAAGAGTCAGTTTAACCAACTGAGCCACTGAGGTACCCCCTTAATTTTTCTACTGACAGACATTTGAGTTGTTTCTAGTTTTTGTCTATCGCTTATAAAACTGCTTTGCATATTCATTCAAAAATATCTTTCTTTTCTGTTCTAAATGGTACATTTTACTATTTGTGGTTGAATAGCAGTTTCTTCTTCCAACATCTATAGGGCTCTGAATTTAAGGGTTTTATCTGTTTTCATTCATTACTGCCAGTCATTTCCTGGGTTCATCTCTCTTAATACCTTGCCAAATGTAGACAATAACAGTAAACATACATTATTAACATTTTGTATTTCAAACTGTAGCCCAGTGTTATTAGTTTATTAGATAACCTGAGTCCCAAATGGTAAAAAACAAGTTTTGCTAAAAGTTTTATTACTGTAAAATGTGAATCTGTATGATGGTGTGGGTCGAAGTTTTAGAGAAGTGCTTAGAAGTCCTCTTTAAAAAAAATGGCACCAAATTGTAAACACAAAATTAGGTATAAAATTGAATATTTATAGCGAGACGATAAATCACAAAATAATTACAAATAAAAATATAATAAATACCAGAAGCATCACAAATTTTTAAAAACTTATTTATGATATACCTATAATTTTTCTGCCTGTTGACTTTTATTGCATTTTTAAAAATGTTTGTTTATTTTTGAGAGAGAGAGAGAGACAGAGCATGAGCATGGAAGGGGCAGAGAGAGAGGCAGACACAGACGCTGAAGCAGGCTCCAGGCTCTGAGCTGTCAGCACAGAGTCCCACGTGGGGCTCAAACTCACAAACCACTAGATCATGACCTGAGCAGAAGTCAGATGCTTAACTGACGAAGCCACCCAGGTGCCCCTCTTTTAATGCATCCTAATATTACATTGACTTCTTATTATATTATTTTCCCTCATAGAATAGAAGAGTAAATCTATCTTTCCTTTACCATGGTAGATTCTTTTCTAAATTCTTGACAATTTGGGTACATAGAACATAAGACTTCATGCATAGAAATACTCACTGTTAGTAGTAATAGTACATCTTTTTGCCCTTCAAAATAAGGGAATTCTGATACATTCTATAATTCCACTTAAAAATGCATTGTGTGTTTATTGTTATATATATCACGTTATTCTATGATACATGCAGGAGAGAACTTCAGTTTTGACTAGGCTTCTATAAAAAAAATCTTTTGCTTACAATTTTATAATTGGAAAACTGGAAAAAATATTCCATATACTAGTTTCTAACTCCATATGTACCAATCGTATTACTCCTCCACAACTCATATTCTTCCAGTGACAGATGCTATAGGACACATTGCTATTGCATAATACCAGGTGAATTGGCACAGAGAGCGGCAGGAATATTCTGGAAAGCATTTCTCCACTGGCATGACCAACAAAACTTAGTTATAAATTTTGTTACAATCTTCTATTCTCTTTTTCTCAAACTAAATGTATCTCCAACTCAGTTTTCCCTTAGACAAATACCAGAAATGATTGTGGTAACACTACTTTCATTCAACATGAAGAATGTGATGGAGAAGTAGTTAGAGTAAAAAGAGACAGTGGTCTTAATAAAGTGAGTTTATAGTACCAAAGTTAGAACATTTTGCAAAGATGTCTGCTTGTAAAATCCATGTGAACACATTAGTAGGTTCCCTTCTATGGCTTTGGGATGGACTTATGTAGGTAGGGGGAACTGAAGTCTGTTTCATTAGCTTCATATTTAACCTGTGCCTGATTCCCACCTTTCCAGCCTTTGCTAACATTTACCTTGTCAACTGCCTCACAACACCTAATTTACTGCTACACATTTTAGGCTTTTATATATGTCAGAATTTCAGATGTATGAACCAATCTCCCTAACAATCAGGATATACTAGGTTATGCTGTGGAATTAGATACATTCAAAATTTCAGTGGTTTAAAATAAACAAACCAAGTTTGTTTTTTGGGGGTTGATAGCACTGAGAAGATGTTTATTCATTTCCCCTCTTGTTTACTCAGGGACACAGTTGATGAAGCTCCATCTGACATGTGTTCCCATAATCATCCGAGCAGAGGAAAGAGAACTCAGGAGTTCATCACAGTGGGAATTAAAAGTTACAGTTTGCAAATAACGTGACATTTCCCTCTCTTACCTCAATAGCTAATGGAACAAACACCCAAACTTATGGGATTCAGCAGGTGCAGTCTTCCATATATCTAGAAAGAGTGGAAATCTGGTTGTAAGTGAGTAGCACAAAAGACTCCCACATAGTATAATAGGAATGTCAAACTTAAGAGATCAAAAATTGATCTCCTAGGCTACTCTGGACATCTCCTGCTAATTGTGCTGTTGTTTCAACATAACGTATTGTCAACCATATTTTATCATTGAAGTAAGCACGTGAAAAGAACCAAAACTGAAATGTTTCAAATTTTCTATTTATTAACTGCATTATTGTTTATGAAACTTCTTGCAACTTATGATATAGTAAAAATCAATAGCAGTCTTAACTGAAATATGATATAAACTCAGATATAATGAAGAAAGGCATATAGGAGATTTTTTTTCCATGATAGTACAGATGATGTATTATTTCTCTCATCAGAGAATTAGTTAATAGCAGATATTGGACTTCCCCGGTATTTCAAATCCCAACTCTTTCCATGCTTTTTAGTCTTTCCTCCTAGAAACTTGACCAAATAAGCAATAGTAATTCAGCCAAAAGTCCCCTTTTAGCTTGCAATACATTATTTCTTAAATTGAAATAATTCTGTGTTGTGTGTCTATTAGAATAATTTCTATCTCTTTGATATCTTTTACTTTTTTGTTTGGTAATTTTAATAAGACACTTGATTTTAGTTAGTTAATTTGTTTAGGCTTTAAAATATGGTCTGATCTGGGAATACAGAAAGGAATGAAGCACAGCTCCTGCCATCAAGTATCTCACAAATAGAACCAAGACAAGAAAGTAACAGAGAAGAAAGAGAAGGGATTTCAGGCAGAGAAAATCAATGTATAATAGCATGAGAGTCTGAGACTACATTAGCACAGGACTATTATTGCCAGTACACTGCATTTCAGTAAAATTGGAATGTGGGGTGTATATGCCTCGTTGTAGAGGTGGGTCACACAGCAGGATGAGGGAACTGGTGAGAGACAGAAGAGAAAAAAGTGAGCAGTGGCCAGATCATGAATGACTTTTCTGGCCCCAAGGAAGTAACTAAGTTTATCTTGTGTATGATGGGAACCATTGAAAGGAATACCATATTGGATTATCTCCCTCTTGTTCTAAAGTGCTTTAATTTTATTTTCTATTTTTATACTCAGTAAATGACTCAACCATTTTGATGATCTTTGTATAAATACCATCTTCCTGTAATGATCTTCCTTTACTTTTCTCTGTTTAACCCTATGATTCACGGTCTTTTTTTTTTCTTTATAATTTTTTTGAAATTATTTTCCTGTGATATAGAGTTTCATATTTTCCCCTTATGATTATTTTACATTAAAATGCTTTTACTTTCATTTTTTACAATTATAATTCATAAACAACAATTTTGTACTTTGTTTTTAGACAGATTAATATGGTAGTAATGTAGTAACTATACCATATTAACAACATTATATAGACATTGTGTAAAATAGAACCTTAATAAGTGTTTAATGCAGAAGTTAGCTTGTAATTCTTAGAAGAAAAATTACATCAGCAAACATGTTAATATTAATGACATTCAAACAGAGTGACTACTATGTGCGACATAGGCAGCTGGGCTTACATTTTAGGAAAACATAAGACATTTCTAATTTCAAAGCACGTTCAAAAACACATCTTTATTATGGCACATCAGTGAAAAAAATTTAAATTGTTTTGTTTTTATTTGTAATAACTATTTTTACTTTACATTCTGTTTCTTTTTTGTGGCTTATTTTCTTATTATAGAAACATGAAGGATTATCATAAAACAAAAAAACACAATTCTACTTAGCCATGCTAGCATTCAGGCTCACCATAGATGCTGTAATCACTGTGAACATTTGCCAAAGTTAATAGTGGTTCTGTTCACCTTGCCTATGTGCACAGAAAAAAAATTAAATTTTGTATGACCATCTGTTATCCCTTTTCTTAATATAAGTGGTCTCAGATTTTTTTTTTCCTGGAGGACACGTAGTTTGTGAAGGGGCAACTATTTTACATATCAGCATGGATGTTCTTTTAAGGACTCATTAAAATGTGTCCTTGAGAGATGCTTGATTTTTTCCTTCTTTATGTTGTTATTTCTCCACATTAATCTAATGCTTTTTTCAAGTATACATTTCATAATGCAGCTTGAGAGTACGTAGGTGATTCCAAATTGATCATTCTCCATCTTCATAAGCTACTCTGTGAGCTGAACATCCTATTAAACTCTCAAATTTTGACCTGAGATTATCTGTACACTAAGCATAATTTTAGCCTATGTGAGTGTCATAAAGTGAATGAAGAATCTTGTTCTCTAGCAATTGTGACATCAAAACTTCATTTTGGTAATCCCAAGACTTTGACTTTTCCTGCCCTGACCAAATCTCCTCTTAAATTTATTAATTATTATTTCAGAATGACTGCTTCACTAACCAGTGGTAGATCCATAGGTAACTACCCCATGCTTAACCCTGAGGAGTTAATAAATATCCATGTTTTAACTGCTGTAATATTTACAAGTAAACAGTTAAGTAATCATAACTCATCATGAGGTGTGTGAGATAAAAAAGAAGCTTCTAGAATCTTTGAGGCAAAATATGTAAAATATCTAAATATTTCATAAAAATTATAAAGCTATTTATCAATTAAGGCTGAGGGGATAGAAGTAAAGAATAAAATTGCTAAATATTCTATTGTGACATTTATATTCTTTTCATTAGAATTTTGTAAGAGACATAAACACAAAATCACACCATTTTAAGAAGAACACAAAGACCTGGCGTTTTCTGGACACAGCTTTTCACATAACTATTTTAGTTATTGCATAAACACATTATACTGTCTATATATCAGGCAGCATTCTAAGTACTTTACAAATTGAAACTCATTAATTCCTACTAAGCTATGGATGAACTACTATGTACTTTATAGCTTTCATGTGAAGTAGCTACATGTTAAAAAAAATGTTTTTAAGGTTTATTTTGAGAGAGGGAGGGAGAGAGAGAGTGAGTGAGAGTGAGAGACATAGAATCCAAAGCAGGATCTAGGATCTGAGCTGTCAGCACAGAGCCCAACACGGGGCTTGAACTCACAAACCACAAGGTCATGACCTGAGCCAAGTCAGTCACTTAACCAACAGAGCCACGCAGGTGCCCTGAAGTAGCTACATGTTTAGAAAGAACTTGTTAGTATTGACAGAGGGATTGTAGAAATAATGGGGTTCCTCATGATCAGTGGGTGATTTTTAGTGGTCCAGTGGGAGAAAGCAAGAGCAGAGAATATTTTAATGATCATTTTGTCTTCCAGAACTAAGAACTCATTTCTCCTGCAGAAGTCTTGTGGGAAAAAGTAAATTAAAAAATATATGCTTTAAAAAGTATTATTTTATAAGAGAGTTTATTGGGTCACAATGTATTTTCATATATATTATTTCATTTGATTCATTTGATATGGGGATACTGTGAGATGACATTTTCTAACATTTACTGATGTATGAGCCAGACACTTTATTGAATCCTTACAACTTTTGATCATACCCAAGTAATAGAAGAGAAATCTGAGGCTCATATATTAAGCACTAGCAAGTGACCATACTTATAAGCCTCGTTAAACATAAATAAATAAAAGATGCTCAGGAAATAAAGCAAATAAAGGGCCAAATCAACTTTTGCCAAAATCTATGTTCTTAATCACATTGTTATTGTTATTGTTTAATCATTATTTTCATAGCCCCAAGATGAAAAAACAAATAAGAGTTATGTCTTTGCCACAATTGCATGGATAGTCACTGGAATTCAAGCCAACAGTAAAGGCAGTGTGACATAACAAAATGATATGCCATAAAGAAATAGCCTTCCACAAAAATGCAGTTAGAAGTAATAAACAAATTTAGCAAATTTGCAGAATACCAAATCAACACAGAAATAAGTTGCATTTTTGCATGTTAGCAATGAACAATCTGAATAAAAATTAAGAAACCAATTCCATTTATAATAGCATCACAGAATAAAATATTTAGGAATAAACTTAACCAAGGAGGTAAAAGACTTGTACACTGGAAAATACCAAGCGTTGCTGAAATAAGTTAAAGACAAATATAAGTGGAAAGTTTATTTCCTGTGTTCACTGACTGAGAGATGTAATATTGTTATGATGTCAACACACCCAAAGCAATCTGCAGATTCAGTGTAATTCATATAAAAATCCTGGTGGTGTTTTTTGCAAAAATATTTACAAAATTTTTTAAATTCACATGGAATCTTTTCAACTTTTCAAAGTTTATTTTTGAGAGAGAGAGAGAGAGAGAAGGAGAGAGAGACACAGAATCTGAAACAGACTCCAGGTTCTGAGCTGTCAGCATAGAGCCCAACGTGAGGTTTGAACTCACGAGCTGTGAGATCATGACCTGAGCTGAAGTCAGGCATTTAACTGACTGAGCCGCCCAGGCACCCTGTTTAAATTCATATGGAATCTTAAGGGACTGTTAATAGCTAAAAACAACCCTGAAAACAACAAAGTTGGAAGTATCACCCTTTCTGATTCCAAACTTAATTACAAGGTAAACAAAACAGGGTAGTACTGGCATAAAAACAGGAACAAAAACAGATGAAATAGAGATCCCAGAAATAAACTTTCTCATATATGGTCATATGATTTCTACAAGGTTGCCAAGACTATTAAATAGGGGAAAAGATAGTTCTTTCAGCAACTGGTTCTGACAAAACTGGATTATCTATATGCAAATGAATGAAGTTGGATCTGTACTTCATACCATATGCAAAAATTAACTCAAGATACATCAAAGACATAAGAGCTAAAACTGTAAGCTTCTTAAAAGAAAATAAAGACAGCTTCATGCTCTTGGATTTTTTTTTTTTTTGGCTTATGAAAATTTATTGCTGTCATGTTTTCACCATCAAAACTTATTATATTGGTCTTTCTTTCTTTCCTCTGTAGAAGTACAAAAGAGAGATATTGGCCACTTTGAGTCACCAGCATCATGACTTTTGTGACCAAATCCAGCAACCAGAATTTCATCATTTTACTCAATAAAATCCAATCACATTTGGGTACAAAGGCTGTGATTTCTTCTGCCATTCTTGGTCAGCAGGACCCTGACACATTTCCTGATGCCAGAATTTGGACTTTTAGCTTCAACCCCTACTTCTTCCAGTACAATTCCCTTTGCATGGCAACCACCTCCAAAAGGATTGGCCTTCAGGGCTGTGCCCAAATTGACTTTCTTGTACTGTTTATCATGCCACTTCTGATCTCATCTCCAGGATGGAGCTATCCTGGCAGCACAAAGGCTGTGACACTTGCCCATCCTTCCCGTGCCATGGGCCTGAGCAAAAGAGAGAAACAGCACAGGAAGGCTATGCTCTTGGATTTGTTAGTGATTTCTTGGGTATGATATCAAAAGCATGAGCAACAAAAGAAAAATTAGATAAATTGGATTATATCAAAATTAAAAATGTTTGTATATCAAAGGGTTTTGTCAAGAGATTAAAACGACCAATGGAATCATGAGGGAAATGCAATTCAAACCAAAATGAGACACCAGTTCGTACCTCTTAGAATGGCTATTACAAAACAAAACAAAACAACAAAAAAGCAAAGCGTTGATGAATATGTGAAGAAACTGAAACACTTGCACACTGCTAGTGGGAATGTAATATGGGATAGCCTCTGTAAAAAACTGTATGGCGTTTCCTCAAAAAATTACCATATGATCCAGGAATTCCATTTCTGGGTATATGCATAAAAGAACTGAAAGCAGTGATTGAACAGTTATGTGCACACCCATGTTCATAGCACTTTTATTCATGATAGCCAAAATGTGGAAGCAACCCAAGTGTGCAAGTCAATAAATGAATGGATAAACACAATGTGACATATATTTACCATGGAATACTATTCAGCTTTAAAAGGGAAGGAAATTCTGAAATTTACTGCAACTTGGATAAACCTTGAAGACATTATGCTGAGTGAAATAGGCCAGTAACAAAAAGACAAATATTGTATGATTGCACTTACACGAAGTTTTTAAAGTAGTCAAATTTATAGAAATGGGGATGCAGTTGTGTTTGTCAGGGTCCATGGAGAGGGATAATGGGTAATTATTGTTTACTGGATACAGTTTCAGTTTGGGAAGGTAGAAAAACTGTTTTAGAGATGGATAGAGGTGCTGGTTGCACAACAGTGTGAATGTACTTGATGCCACTGACTGAACTATAAACTCAAAAATGGTTAACACTGAATTTTTTATCATGGATATTTGATCACAATTATTATTATCATTTTTTTTAAATTTTTTTAACATTTATTTATTTTTGAGACAGGGAGAGATAGAGCATGAACGGGGGAGGGTCAGAGAGAGAGGGAGACACAGAATCTGAAACAGGCTCCAGGCTCCGAGCTGCCAGCACAGAGCCCGATGCGGTGCTCGAACTCATTGACCGCGAGATCATGACCTGAGCCGAAGTCGGACGCTCAACTGACCGAGCCACCCAGGCGCCCCTATTATTATCATTTTAAATGGGAACATTGGCTAAAAAGGAAACTTAAAATCCAACTGAATTCTTAATTAAAAGCTGTGACTTTGAGCAGCTGGTCAAAATCTTCTCATTTTCAGTTTCTCTGAAAAGGAAAATGTAGATGATCTATATTCTCCAAGGTTATTGGGAGGCTTTATCATAATAATGTATGTAAAAATGTCTGACTCAAGATAGGCATGCAGTGATAGCTTCAATGTTCATCACACATCTGTGTGCTAAACATTAGTGTTTAGAAGCACTTGGGTGGCTCAGTCAGTTGAGCGTCCGACTTTGGCTCAGGTCATGATCTCATGGCTCATGAGTTTGAGCCCTACATCAGGTTCTGTGCTGACAGCTTAGAGCCTGGAGCCTGCTTTGGATTCTGTGTCTCCCTCTCTCTTTGCCTCTCCCCTGCTCATGCTCTCTCTGTCTCTCAAAAATAGACGAAAATGTTAAAAAAAATTTAAACATCAGTGTTTAGATGGGAGGTTATCTGCAAGGAAAGCTCCATTTGAGGATTTGAATAATAAGTAGATATTAATCACACAAGCATCTTGTAATGATTAAACTATTAAACAAGCATTTGTAATACAACAATGTCTTGAGAGACAAAATAAGCCCTGCTTTTAATGTCATATTTATCTTGCTCTTTTTTTAAACATCTTAAGACTGCTTCTAACACGTGTTATTCATAAGTCATATAATGCAAATGTTCAAAAGCTGGAGTTTTAGTAGAATTGTATCTCTTGCTCGGTTATTGCTATTGATATGTAAAAGACAGTAAGCAAAAGCAAAAAAAGGTCAAATTTGTAGGCTACCAATATTGGGAATCTTGGCATATCCTGAATAAAAGGAGTCTTTTAGGGCCCTGAGGTCATGGCTAAACGGCATCTAATGACTAACACTGGACTAAGACTTTTTTCCAAGGGGCAAGAATTCCTTATTTTGACAGAACTTAGAGAGATATCACAGTATACTGGTTAAAAAGCCTGGATTCTGCAATGAAATGTCCTGGGGACTAATTGTTACTCTATCTTCCCAGTTATATGCCTTTGAGTATGTTACTTCACTTTCTAGGTCTCAGTGTGATGATAAACAGAGCTGGTTCATAGATATGAGACACAACAGTAAATCATTTAACAAGGGTCATGACACTTAGTAAGTCTCCCATAACTTTTTTATTATGATGATGATAATTACCATGATTCATAAGATCTTATTATCTCAGAACATGGCTAGACACAGCCCACTTAATTAGAGTGGAATAAAGCAAACTGATCATTATTGGGCTTGAATCTATGCTGTTGAAACCAAGATATTCTGACATAGAGAAGCATCTGGATCCAATGGAGATTCTTGATAGATGTTTAATCCAGCTGGTATATCATTAATTATCAGTAGGTTATGGGACTAGACAACAGGCAAATAATCAAGCAGTTTGAAGAGAACAGTATTGGCTGAAGGTGATATTGCAAAAACATTAAGGGGCAGATGGAAAATCATAAGGACTGTAAAATCAAGTTTTTAGAAAGCCAGGCAGTCAGGCAAGCAGACAACATTAGAATACTATAAGTAACAGAAGCCCTGACACTAATGTGGGATTCAATCAAAGAACTTCAGTTCTTAGTAAAAACTGGAAAAATTAAACGTCTTTGTTTTAGTTTGAGTTCCCCCAGGATTAGACTGAGAGAGAAGAAAGCACCAATAGTATTTGGAAGAGGTAGTAAACACCAGTAGAAAAGTACCAGTAGAAAAGTCAGTTAAGCATTTGACTCTTGGTTTCTGCTCAGGTTACGATCTTGTGGTTTCGTGGGTTCGGGCCCCTGTCAGATTCTGTGCTAGCAATGTGTAGCCTGCTTGGGATTCTCACTCTCCCGATCTCTCTGCCCCTCCCACACTTGTGCTGTATCTCTCTCTCTCAAAATAAATAAATAAACAAACAAAATTTTAAAAAAAGTACAGAATTAAAAATGGCAGTGAGGCAGCTTATAGAATATGCTATCAAGCCACCTATGCTGTGGGTAACTAGGATTTAACCCTATTGGAACATTATTAAAACCCACTTACTTCAAAAAGTAAAGGAATCAGGGGCACCTGAGTGACTCAGTCCATTAAAGAATCTGACCCTTGATTTCAGCTCAGGTCTTGAACTCAGAGACCCTAGTTCAAGCCCCATGTCAGGCTCCATGCTGGGAGTAGAGCCTATTTAAAAACAAAAACAAAAACAAAACAAAACAAAATGAAAAGAAAAGGAAAGGAATCAGAAGATTTATATAGCAAATACTGCCAGCCATCTGTGAAAGACTGGTGGTTTAAGGAGGGGTAACAACCTACCTTGGCCTCAGAGGAAACCCTAAGGCAAAACAATGTAAATACTACCAGTTGGAAGGTGTGCAGGCCTGTGGAATATATTTATATATAGTAAAGGACCATAGCTTTAAGGAAATAATCTCTAAAGTTCATATCACATACATTTGGGGGTCATATCCAACCCACCTTTGAGCACAAATCCGCTGTTCACAGAAATAGTTTCTTTCCTTTCCTATTTTGCACCACGTACACCTTGTTATGTTATCTCAAGTTCCCTAGCAAAACTTTGTTTTTCCTGCATGCTTGTAACCTTTATCTGAAACCCTGGGGCCAGATGAGTTTTGAAACTAGGAATTTTTTTGAATTTTAGAAAGGAAATTACCATTGATATTCTATATATTTAATAACATTCCAGTGACATTTGGAGCAGCACTCTGTAAGTAAATATGTTCTTTTTTTCTGGTGTCTCAGGAATGGTTCTTTACATTAAGTGGTATCAATATAGGTAGTAAATAGCCTCACATCAATTCAAGTCAGGGTTATGTTTAGTCTGATATAACTGGGCTGGACACAGTGTGGAATTAAATCTAGAAGAAGCCCCCAGCCTCCAAAATGTTCATCACTTACATGATGAAAAGTGCAGGTGGCAGGGGACATCTAGGTGACCATGAAGAAATGGAAGTTTCTGAGGTCAAGGAAGTGTCTTCACTGGCAAGAAGGAGTGGGGGCTCTGGAACTAGCATTGGATGTTATTAGTTTGTTCTTCTATTGAGTTAACTCAGGTCTGCTGAAACAGCACTTTGTAGTCTACCAAAGGAAACGTGGGAAATGAGATTTCAGGGATATCTAAATTTGTTATTTTTTAGATATCAACTTATGAAAAACTTCTAAATTTTAAAGCAGTTTTGGGATTTTGGAATTGTGGATAAGTGATAACTATACAGTAGACCGACATACTGAACCTGTCTTTTCCATTTTATAAAATTCAACAATTTAAGCAATCTCTCCCCCACAACTGACACCACCATCACCTCTATTTTTACAATACAGAACACTGAGATCTTCTCAGGTATAATCTTTAGAACTATATATCTCAACCTTTTTTTTTTTTTTCATTATTGTCCCCTTCTCCAACTAGCCTTTTTTGACCATTTTTTCCCCTAATTGCCCATCTCTATAACACTTAATACCAAAGATGTACTGTATATATGTTGATGAACTGAGGCTCTTTGGAGGACTTCACATCATTATAATATCTAACATTTTTTATACCCCAAGAACCAATTTTTGTCCCCTTGGAAGCTGTATCACTCACATTGAACATTCGTGCTTAAATTAGAGAATACAAATGTCTACCAATGTGACAATGTGAAAACAAACTTATTTGGTGTGTCATTTAAGCCATTTTGTACTACTTTTAATCAGTTTAATTGTTTTAGATCACTCTTAAGTATCCTTAAAGAATCAAATGGATTTTTTTAAATATTCAATACAAATTGGAGGATGTGGGTATGGTGAATGGTCACAAACATACATTTTTAAACTAATTAATTTCTTTCTGTTGAAAGAAATATCTACATGAAATTAATGCAAAGCCCTTTTGGAAGGCGTCAAGTACTTTAGAACTTTTATTTATTTTAGGTTTTATGTATTGAAAATTTCTACCCCAAATAATATTTTGAAAAGTTTAATGATAAGATGAGAAAGACTGGATAGATTTTTCTGCAGAAAACTAACAGCTTATAAGGTAAAAATAAATCAAAATTAAAGTTAAATCACAAAATCTAGAACAAATATTTTTCCAGGAGCTACATAAAATGTTTTAGAAAAGTCACTGAACTTGACATTAGAAGAGATGGCTCAAGGTGTGACTTAGCCAGCTTGCTATTTCTTATCTTCTTCAATCTCTGTTCTTGTTTATAGAATTGGAATTATGATTATTCCAAAGTGTATTTATGGGACTGAAATGAGGAAACCTATATTACATAGTTTTATAAATTCTAAAGTGTAAAAATATAGATATTCATTGAATTATGTCAAGTATTAATCATTAGAGCTATGTCCAGTGTAACTTGAAATAAAGAACAAATCTGAGAGGCTGAAGTGTCATGCACAAGACTTCTCCAGCTCATCTATTCCAAATCCTCCTGCTTTAATTGTTTTTAAATATAACTTATTGTCAAATTGGCTTATATACAACACCCACTGCTCATCCCAACAAGTGCCCTCCTCAATGCCCATCGCCCATTTTCCCCTCTCCTCCACTCCCCCCTCCATCATCAGTTTGTATTCTAGAGTCTCTTATGGTTTGCGTCCCTCCCTCTCTGTTATGCTTTAATTGTTTATGCTTCTAAAATTTTGTGTTTGATTATAGTTAACATGGCTTATCCTTCTGTAGAAGTTATCTGGCAAATGTGTAAGCTTCTGTGTTTTGATTAATAGAATTTTGCTGACCAAGTAAGTTTTAGAGACAATTGAGGCTATCTTAAAAGATGAAAGTCTCTGAGAATATTTCTGCCTGAGTTTGCACTTCTCAAAGCAGTAAGTCTTAGCAAAAGAACTTGTCAACATATGTACCATTTTCTGGATTCAGCCAAGTATCTAATGCAACTTTTCTCATTAAGGATCTTTAGAAGTTTTTTTGCCCCTATTATTCTAAAATCTTTAAACACAAAACCAAAAACCTGCATTACAACAGAGTAGTGTGTGGGATGTGACTCTTTCTATTTTGAACTATTATAGCATTTTTCTATCATAGCACTTTCCTCAGTGTATCATAATGGTTTGTTTACTTTCCTGTCTCTCTCATTAGACAGAGAGCTGCTAAGAAAACATCATTTTCCACTGAGCCCGCAGCACAGTGCTTGTTAATACACTCAGTATTCCTTGAATTAAATTGAATAACACTTTTTACCTTGTTGGCCCACATTTTAAATGACATTCTGTTATAGTAATATGTACATGTTTTTATTCCACTATTATATTCCAAATTCCTTGAAATATGGAGCTATACCTTTATTCCCTTATTGGCATGGAGTGAACAAAATATTTGGGGGATTGAATGCTGAATGGCACTAGAGACAATTGTCATTGCTTCTGCATGGTGCCGTGACAGCACTGTTGTTTTCTTATAATCGAGTTCCTGATAGCTCAGATCTAACAACCACCAGAAATTCTAAGCCACGGAAGGAAAAGGAAAAGGAGACAAGAAAAGAGACAACTGGGCTAAAAATACTGAAGAACAATAGATTTTAAGATATATATACCTATTGGGTAGTGGGGCAGAGAAACATTTGTTTTGAGCACATTTTCAAATAATTGAAGTCAACAAGATAGAAGTCATTAATTGCAACATCCAAACCATCAAATATCAGAATGAAAGTTAAAAACGTGTAATATCAGAAATCAATCCAAGTGTGAGCATGAACGTGAATGGTCTGAGGATGGACACATAGAACTCTAATCAGATTACAGAGACATAGAGTTGTGTATAAATCAGTTCTGGGTCTTGGTTCAGCATTTAAGGAACTTGGAAGTCACCACTCCATCCCAACAACAAGTAAAAATCTGAACAGGCTGAAAAATCAACAACTCATCTTGGATCCATAAGAGAGGGGAGGATGCCTGACAAACTGCTCAGCCAAAGATTAGAGATTCAGATAGACCAAAAAAGGAAGGCACAACTCAACAGAACAGAGACTCAAGAGTGGACGCTGCAATGGGAACTGCCAGGTAGGGAAACCTGAACTGAAATTGATAAATTTCTGTAAGATCAATGTGGACAACTCCAGGGGGACTGTGTCATAAAAATGCCCCCACAATTTTTGTGAGATTTACCTCCAGGAGCTCAAGCAGTTTCCTTCAGTAAATATCTGAGAAAAATCCCCTCCTGCTTCTTGCAGGAGGAAGAGAAAAGGAAACATTTTGAAACATACCAGAGAATTCTGTTCATCCTAACAAGGCACGCCTTCAGGGGAAACTAGTTAACCAGAGCCTAACCTACTGGATTATTTGTTAACCAGAGCCTTACTGACCCGGGGGAATAAAACTATCCAACTCCAGTCAGCACTATCTTGCCAAGTGAGAGAAAGGAAATATCCAACTTCAGCCCACTGTAGCCATTCTGTCCTACCTGAGGCAGGGGAGAAAAACCCAACAAAGACTTGTAAAGTTTACAGTCCAGAGGCACAGGCTCACTCAAAGACCGGCACCTAATCACAGGACTATAGAACGCTTCCCCTCCTTCTATATCTTACCACCAGTTATTAAAGGCCTATTTAAAGAAGTTCATTTTTCCAAGTACTTCATGTATAGCTCTCAGAAGGAAATTACAAGACTTAATAAAAGGCAAAAAACAGAACTGGAAAGGACAGAGCAAGCTTCAGAACTAGACATGGCAGGGATGCTGGAATTTTCAGACCAGGAATTGAAAATGACTGTGAATAACATTCAAAGGGCTCTGATGCATAAAGTAGATAAAATGTAAAACAGGTGGGCAACATAAGCAGAGAGATGGAAATCCTAGAAAGAACCAAACAGACATGCTAGAGGTCAAAAATCCTGTAAAAGAAATGAAGAATGCCTTTGGTGCATGTATTAGTCAGGGTTTTCCAGAGAAGCAGAACCAGCAAAATATATAGATATATGTATAAGAGTAGATTTATTATAGAAATTTACTCACCTGGGGCATATGGGTGGCTCAGTCGGTCAAATGTCCAACTTCACTCAGGTCATGATCTCCTTGTTCATGAGTTCAAGCCCCGCATCAGGTTCTGTGATGACAGATCAGAGCCTGGAGCCTGCTTCAGATTATGTATCTCCCTCTCTCTCTGCCCCTTACCTAATCACTCTCTCTGTCTCTCTCTCAAAAATAAATAAACATTAAAAAAAAAGAATTTTACTCACCTGATTGTGGAGGATGAGAAATCACACAATCTGTCTTCTGCAAGTTGGAGAACCAGAGAAGTTGGTGATATAATTCAGCTCATGTCAAAAGTCCTGAGAATCAGGGAAGTTGATGGTATAACTCCTTGTCCAAGGCTGAAAGTGTGAAAACTGGAAGGGACACTTGTGATGTCCTGGAGTCTGAAGGTCTGAGAAAAAGGAGTTCCAATGTCCAAGAGCAGGAAAGGATGAATTTCCCATTTCAAGAGGAGAGAGTAAGAACCAGCCCTTCCTTGGACTTTTTTCCTTTCTCTTCTCTTCTCTTCTCTTCTCTTCTCTTCTCTTCTCTCCTCTCCCCTCCCCCCCTCCCCTCCCTTCCACTCCCCCCTCCCCTCCCCCTCCCCTCCCCTCCTCTTCTCTTCTCTTCTCTTCTCTTCTCTTCTCTTCTCTTCTCTTCTCTTCTCTTCTTTTTCTCCTCATTCTCTTTCTTTATCTCTCTCTCTCTCTTTCTTCTTCTTCGTCTTCTTCTTCTGCCTCTTTCTCTTCCCCTTCTTTTTGCTCCTTAACCATTTGGATGGTTCCAGAGAGGGTAATCTTAATTACTAAGTCTACTGATGCACATGCCTCTTCTAGAGGCACTCTCACAGACACATCCAGAAAAAAACTGTCAGCCATCTGTGCATTCCTTAGCCCAATCAAGTTCACTCACAAAATTAACCATCCCAGTGGATGACTAGCAGATTGGATACTGCTGAAGAAAGAGTCTCTGAGCATGAGGATCTATCAGTTGAAACCTAAAACTGAAAAGCAAAGAGAATAAAGACAAGAAAGAAAGAAAGAAAGAAAGAAGAAAGAAATCAATCTAAGGACTGTGAGACAATTACTAAAGGTATAACAAACACGTAATGAGAATACCAGATATATAATAAAGAGAAGGGAACAGAAAAAAAAATGTTGGAACAAAATAATGATAGAATTTCTCCAAATTAATGTCAGACACCAAACCATAGATTTAGGAAGCTCAGAGAACACTGAGCAGAATGAATGTCAAAAAAACACTACTCCTAGGCATATTATTTTCAAACTACAGAAAATCAAAGATAAAGAAAAAATCTTGAAAGAAGCCACAGGAAAAAAGTACCTTACCCCTAGAGAAGCAAAGATAAAAATCACATCCAATATTTTCTCAAAAAACATGCAAGCAAGAAGAGAGTGGAAAGAAACATTTAAAGGGTTGAGAGGGAAAAAAAGTCCAACCTAGAATTCTGTACTCTGTGAGATTACTTCTCCTGTGAAGGTAAAATAAAGACTAACTTAGAAAAACAGAAATTGAGGGAATTTGTTGCCAGTGGACATTTCTATGAGGCGAACATTACCCTAATATCAAAACTAGACAAAGACATTACAAAAAACAAAAAGTACAGAACAATATCTGTCATGAACAAAGATGCAAAAATTCTCAACAAAGTCTTAGCAAGTAAAATCAATGCTGTATAAAAATAATTATACACTATGACCAAGTGGGATTTATCCCAGGTATGAAAGGGTAGTTCAACATTCAAAAATCAATTAATGTAGGAGTGTTTGGAAGATGGTGGTGGAGTAGGAGGACCTTAGGCTTGCCTCATCCCACAAATACCACTAAGTAACTTCAAATCATCCTAAATACCCCAGAAATTCACCTGAAGACTGGCAGAACAAACTCTACAACTATGGGTTGAGAGGAGGTCACATTGAAGAAGGTAGGAAGTGCAGAGATGCGGTTTGGGAGAGAAACAGATCCTGGGCACTGTGGTGAGGAGGGAACCCCAGTTGTGAGAAGGGCATGAGACAGAATAACATGAAGTCCAATCGCATCCCCACAATAATTGGCTTGGAAAGTGAGAGAGGGTGAATTTCGTGAGTTCTTTAAAGCCTGAAGTTGTTCTCTTTTTAATTATTTTTTTAAATGTTAATTCATTTTTGAGAGGGGGGAAGGGCAGAGGGAGAGGGAGACACAGAATCTGAAGCAGGCTCCAGGCTCTGAGCTGTCAGCACAGATCCCAATGTGGGGCTCAAACCCACGGACCACAAGATCATGACCTGAGTTAAAGTCAGACGCTTAACTGACTGAGCCACTCAGGCACCCCTAAAGCCTGAAGTTTTAAAGGGCAGCAGACTTGGCTGAGATAGAGCTCACAGGGTATTGTGCTGCTCTTAGAAGACAACCAGATAACGGGCAGACATTCAGGGTAGAAACAGCAATCTGAAGAGTGCCTGGGGCTCACAGTGGGGAGGTTTTCCTTCATCTTGGAATGTGTACCAGAGAGACTGTGTCCACGGAGAAACCCCACTAAGAACAAAGGAACTGGTTGGCTCCATTTCCCTTCCCTGACCCTCAGCATAAGCACAGTACCACCAGTGAGAACTAGAACAGTGGGAACAGTCTCTAACTTGGTTTCACCAAGCCCTACACCCTGGGCTCCAATGGAACTGCCCCTTCCAGTCAAGCTTGCCTCAGTCTCCCTCCCCCAAAAGACCAGACCAAATCCTTGCTCACATCGCGTCATCCAACTGGGGACTTTTGTGGAGTCTTGGTTCTGGTGGCAGTTGGTGATAGATCTCATTTCACAAACAGACCACAGCCCATTTAGTTAAAATATTCAGGCCAGGGGCCAAACTCTGCACACAACAGACAAAGACAGCCTTTGCAGAAGACTTGTCTGAAGGATAAAACATCCAGGACAAAGAAGCAGAGCATATACAGCACACATTGGAGACACTCTTGGAAGCTCTAGTCCCTGGGGACTGGAGGCACTACATGGTAGGGCCCTGCAGGATCTCCTCTTCATAAGACCATCCCCCTCAAGAACAAAAGACATAACTGACTTTTCTAACCCAGTAAACAAGCACAGAGGCTTAGACAAAATGAGAAGACAGAGATTTATACCAAATGAAAGAATAGGACAAGGCCATGGCAAGGGTAATGGGGATTAAGGAGTGCACTTGTGGTGATGAGCACTTGGTGATGTACAGAATTTTTGAATCACTGTCATGTACACTTGAAACTAATATAACACTGTATGTTAACTAACAAGAATTAAAATTTGTAAAAGCCAAAAAAAATCAATTAATGTGATGAATCACATCAACAGACTAAAAAAGGAATATTATTCAGTGCCAAAAAGAAATGAACTATCAAGCCATGAAAAGACATGGAGGAAAGTTAAATGCATATTACTAAATTAAAGAAGCCAATCTGAAAAGACTATATACTGTATAATTGCAACTATATAATATTCTGTGAAAGACAAAACTATGGAGCCAGTAAAAAGTTCAGTGGTCGTCAGGAGTGGGATAGGGTAGGAAGGATAAACAGGTGGAGCACAGAGGATTTTTAGGACTGTGAAAAATATTCTGTATGATCCTATGATGGACTCATGCCATTATATAGCTTTCCAAATATGTAAAATGTACAACCTCAGATATAGACTCCAATGTCAACAATGGACTATGAGTGATTATGTTGTGTCAGTGCAGTTTCATCAATTGGAACAAATGTTCTCTGTGGTGGGAATGTTAAAAATGGGGAGGGCAATGTAGTTGTGGGGTCAGGAGGTGTTTGGGAAAAAAATCTGTATTTTCTTTTAAATTTTTCTCTAAGGGGCACCTGAGTGGCTCAGTTGGTTAAGTGTCTGACTCTTGATTTTGGCTTTGGTCATGATCTCATGGTTTGTGAGATTAAGCCCTGTGTCAGGCTCTGTGTTGATTGTGGAGTCTGCTTGGGATTCTCCTTCTCCCTTTCTCTCTGCCCCATTCACACTTGCTCACTCACTCTCTCTCCCTCAAAATAAACAACAAAATAAACTTAAAACTATAAATTTTGCTCTAAACCTAAAGCTACTCTAAAACATAAAATCTTTTTTTTAATTTAAATTTCAGTTAGTTAACATACAGTGCAATATTTCTTTCACAAGTAGAAACCAGTGATTCATCACTTATATACAATACCCAGTGCTCATCACAAGTGCCCTCCTTAATGCCCATCACCTATCTAGTCCCTCTCCCACCCACCTCCCTAAGTCAACCCTCACTTTGTTCTGTATTGTTAAGAGTCTCTTGTGGTTTGTTTCCCTCTATTCTCTTTTAAAATGTAAAGTATTCAAAATTAAAAAAAATAGAGACTATAGCTTTTATTTTCTCTATCTTGATATAAAAAACATACTTTGTTGTCGTAGATCACATATAGCCATGAATATTTAAAGTTATATATGTAGCTTATTTACATATTCTGTTGGTAAATCTACATGATTTTAGATGATTAGCTTTGGGGTTTATTTAGAAATCTTTTGCCTTTTGCTAAATTGTGAGTTGAGTGCCCTATAGTTTCAGGCTCACTCAACTCAGCACTCAAGAATAGGCCTGTGCCTTCATTTCCACATTACATAATAGCCTTAACTTGTTAATAATATATTTCCTATTTGATGTAAGCTGAAGAAGACTTAAGTATTTGTCTAAGAAAAAATCCAGACCTGAGTTGTTAAATTAGCTGCCTAGTTTTCAGTGCTATGCTGCATATAATAGTGGCACAATAGTGACTGGAATGTGAGGGTTCTTTCTTTTGAATTATTAGAGTGACAGTTAAGGTGAGGATTAATCTTTTAACCAACATGTCTCATCCGTAAAGTAAAGTGAGTGGCCTTCAGTGTTTCTGGGGGTTCTCCCGCTCAAACGTTATATAACCTATGGCAAAATGGGAGGGAAAGGACAGCTTCTAATAAGAGCGAAAGAAATGATAGTTAAGAATCCACAGGACATAGGTGTTAAATTTATATTTGTAAAGTCACTGTGTGAAGAACTAAAAAAAAATTAAGTGATTTCCTTTTTAAAACAAAAAGAAATTGAGAGGACAGGAACTCAATAGTTTGCAGTGCAGATGAGTAATTATTCAGTGAAAGAGTGATACAAACTTGTTTTCAACAGGGTCACAAAGAAGAGATAGTTAACAGTTAAGAGCAGCTGGTAGGCTAGGGGAGCCTGTGTGGCTCAGTCAGTTAAGTGTCTGACTCTTGATTTTGGCTCAGGCCATTATCTCACAGTAATTGAAATTCAGCCTCATATTGGGTTCCATGCTGATAGTCCAGAGCCTGCTTGAGATTCTCTCCCCATCTCCCACCCTGCCCTTCCTGTGCTCAGGCACTCATAAGCACATTCTCTCTCTCTCTCTCAAAATAAATAAATAAACTTAAAAAAAGAGCAGCTAGTAGACTTGCAGAAAATACTAGTGAATTAAGTCAAATTTATGTAATTTTTATTTCATTGCAGACTTTTCTTTAACAAACCATAGAATCGAGGATTACTGAATCACACATCTAAACAGAATCTTAAAGGGCATCTACCATCAGGTTTACTATCACTAGAGCCTTGGCTTTTTCCCCCCTCTACTCTCTTCTACAATCAAGACTATTATTTTTTATGTACTGAGGTACTTTGATATTTTGTATTGGCTATCACTTAAACTCAAATTATCACTCAGGGCTTCCTTTTTCTTTCTCTTTGTCTTGCTTAAGAAAGCATCTTTTATTATTATTGTTATTAATTTCATACTTTAAACATGCCATTTCATTCTGAACATGAATTTTGTTATTTGTAACCATGGCTAAAAGTACTGTGCTTCCTCATTGTTTTAATTGTGACTCTCACAAGAAGTTCTATATGTTAATGTTCTGTGTAAAGCATAGAAGATATGTATTTATTTGTATTATTAGCACTGAATTTAGATGCAGCAGTCTTTTGTGTTTCATGCTCATTTCTTTCCACATGGCCAATTCAGAGTTTAGGACTGGACTGGCTGCCCTCCAGGACATCATTAGTAGTGACCTTGTCACTTAATGTTAACTATATACCTCATTCATACCATGGTTGAAAATGGCTGAAAGCCAGTGCAAGTGAAGCATTGAAAACCAGGGCTGAGATAGGCAGGTACAGCCCTCATTTCCCACACCTGTCAAAATAATGTTCAGATCTCCAACTTATTGGATCTATTTCATTATTTTTGGCCAAATCTGAAAGTATGCTCCAAATTCTTTCTCAAAAAATTTCTGGCCCATAAATACCAACTTTCAAAAATGTGAAATGTGTAACATTTTAAGGATCATTAATCTTTACATAATTAGAAAATTCTAGGGGTGCCTGGGTGGCTCAGTCAGTTAAGTGTCTGACTTTGGTTCAGGTCATGATCTCACAGTTGGTGGGTTCGAACCCCTCGTTGGGCTCTGTGCTGAATTCTTGCTCAGAGCCTGGAGCGTGCTTCAGATTCTGTGTCTCCTTCTCTCTCTGCCCCTCGCCTGCTCATGCTCTGTCTCATTCTGTCTCTCAAAAATAAATAAATGTAATTTAAAAAAAAAAGGAAAATTCTACATCAGTAACATAAATTTAATATTTTTCACCATGTAGAGAAAAGCAAAGGAAAGGAATAAAGAAATGAGTGTCAATGAGCAAGCCTCTAACTCTTATTTAATAAGACTATCTAACTATCTTATTTAATAAATATCTAACTCTTATTTAATAAATATTCACCAAATTGGTACATTTAATTCTGTTATCTAAGTATTGAGTCAAATCTCTTTATGATTATTATTTTATTTTGTTCATTTACTTCAAATATATGGTCACTGATGTGTATTCTTTTGTGCCTGTGCATATTTCCATTTTATCCTTACCACTGTCAAATGTAACCATCTTTATTGTATTTCATTTTATATCATGTTTAAAAGAGAAATGCCAGGGAGCCTGGGTGGTGCAGTCGGTTAAGCGTCCGACTTCAGCCAGGTCACGATCTCGCGGTCCGTGAGTTCGAGCCCCGCGTCAGGCTCTGGGCTGATGGCTCGGAGCCTGGAGCCTGTTTCTGATTCTGTGTCTCCCTCTCTCTCTGCCCCTCCCCTGTTCCTGCTCTGTCTCTCTCTGTCCCAAAAATAAATAAAAAACGTTGAAAAAAAATTAAAAAAAAATAATAAAAGAGAAATGCCATATGAAAAAAAAATCACTAACATTCTATTTCTCCCAGTAGTTATTGTTAAAGCCAAAGATAAATGGAAATATTTTTTATCTATACCACAAATCAAAGATTAAATCATTCTCAGGCCATTAGAAAGCTAAAACTTTTTAAGAAAAAGTACAAGGAACTCCAACCCTTCTAACTTGTTAGAATGTTGATTATCAGAAGACCTGAAGTTTATAGCAAGTTTTTCAAATGCCTGGGAAAGAGAGAAAATCTCTTTTGAGACATGTCCGCTGAGTTTCAATTTAATCTGGACTTAACTGAAAAGTTATATAACTAAAGTACACAAATGTTTTGGCATCTAGAGATACCACATTTCTTCATGTACTTTCAAACTCATATCTCATAAATAGGTTCTGAATAGCTTCCATGACGAATATCATTTAAAAGCCAATATATAAATGTAAAAAAAAATGGCTTACATTCAATGAGGTGGTTGCAAAGAAAATCAAATATTTAGAGAAAGATATCTAAGGGAGACATGGAGAGATAATAACAATTAATATTAATTATTTGTAGTTGATTTCTTCACTTATTCTAGTTGGGAAAGAAGATGTTAAACAAATACACAAATGAATCTCATGTAAAAATTCTTCTGTTGGGTACAAAACGGACTCACATCCAAATTTTTTATTGCAAGTAAGGCTTTAGTCTGTTTTGTTATTGCCAATTTCAAAATTTCAGCATATACAGAATACCAAGACCAAAAATATCTACATGTCTAACTTGAATTGATAGTAAAAATATTTTATATATATGCATATACATACATAAATATGTCCATGTGTAGTATGGTATGTGTGTGCATGTGTGGCTATTTAAAGCAAAGAGGAATTTATTCCATGAAATTTATAAGGAATGACAGTTTTCACTGAACATCTAGAATTCTTACTCTCTAAAGGTTGAGAACTATTGGACTGATTCTGGATTCAGCCAGTAAATAGGTTTTATTTGATCACATTAATTATACAAAATGAATTTGCCCGTTGTTGGACCTAACATCCTTTAGATGGCCACCATTAGTACCACACCTTATAATGTTATTTTTTTAAACATTAAAACTATTTTTCTGTCCCTGAAGGCATTTATGACTTCTCTTTTAAGTCTTAGAAGAACAGAAGCAAAACCATTTCTAAAAATTTGCAAAAAATACCTTTTTTCAGGAATACAATGAAATATTCAAATAATCTGCTTTAAAGAGCTAAAATTTGTCTATAAAATTATGAGTGGAGAATCCAGAGCTGAATTACAATTTAGGATATTACGACTATATAATATCTACACTGTGATGACAATGCATATTAATAATAAGCCATATTTCATGGTGTAATTAACTGTCAAAAGTTCATAGAATGATGGTCATTGTAGCAAGAAAATCAGATATTAACCAATGAATTTGTAGAATTATGCATGTTTAATTCTTTTTTTTAATGTTTATTTATTTTTGAGAGAGAGAGAGAGTAAGGAAGGAGGAGAGAGAGAGGGAGGGAGGTACAGAATCTGAAGTAGGCTCCAGACTCTGAGCTGTTAGCACAGGGTCTGATGCAGGACTCGAACTCATGAACCACAAGGTCATGATCTGAGCCGAAGTCAGACGCTTAACTGACTGAGTCACCCAGGTGCCCCTGGGTGTTTAATTCTTATTTAACACAGATGAAAGTATGTATGTGTGTATATTTATAAATCTCCCCCTCTCTCTCTCTCTCTCTCTCTCTGTGTGTGTGTGTGTGTGTGTGTGTGTGTGTGTGTGTGTGTGTATGTGTATATATATACAAAGAGTGAAATGTATATGCATGTATATATGTATGCAAGCACACAGCTGGTTAAATTGTATATATAAACCTAGAAAAGGAAAAATATAAAGGAAAAAATATAGGAAAAAATAAAAGACATCAACAATTTATAAAAGTCAAAGATGGTTATAATCATATGCAGTACATATATTTTTCTTATCAGTAATCAAAGAAATACACATTTTAAAAGCTTGCTTTATTTTGGCTTATAGCATTAGCAACTTTTAAAGTCTGTCCTTACACTATATACATGAGAGTATGACTTAGTAGACAATTGTATATATTACTAACAGAGAGGCAAAGTGGTATGATCTTTATGATGGCAGATTGTCACATGCCTAAAACTGTGATATATGAAGTCTTTAGATCCAGAATTCTACTTTTTAGAATTTAACATAAGGAAAGAATTAGGTAAATGCACCAAGAAATATGTGCAAGAATATTCACCACAATGTTATGTAAAGGGCCCCCACTTGTCTTTAAAAAAGCACAAATTTTATTAAATTACATAGTGAAATATTAAAAGGGCATTGAAATAATGATTTGCGTAGTATCGTAGTAATAAACACTATATTCTAGGTTTGTATTCTAAGAGCTAAGTTTGTTTCAGTTGCTGGAGGAAAGTTATTAATGTAGTAGTTATTAATTAGTTATTAATGCCTATTTTCTGTCTTTATTAAGAGGGTTACTCATGGGGAAAGAAAGTGACCCAATCTAATCTCCTTGTAAATATGTTGATAAACAGACTCCCTAACACATAGACTAATAATGAAGGGAATACTTACATGGGATGATTTTAACAGGATGTCCCTGAGTAGGATTGCTTATGGTAAACAAATCTAGAATCTACACTTTTTTCAGGCCTGGATCCCGAGAAAATGCCATGTTGGCTATGCAATGCTTTGATGTATAAAGTGGTTATCAGTAGCAATCAGGTACTTCACTTAGAGAACTCATCTATTACTCTGGACCAAGAGAAAGAATGTCTTATGTGGTAGTGAAGGACCAGGAGTCACCATCAAAGTCTCACAAATCTGATTTGCCCATGACAGTTGATTTCTTGTACCTTTGATACTAGATGTTATCTTTGATTTATGAAATCTGATTTGAAGATCTATACCACATTCAGCTAACACAAAGGAACAGCTTTTATAAATCTCTTTCCCTTCATTCTTTCACTGGAGGGGCTTCTCAGAAGAGTTGACATCTGAGTGAGATCTGAATGTTGAAAAATAATCCATGGAAATAGCATGGTTAAAGAGCCATGTGAAAATTTTAGCAAAGAATATTTGAAACCGAAGTAGAGTAAGCTCAAAGGTTTGATGCAGTGGCTTTTCACTTTTTGGCCTAAGATCTCCTTTCCACTCTTAAAAATCATTGAGGACCTAAAGAACTTTTGTTTTTGGGGATAGATCTATCACTATTTGCCAGATTAGAAATTAAAATTGACAATGAAAAATATTATTTTAATGGTTTATTTAAAAATAATGAACTCCTTACATGTTAAAATAAATAATATTTTTAATTTAATGATAATATCTTTAAAATGAAATAAGTATGCAGAAGAATGTCAGTGTAGTGCATTTTTCAAAATTCTATAATCTCTGCCTTGATAGAAGGTATCTGTGGGATATCATAGTTTATGTAGACTCTTGAAAATTTTGACATGAAAAATTCTCACAGATGAGAGAATGAAACTTAGCAGGCATATAATGTCTTACTATTACAATAAAAATAAATTTGACCTTGAGGGCTTCTTGAAAATGTCTTGGTGTCTCCAGGGGTACAAAGACCATGATTTAAGATTCGTAATCCTGGAAAGAGTTAATGTATATGAGAAAAGGATACAAGATGATTTTGCAGGAGGAATATGAGAAAGAGTGAGGTTGGGGGTGTAAAGGACATGAGACCAGAGATGTAGGCAGAAGAGAATCATATATGACCATGTCAATTAATGGTAAGGAATTTTGATTTATTCTTGCTTCAAAGAAAAACCATTGGAAGATTTTAAGAGAAGTGATGTAATCTGATTTATATTTTAAAAAGCCAACTCTGGTAGCTTGTGAGGAATTTAGTGGTGGGGTTAGAATAGAAAAGGGCTATTAGTTAGAAGACTTTTTCAATTGTAGGCTAAAATAACGGTAGCTAAATATAATAGGTAACAATTGTTAGACTGCTCATACCACCATCATACGGAAACAGCACAATCTTCTGGTGGGAAATTTACCTTTTCTGCTTAAATCAGACTTACCTGATGAAGATGCCAGTCATTGTAGGGCTGTGCAATTTCTATGGGAATGGTGACCTCTTCCTATGTAAAGTCTAGTAAAAACTAAATATAAATTAAAGAGCATCAAAGAGAAGACTTGGATAGGAAATCCTGGAAAGAAGTTACACACAAAAATTGTAGTTACCCCTGAGAATCAGCTACCCATACTCACTTTTTTTTTGAGAATTTGGTTGAAGTAATAAGTTCTTCTTTCCCTTAGCATCTTCCAGGTGAGTGGTTATCTCATATTCAAACAAAAGAATCCTGATTAATATACAGAATTGTTCTGTAATTATTAATATAGAGCGGTACACAATATTATGTGAAATGAATAACCTGGATTGCAGAGTTGAGTATATTATTAAATTTATTATTAAAAAAAATAAGAAGCACACAAAGTCTGTCAATATGTGTGTGTATTTTATAAAGTTTTATTTATTTTGAGAGAGACAGAGAGTGCACAATGGGAGGAGGAGTGGAGAGAGAGAATCCCAACTAGGCTCTGCGCTGTCAGTGCAGATTCCCACAGGGGCTCAGTCTCACAAACTGTGAGATCATGACCTGGGCCAAATCAAGAGTCAGATGCTCAACCAACTGAGCCACCCAGGAATCCCATGTCTGTCAGTGTTTCACAGATGACAGCAATGGTTACCTTTGAATGGTAAGATTGCTCTTGTTTATTTTTCTCTTAAAATTTTCTGAAACTTTCAAATAACTAGTGTATTACTTTTAAAATTAAAAAGCACTAAGCATTTTCAAACATTATTAATTTTAACTATAATATAATCTGATCTTAATTATAAATCAAAATTTATTATAATGGGATTCCTCTGCCCTAAAGTTCAGGTCTTCTACACGAATAACATCTAATTTAAAATAAATGCCCAAATACATGTCCACATTGCAGAAACACCAGGTGTATCCTACAAGATATCCATATCATCTGTGAAAAAAATTAAAAATATATTTTATTGTCTATATTGTTTTTATTATTTTCAAAATACTAGGAATCTAAATACATTTAACAAGTACAACAAAAGATATTAGGCATCTTTTTTTTTTTTAAATGAATTCCAAATGTATGGAGTATTATGAGGAAAGGTTAAGAAATTCAAATTGAGTTATGAATAAACTGAAATATACTTGATTGTTCATAACTATTAGATTCACAATCAGTGCACAGTCCAGTAAGTTTTTTGAAGCTTTGTGCATACATTTTAATCTGAGTTAAGTATGTTAATGGCTTCAGCCAAATTATGAATGCTCCATAACAGAATATCACAAAGACAAGACTGTAGAGAACTAAGCTTTATTAAACAGAAATGACTTGTTACATGAAGTGTCCTTGAAGTTCTATATTATATATATGACTTCTTGTATCTGCAATGTTTCTGAACATTTTTACTTTGGTTGTAACCAAGTGAAACATATACTTTTCCACTTTATAATCAGACTACTGCATTTTCTTTAAATTCTTTTTCTTGCTATTTACATTTCTTTGGGAAATACACATTTTAATTTTAATAAGATGCAATTTGAGCGATATGATATGTAACACAATCAAGTACCACTTAACTCTTAAATATCTATCATTGTGTTTGTATTATACTTAGGAGCACATTTTTGGTTGATGTTTCCAGATACAAAAGACCATATTATATACATTCCAAACATAAAAATGGATTTTTGGAAGCTTCCTAGAACAAATTGAAACCCCTCCCACCCACAAAATACATCATTTATAAGTTCACTGTGGAAAGCCAGTAGGTGGAGGCAAGTCAGTTTCTTATATGTCTATAGTCACCAGTTTGAATTACTTTTCTTGCTTAGCTGATTTTGAATGGGCCTAGGCATTGTTGTTGTATTTTTCAATCAGACAAAATTACCACCTGGCTCTGAATCTAGAATCTCTAGCTGTGGCTCATATTTCATTGTTACCATTGTGATTTTATTTAACTCTGCTAAAGAAACATTTCGGTATGAAACAATCTAGGTGTTTTCACAAAGAACCATCTGTAAAAGGCCTTTGCCAGAAACCTGTTAAATTTTCTCTTCTGTAATTAAATTCCAAACTTCTTTTTACGAAAACAATGCTGCATCATGGGGTCAAGTTTATTTTCAAATGATATTTGTTTTGATTCAGTACTTTTATCTGAATGCTTCTATGCAATTTAGATAATCTCCCAAAATTATAAAGCATGATAATCAATGGTTTTATATATACCTGCCCCTTCAACTTCAAGGCCTCTTGGAGAAAATAGAAAGGCATATGATAGGAATCACCTTGTATGTTAGGGATATTGAGATTTATCTATGTATTATTCTCAAAACAGTATCAAGAAAAGCTTGATAATGGTATTATAGTAAAATGTGACTATCTTCTTACCTAGTAAATCTACTTCTAAAAGGCAATTATATTTTTACCACAATATTTGTTACACCATTGTTTGTGACAAAAACTGTTGAAATAACCCAATTGTATATCAGTAAAGGTGACATACACTATACAAATGTACATCAATAAAAGGTTGTGTGTGTGTGTGTGTATATTACATATATATATATATATATATATATATATATATATATATATATAAAATAGCAGAAAAAGAAGCCTTAAAAGAGGAAGTTGTCTAGTATGTGGCAAGATCTATACTATATAGTCATTAATACTGTGTGCATAGATCATACAGCCAAATGAGTTAATTCAAATAATCATCCACCCACCTATGTAATTGTACACTGTGAAATGTTTATCAAGGGGATGTGCAAGGACCAGTACACATAAAAACTAAGTTGCTAAGAAGTATATATAGCATTATCTTAATTAAATACAATGCTTGGAAGTGATAATTTTCAATATGCACATCAAATCTAAAACAACAATTAAAATGGGAGAGGAGGTATAGGCAGATGGTGGTCTGGATTTTTTTCTCTTTTCAATACAATTTAATTGTAGAAAAAATTCAATTGTAGAAAAAAATTCAATTACATTAGTAGAAATGAATTTATAAAGTTTTTAAAAATTTTTAACATTTTGACAGGTAATTAAGAAAATAGTGTACATTATTTAAAAAAATCAATATTTACAAACTCATTGTTTTCTATTTTAAAGCAATTATTTGCAAGTTCAATAACACTGGAGCATTGATTTGCAGTTACACTGACTCAGCAGAAATGAGAGTGATCCACTTGTTTTCCTCAACATGAGGAACTTCCATAAGTAGAGAAAACAGAGGAGTTAGTGACTTGCCTGTGGACAAGAGTTTATTTCCAGAAATGTAGAAATGTTGTGTCTCCAGACTAGGAGTCAGCAAAATAGACCAGGTCGCATCCAGTCCTCGGCCTGTTTTTATAGGGGCTTTCCAACCAAAAATGGATGTTATGTCTTAAAAGATTGAAAAAAATCAGAAGAAAAATATTTTACATGAAATATTTTTATTTTATGAAATAAAATCCTATGAAATTTAAATTTCAGTGGCCATACATGTCTTGATGAGGAGGTATTTAATACATTCACAATTTTGTGCTATCACCAGCCATCTGATTTCAAGCCTTGTTATTATTATGGTTTTTTTTTAGTTCATTTATTTATTTTGAGAGAGACAGAATAGCATGAGCTGGGGAGGGGCAGAGAGAGAGGGAGAGAGAGAGAATCCCAAGCAAGCTGCACACTGTTAGCACAGAGTCCAATGCAGATCTTGAACCCATGACACTGAAATCATGATCTGAGCCGAAACCAAGAGTTGATGCTTAATTGACTGAGCTACCCAGGTGCCTCTGATTTCAAAACTTTTTTAATCACTCCAAGGAATAGTCCATCCCCATTCTTCTGTCCCTTCATCCTTTGGCAACCACTAATCTAGTTTATCTCTCTAATAATAATCAAAAATAGTAATTTATTAATATAAATCAAATTTAGGAATATTAATATGAATTAAGGTTAGTATATCTGTATCAATATTTATATACACATACATCAAACCATATAATACACTGATTTTTTAAAAAGTATAGCATTATTTAAATTTAAAATCTGTTATTTCAGTAGAAGATCCTTGAACCCTTGTTCCTCAAACTTCTTATTAGCATGAATCTTTCTTTGGAGATTAACCAATTTAGTTATGCTCTTCTATAGATATTTAATACTCGAGTCATATCTTTGTGGTTTTTTTGGTTAGTGTGAAAATAAAATTGTAGTCATCATACTACTTACTGAGTTTAAATTCTAATGGAATTAGAATTTATCCAGAGAAAAATGACATGGAATACTTAACTACTACTTGGTCAATAAAGATCGCTTACTACAAATATACCACAGATGAGAACTACATACCAGAAATGGTAAAGAGGGCCCAGGAAGAAATTTGCATACAAAATTCAAAACATATTGTAAAAAAAAAAAAACCTGGGTACAAGTTTATGTACCCAAAATAATAATTCTGTGAGGGATAAATTACATTCCAGAATATTCCCATTTGAACATAAACTGATGCTAGAAATTCATAGCTGTCAATAGTAGGATTTAAAATCCATTCTTTGTGAAGTCATTTGGATAATATGCTCATGATACTGGTGCTATTAAAGAAAATATACATTTTTTGATAATAGATTTCAAAATAGACCACTAAATACAGTCCAGCTTTAACCTCTTGCTACATGCAGAGCTTAGCAAGCCTGTGATGTGTAGACAGCAGGTAATACAGAATATACTCTCAGAGGCTAATTTTATGTTTGTGACCTGTCAAGAGAGTCCCATAGTTTTTTGTGGTTCTTGTGTTTGTTGTCAGGGGAGATATTGGAATGTAGGTCAAATCTTTCAGCATGTTCTTGGAATCGGTAACAAAAAGGCCTAGTTTGACACTGGGATGCTGCTCTGATCTTTTGCTTCCTTATATTGGAGAGGTAACATTTCAAACTGGTCACTTCTTTGATCTGTTGTTGAGTAAAATGGAGCTGGGACAGCCCAAATATATATCTATTTCTAGTTTTCTCTGATATTTTTTGTTTTAGCTTTTTCTTTACCTTTGTTCAAATTTGCTGTGAACTTTTTCAAAAGTTTTTTTGGAGGTACCTGGGTGGCTCAGTTGGTTAAGCATCTGGCTTTTGATTTCAGCTCAGGTCATAATCTCAGTGTGGTGAGATTGAGCCCCACGTTGGTCTCCAGGCTGGGCATGGAATATGCTTAGGATTCTCTCTATTCTCTCTCTCCCTCTTTCTCTGCTTCTCTCTCTCTCAAAAACCTAAATTAAGTAATAAAAAATATCTAAAAAAAAGAAAAGTTTTTTTTCCAACTTTATTGACATATAATGTGTAAATTTATGATGTACAATATAATGATTTGGTACAAGTATATTTTGTGAATGATCACCACAATAAGGTTAGTTACACCTCACCAGGTCTTCTATGTGCCTGGGCAAGCCTGGAGCTGACCCTGCAGCTCCCAGCCTTACCTGTGAGCCTTGCCTGCAACAGACAACAGCCTCCCTGTAACAATGCCCCCTGCTCTTAGACCCTGAACAGTGTGGGGCCTGCCCAGCCTTCTCTCTGTATCTCTGTCTCTTTGTCTCTGTATCACTCCTCTCTCCTGTCTTTGACCCTGCCTAGCAGAGCCTTTGTGGCATGTTCTTTCCAGTGCCAGAACTTCGGTAAGCACAGTGACTTGAGTTTTTTTTTTTTTTGATTCCACATATAAATGAGATTGTTCGGTATTTGTCTTTATCTGACTTATTTCACTTATCATAATGCCCTCAAGGGCTATCCATGTTGTCACAAATAGCTGAATAATATTCTATTTTAAACTATGTGAGTATTTATTTATTTATATATATGTATTTCCTTTCCATAGATCTGTCCCTAGATACTTAGGTGGTTTCTGTGCCTTGGCTAACTAAATAATGCTGCAATTAACATAGGGGTGGTGATAATCTTCCTGATAGAGTGACTTTATTTCCTTCAGATATATGCTCAGAAGTAGAATCACTGGATCATATGGTAATTCTATTTTTATTTTTTGAGGGACCTCCATACTGGTTTCCATAGTGCCTGTACAATTTACATTGCCATCAACAGTAAACAAAGGTTCCTTTCTTTTCACATGCTCACCCAGATTTAGCTCTTATTTTTCCATTAATAGCCATTCTAATAAGTGTGAAATGATATCTCAATATGATTTGATTTGTGTTTCCCTTATGATTAGTGATGCAGAGTACCTTTTCATATATCTGAGAGCTGTCTCTCTTCTTTGGAAGACACAGATTCAGATCCTTTGCCCATATTATAACTAAGTTACATATTTTTTTCTATTCAGTTCTATGGGTTCCTTATATATTTTGGATGTTAACTCCTTATCACATATATAATTTGTGAATATTTTCTCCCATTCCTTAGGTTGCCTTTTAATTTTGCTGATTGGTTCTTTTGTTGTGAAGAAGCCTTTTAGTTTGATGTAGTCCTACTTGTTTACTTTTCATTTTGTTGCTAGTGCCTTTGGTGTTATATCCAAAATATCATTGCCAAGACTGATGACAATTTTAGTTTTATTCATATTCACTCAAGACCTATATGTCTTTATGACACTTCTCTCTGGATGCTTTCAAGATTTCTTCTTATTTTGGTTTTATGCATACTGAATATGATAAACTTAGTTATAGGTAGGTACTTTTGGAAACTCCTGAGTCTGAAGTTCAGTGCCTTGTCATTAATTTTGGAAAAAAATCTTAGCCATTATGAGTTCAAATATTTCTTTTGCTGCTCTCTTATCCTTTTAGTACGACAGATATATGTATGTTATACGTGATTTCTGGATGTTTTGGTCTTTTTTTGTTATGATATTTTTTTAAGTCTTTGCATTTCAATTCAAGACGTTTCTATTGTTCTTTCTTTAATATCACTGATTATTTTCTTAGTCATACAGTCTACTAAAGTGCCCATCAAAGGCATGCTTTAGTTCTGTTTCAGTTTTTTTATTTCTAGCATCTTGTTTTAATTCTCTTTAGCATTTCCATCTCTCTGCTATTTTACCCATCTGTTCTTGCAAGTTGTCTACTGTTTACGTTACAGACCTTAACATATAAGTGATATTATTTTAAATTCCTTGTCAGATAATTCCAAAATGGGATCATAACTGAGTCTGGTTCAAATGCTTGCTTTTTTTCTTCCAACTGTGTTTTCTTTGTTTTTGTTTTTGCATTTTGGCATGGCTTTTGATTTTTTTTTTCTTGGAAACCAAACATGAGGTAGCAGGTGAAAGGAATTGAGTAAATTGGGCTCTAGTGTGAGGTTTTACATTAATCTAGTCAGGAGTTGAGAACTGTTCAGTGTTTGCTGTAGCAAAGGTGTCAGAGGCTTCAAATTTTAGGATTCTTGGGGTTTTTTTTTGGGTTTTTTTTCCCCTCTGTTTTCTTTGGACTTTCCTGTGAAGTTCTCCTCAGGATGAATCTTTCATTCTTTCAGCTGTAATTGCTGTTGTTACGCTGGAGTCCTGATATGGTGGTAAAGGGTGGAGGAGGGAGGGGCTTTATAATCTTATGATTAAACCTCAGTCATTTAGTGGGCTCCTCTCACTGAGTGCCATTCACGGATGTTCTTTACCTTGTTTTCTTCTGTAGGTGCAGAAGACTAGAGGGGTCTGGAATGGGAGGACTTCCTTATCTCAGTTGAGAGAAGGCTTTGTTAAAGTCTTTTCTTCTGGAGAATAGTTTTTTTGTTTTGTTTTGTTTTGGAGAACATTCTAGACATATTTCACAGTGTTTACTTTATCCCTAGCCCTGCCCTACCCATGAGGACATCTTTCCTGTCTCTTAATCATGAGAATGTGACATGTTTTTGGAGGTAAAACCTATGAAAATGTGGGCTCCCCTGCAGACACTGTCTGTCACCTCTGGGATTTCTTTACTCTCAAGCTAGTCCACAAGCTAGCCTCCAACAATTAGAAAAATTACCATTTACCTGTTTCTGTGGCCTCAGTGACTTCTGCTCAAGGTAAGCAGTTCATGGCTGTGAATCTGGATTCACTTGTCTCTCTAGATTACAGGAAGGGGTCTGCCCTGCAACCTCAGTTCCCTGAAGACTACAAAGAAAGTTAATGATTTTCAGTTTGTTCCACTTTTTTTCTTATTGTATTACAATTGTTTTCTTATTGCCTTCTCATTAGAGCTGAAATAAGTCTCTCTATTATACTTTCTATCACATGTCGTTGGAATGAATGTTCTGATGAAGAAAATTCTAAGGTTCTGAGTGGCTAAAATAGAACGTTGAGCATGTACAAAAAAATAATAAACCCCAAATAATGCCAGTTTTATTGCTAAAGTGGTTTGCCAATGTCTTACAATATATGCAACAGATTATTTTTTTCTGTCACTGATTACACTTTTCACTCATGGCATATGCTGGAATCACCAATAATGTACACATATGCATCACATTCTAATTAATAGTATTAAACCATGTGGGTTAGGTATTCTGCAACAGTTACTTATGTCTTACATAATATTTTTATTCCACTACATATTTGTATTTTGACCTATCATAATGTTTTTTTTTCAAGTTTTTATTTAAATTCCAGTTAATGAACATACAGTGTAATATCAATTTCAGGTGTAGAATTTAGTGATTCATCACTTACATACAGTTGAGCTATTCTGATGTTCATAGCAATGTGTAGAAACAGGGTCACGTGACAATTGAAATAACAACAGTAAAACACAAAAAAGGTCAGTACAAGGACCAATGCGAGTTGCTACAGTAGGAATAGCAGAGGCAATGGGTGCTATAATTCCAGACAAAAGTTAAGGAGCTATTGAGTCTTAATAGAAAAGTTAAGAATTCATAAAAGATATTGAAGAATGGGATAAATGAAAGAGACCAGTGATAAAATTACATTCTAAGATTAGAAAGCAAGAGACAAGACCCAACATTTTTGGTATGAAGTGCAAATAGGATACCCCTGCTTGTTAAATACCCTGCTAATTTTTCTTAGTATACTGCAATTTGTTTAGCAAAATTCAGCAGTATGAATATGAAACAGTGGATATGAGAAATGTTTGAAGAAATGTGCTTCTTATTGTCTGTATAAAAATGTGTTTCTGCAATGACTATTGATTCACATATCTTGCTGAATTTTGCAGAAAAAAAATTATTGTTCTCAATAGGAGATGGCAACAGGAAGAGAGCAGAAATAATTTGAGAGATATAGAGATGATCAAATCTATAGTACATAAAAAATTATTTAAGGCTAATGAACACGCACAAGGACAGAAATACATACACAACTAGAATGAACTAAAATTGGATATTCTTTTAATATTACATATATTTAAATTTATTTATTTTGAGAGAGACAGTGCAAGCAAGGGAGGGCCAGAGAGAAAGGGAGAGTGTCTTAAGCACTCTCAGTGCAGTCCAAGGCATAGTTTGATCTCAGGAACCATGAGATCATGACCTGAGCAGAGATCAAGAGTTGGACGCTTGACCCGCTGAACAACCTAGTTGCCCCTAGACTTTAACGTTTTCTAATCATGATAATGGCTTTTGATTCACACTTTCTTAAATGTTATTGTTATTAAATTGTGACAATAAAGAAACATTTTTAATACAGAATTAATTATATTCTATAAATATCAATCTTTAGAACAGAAAAATATGGAAATAAAGAATGGCTTGTATAATACGGAAAACTTTCAGAATTTCATTGTCATTGTACCTCTGTTTTACATATAATTATATATTTTGCATCACGTTTATTTTTTAATGCTCTTCTTTAACATCTTATTCTAGTACAATTTTAGATTTACAAAAAAAGTTGCAGAGATAGTACACAAAGATCTCTATACCCTTCACTCAAATTTTCCTGATGTTATTGTTTTACATAATCATGGTGTTTTTATCAAAATCAAGAAATTAACATTGGTACAATGTCAAATTTGCCAGGTGGTTCCCCTTCCGCCAATAATGTCCTTTTTTACTGTGCTAGGATTCAATCCTGATTATCACATTGTATTTAGTTTTCATGTCACCTTAAAATCCCAATGTATTCAATTTCTCAATCTTTCCTTATTTTTCATAGCCTTGCCACTTTTGAAAAGCCAGTAGTTGAGCATTTTGTACAATGTCCCTTGATTTGGCTTTGTGTAATTTCTCATTATGAAAGTGGGGTTATGGCATTTGGGGAATACAGGGAGGTGAAGTGCCCTTCTCACTGTATTACATTAGATAATACCTGATATTAACAAGACATTAGAGTCTGACACTAATTTTTGAAATTTCCCAACTATTATTTCTTCCAGTTTTTCTTCCTCCCAATTCTTATATAATAAGACATATTATTGTATGTGTATTATTATTGTAGTGTGTCACAACTCCTGGATAGTGTGGGGATTTTGTTTTGTTTTTGTTTGCTTATTTATTTGTTTACCTTTTTTCTATTTACAGTGTACTTGGGGCAATTTCTATTGACTTATCTTCAAATTCACTAATTCTTTTCTTTAATAATGTTGAATCTACTGATAATTCCATTGAATTTTTTTTAATTTCTCTTAGTGTTTTGTTGTTATTTCTAGTGTTCCAATTTTATTCTTTCTCAGAGTTTTCACATCTCTACTGATGTTACTCATCTGATATTGAATTGCTTATCTGATATTGCCTCTAAAGTCCTTCTTGGATACCTTAAGGCAGAATAACATTTGAGGTCTCAGCATTTTAACACACTTCTGTAAAGTAATTATGTTTTTATACCATTTTATTCTGTAAAAGTAATTATGTTTTATATGTTTTATAAAAAGTAATGAACCTCACTAGAACTAGAGCTACCTAAGGGCAGGGAGTTTGTTTTTCCTTTATTTTAATCCTTAGAAATTATCACAATGATTGGTATAAATGTTTGTTGAATTAATGAAGTTTGATCCAACATTTTTATATAGCTCTTAAAATATTTTTATTGGGGCACCTGGGTGGCTTGGTTGGTTGAACGTCACACTCTTGATTTCAACTCAGGCCATAATCCCAGGGTTGTGGGATTGAGCCCTACATGGAGCCCCATGTCAGGCTCCATGTGAGCATGGAGCCTGTTTAAGATTCTCCCTCTCTCTCCCTCTACCCCTCTCTCCCACTCGTGTGCCCTGTCTCTCTCAAATAAAAATTTAAAAAATATATTATTATTGACATCCAATATTACTACACCATATTGAGTATAATAAGTATATAATGAAGGCCTAGTACACTTACTGGAACATAGTAGAGCCTCACTAGGTAAATGAATCAATGAATGACTATTTATGTTTATTACTAAATTTCTTTCCTTATTTCACTTTTCAAACTGTGAAATTGCTAATGTGTAAAAGATATCCCACAATTCTAACTTCTTTAAATTCATCATCTCAGAGTCATAGTTTTTATTTTAACATTTCAATGTTGAGTTTCCTTTTCTAAATTAGAGATTTATTGTGGGCACAAATTTTATAATAATCCTGAGGTTCTTCTTTGTTAAAATGGAAACCTTGCCATTTCATCACCAAAAGATTACAGTAATAATGAACTCAAATAAAATATCTGATTGCTTTTGCAAATATTGTGCCCTGTGCAGAGTGCACCTTCTGAGAGAACATATCAATAGTAAAAAATCATTTGAACCACTATTTAATATAATTCAGACTAAACATTCAATCTGTGAAGATGTTTTGCAAATCTTAGCATAATTGTTCTGTTAGATGTATGAAATACACCTTCATTCTTGTGTCTTCAGTAATGTAAAATTTGAGTTTGTTTGCGTATTAAATGTGCTTATGCTCTTGGGAGTCCTTTGAGATACTTATTTTATGATCATGTGGTAATTGCTGTCAGGACTTTGCTTGATAATGATTAATAATTATAGTCTCATCTACTACTTCTCTTTCTAAAAGACCTTTTTCAACATTAACACTTTTGACTTTTTTAATTGCTTGGATTAAAGCTAGAAATAGGTGGTTATTAATGCTCTGTACTTTCATGCCTGGAGCTTGAAATGTTTGCTTTCTCAGTAATATTCAGCAAGTTTACATTTCCCTCAGTAAATGTGACTTTAAAGGTGGTTCCATAGTGGGTATTAATTTGGTATTCATAAACCTGTCAGCTACACTTAGTGGTTTCTTGGTGTTTGCTGAATCCTCTTTGATGCATCCATGTCATTGTAATTATAGATTTTAACTGGGCTGCACAAATTCACCCCATTTATTATAGAAAGGAAGAAACACTATTTATAAAATTGCCTGCTTTTTCTTCTCTTTATACAAAATTTAAAATGGTGGCTTTTGGACTTGTCATTCAGATCTGCCAGGGAATGTCAATGGTGTGAAGCAATCTAGAGAATGCAGAGCTATACTGTAGAATTAAAGGTACTTTTGACATACAACCTCCCAATTAGGCAGGTCACCTATTGTTGGTTTCTGGAAACAGTGAAAAATAACATGATCTGAGAAAAATTTGTATTGACATATATGCCAGGAAGGAAAAACATTACTTATGGAAAATGGGTTTTGCACAATAATGTAACCATGAATAAAAATGTAACAAGTTGTCATTATCATTTATGCATATTGCATTCTGGTATTATGCATAAATAAATAGGCATATTTATACATGCATATATATGCATAAATATGCATCTATCATGTATAAATACATTTATATAGAGGGTGATTAAAATATATCAACTCGGTATTAAATTGTGTACATATAATCCTCTACCTCCTTGTACTATGAATCTGAGAACAAATTGAAACTTCTTTCACATTTTTTTCTAATTATTCTATGTGGACTAACAGCTGGAAGTCAAACCCATAGTTTTACCTTTTATGGTTTTATCCTGACATACTTCAAATAAAATGAGGGTAGATTAGTGAGAAACTTGGCAGTGATGAGAGAAAACACTCTTACATTTTACACATGCAAAACTTATTTGAACCTAGTCATTTTAATACTGACAGGAACAGCTGTGCTAGTGCTCAGGATTTGATAATGAGAGTTGTGTGTCTATAAGGCAGTTTCTAGAAAGCTAATGCTTGGAAGACTACAGGTACTTGCGTGTGGATGTGCACATGTATACACACAGGACGAGAAAGCATTTTCATAATCCAATTTCCACTTTCTCCATCATACTTTTTGTTGGGATGGGGTTCAGGGCAAGCTTCCCCCAAATATTCCACTTTATCATATTGGTTATTTGGAACTAAAATTAACTAAGAAATAGCCAATGCAAGGACACTCTGAGCATTCTTTACCTCCCTGGAAGCGGAAAATAAATCTCCCATGTGGAAGGTACCCTCCCTGTACCAGGAGGAAAGGAGGTATCCTTATTGACAGAGAGAAGAATTCAAGGCCAAGAAGCTGTATAAACAAGCCTTGTTACTTTACTAATTCAGTACCCCAAGCCCAAACTTCTTTGTCTTATCAGTTCTTCACGAAACATATTGTTTCTTTGTCCTAAAGCTATAAAAGTTGCCTGCTTCGGTCACTTCTTTGAACCTCAAATTTTTATGAACTCCTGTGCATACATAATTTTTTCCTATTAATCTGCCTTATGCCAATTTAATTATTAGACCCGCCAAAGAATGTAAAAGGGAAGAAAGGAAAACCTTTCTGCCCCTACTGTTGAAAATACTTTATAAAGAATACAGGCATATGTTACATCTTTACAGATTACTATAAAAAAAATCCAGAGTAAAAATTATTTAATCTGATAATTTGTGCTTTATTTTGTAGCATTCATATATTAGAATGTATTATAGATATACTTATTTGCTTTTGCTTTACAACCATTTATTTGAAGCTTAAAAATATTAACATTTTCTTTTATTTTGGAAAAACTAAACGATATAGAGTTTATGTGACTTCCCCAATATGACATATATATTAGTGGAAGAATTAATGACATGTACCTCTTAATACTTACATAGATTTTGTTAATCTCTGAGCCATAACCTTATAAATTGATCACTGAATCATGTATTGGTTTTCATTTTTCTCAGGAATATTTTTTATTTTATTTTTTACAAATCTAAGAACAACAGGGGCGCCTGGGTGGCTCAGTAGGTTAAGCGGCCGACTTCGGCTCAGGTCATGATCTCACAGTCGTGAGTTCGAGCCCCGCGTCGGGCTCTGGGCTGACAGCTCAGAGCCTGGAGCCTGTTTCAGATTCTGTGTCTCCCTCTCTCTCTGACCGTCCCCCATTCATGCTCTGTCTCTCTCTGTCTCAAAAATAAATAAACATTAAAAAAAAAATCTAAGAACAACATAACCTATGAGACATAGAAGGTACTCGGTAACTACCCACCAAAAAAAGATGGAATAAAACTGTAGGCTTTTTGATTTTGTAACATCATGACATTAGATATAAAAATAATCTTCAGGGATGACTAGGTGGCGCAGTTGGTTAAGCGTCTGACTCTTGGTCTGGGCTCAGGTCATGATCTCATGTGAGTTTGAGCCCCGCATCGCCGGGCTCTGCTCTGATGCTGTGAAGCCTGCTTGGAAGTCTGTCTCTCCTTCTCTGTGCCCCTCACCTGCTTGTGCTCTCTCTCTCTTTCTCTCTCTCTAAATGAATAAATAAATATAAAATAATCTTCAAAATAAGTTGAAATAAAAGACATAACAAAAGATAAAACAAATTAAAATTTATTTTCCAATGAATTGTCTTGACTATTCCAGCTTCAACTTGATTAATATTTTTGAGAATATTGCTACCCCAATCCCTACATATTAATAGGGAAGTCTATTGAAACACTTTTGTGACAATCTGGAGTATAGAACAGAAAATGTTAATATAGGAATCTGAAAGTATGTTAAATTGTTAGGTATTTTAGTTGAAACTTAGTGTAAATTGCAAAATTAATCTGAACAATCCATAATATAATCTGAATGAGTAGAAGCATACTGAAAATGTCTCTAATTGTTATTGTTGCTTTTCAACCTCATGAGCTTCCTGGGTGTAATATGAAACTGGCCCCTGTATGCAGAGGACAGGGGAGATGGAAGAAAGAGGCAGACCACTCCAGATTGGTAGGTGGCAGGCTTAATTAATAAGCAAAGGAACTTACTTATGAGAATTGTCTTGGGTGGCTACAAGATGAGTAGGTTTCTGCACCTGCCCACCGGAATCTTAAAAGTTAATTTCGATGCCTTATAACTGGGTTCAGTCACGTACACAGTCCAGATAGTCTTGCCACCACATTATTATCTCAAGGCTGTATCCTTGCATCTCAGGGAAGCTTCTGGAAGCAGGAGAGGTAAGGAGAACACGCATTCCAAGGATGGGAGAGGCAGTGAGGAGCTGCTAATTGCCTGGATCCAGCTCAAGGGGCAACCATCAGTCACATCTTCTTAAAGACCACCCCAACACTAATATTAAATGAAAGCAGATATGTTCCAAAGACCTTAAAGGAATCAGAGAACATCAATGGCCAGATCCTTCTAATCACAATAGTTTTGAAGATTAGCAAAAACTGTAATTAATCACTATAAGAATTAAAATTTGTGAGATGAAGCAAATATTTATAAAGTGAAAAGAAAATATTGGAAGAAATAATTGCCAAGAGATTTCCAAAGTTGGTGTCACACACCAAAAATAAATCACTGGGAATTGTAAGTAATATGAATATATTAGTTATCTTTCTCTAGTTATGCTACAATGATAAATCCCAAATTGTAACAGTATCAAAATTTATTTCTTGTTCATTTTATATGTTGGTATGGGTCAAAATTGGCTCCATTTATGGAGTCTTCACTCAAGGTCCAGACTGAAATAAAAACTTTGCCAGTTGGAACGATGGGTCAGATGTGACTTATGTCCCTTCCATGCATGTCTCTTCCTAAAGTCATTGTGGTGAGAAGTGTACTCCTTCAACTGGGGAGATGTTGTTAAGTATAGAACTGAAGACAGGCATGGGTATTGGGAACAAATTTGACAATTTTTGCAGAAAATTTGCAAAAGTATTTTCAAAAGTTCTCAATTCCAAGGATAGATACTTGGTTCTATATGTGACATTGTCAAATGTTGCATTTGATTGTGGATACTTTAAGGATCTTACGATATTATAAGACTAAGGAAGCCAATTTGGAAAAGGTAAATCACTATGTTCCCATTGAAAATCATGTATATAAACCATAGAAGAGTCTATAATACTTGGAGTTCAGACAGTTTAGGAACTTTAGTCTTGGGAAATATATTGGGGCTATGGGAGATTATGTGTCATTGTCAAGTGTGGTAAAGTATTTGGTCCACATCCAAAACATACAGGGCATGACTAGCCATGGAATTAAGCAGCTGAAACCCATAAATCAAGAACACATGTTGGAAGACTCTACACAGAAAAGCCAGTGAGTGAGAAATGAGGGTTTGTATTTTCCTAGTAGATCTGACTAAAGGGCTAAGTAATAACTATATATAAAGACATATCCTCTGAGGAAGCACCCAATTATGACCTCAGAAATAATTATTTGATTTGGGTATTAAGTGAATCTCTGGACATTCTGTCTCATTATTCCACATTTCAGTGATCTTTATTGATACTACAAACCATGAAAGGGTTAAGCTGCTACTATTAGGAATTGGGCTGGTGTATCAAATAGTGAGAAAAGTAGCAGAATAATTCCTTTAAGGAATCTTCCAACAAAATTCCACTCACTACAGTATATCTTGAGACATTAATGTTCTTTTAAAATTTATTTATTTATTTTGATGGGGTACCTGGGTGGCTCAGTCGGTTAAATGTCCGACTTCATCCCAGGTCATGATCTCACAGTTTGTGAGTTCGAGCCCCACTTTAGGCTCTGTGCTGACAGCTCAGAGCCCCGAGCCTGCTTTAGATTCTGTGTCTCTCTCACTCTCTGCCCCTCCCCTGCTCATGCTCATGCTCTGTCTCTCTCTCTCTCTCAAAAATAAATAAACATGAAAAAAAAATTAAATTTATTTATTTATTTTGAGAGAGAAAGAGAGAGAGCGCACATGAGCAGGGGAGGAGCAAAGACAGAAGGAGAGAGAGATAATCCCAAGCAGGCTCCACGCTGTCAGCACAGAGCCTGAAGTGGGGCTTGAACACATGAAATGTGAGATAGATCATGTCCTGAGCCACAATTGCTTAACCACCCAGGTGCCCCAGAGACCTTAATGTTTTAAGATGGTCTTAATGGCTAAATTATTTTGGAGGAAAGGGGAAAGGACTAATTTTAAATGATCAGTTGGTTGTCTATTACATTATTTTATTCATCTATCAACATATTTATTTTATGTGCTTTTGTGATGAAAGGATATTAGATTATGAAATATAGATGCCTACCTAACATGGTGTCTGTTATATAATATTTGTTCTGCAACGTTGGGGGTAATAGGAATGTTTAAAACAGATAAATGATTGATGTTGATAAATAAGTGTACATTCATGTACATACATTCATGAGTGTATGCACTTTGAGATAATTATTTAAATTCTTTTTTTGAGAATTACTTAATTTCTTAATCTTAGTCTCTTTTTATGTAAAATTCAGATAGCATCTCTGTATTGGTTGAGAATGCCAGGTTCTGGGAGTTCAAATAATGTTATAAAATTTGTTACTCATTTCATTTATATTCTACCTTTATTCTGTATGTAGATTTCATTCTCTAATTATGCTTTTTAGATGCAGTAAGGAAGTTGATTTCAGATGGTCCAAATTCAAATGCAATCTACATTGTAAAATATGGGAATGAGAGGGTCTATCTTTCCAACCCTGGGAGGAAAACACATAATTGACTTGGCTTCAGTCAGACGTTCTTTCTTGAAATGATTATGTGACCATCGGGATAATGTGTCCCTTTTGAGAATGATAGTGATGATCATTGACACATCATCTTAGACCATATGGAGTTCAGGAAGGCTGATTCCCTAAAGGAATGGATATTGACCAAGAAACATATGTCCACTAACATTATGTATGATAGTGACATGAAAATGCATCTTAAATGATTAAAAATTACCCAGAGCCTTTCCAAATAAAAGAAAAATATGATAGTTTCTAACAGGTATTGTGGCATGAATATTTCTATGTAATTAGAAATTTATTTTCAGCTCTGAGCTATCTCAAGTCTATTCTCCTCTCTAAAAGACAACCTGGAAAAACACCACTTATTCCTTCAACAGAAAAAACATGATCAAAGATCAGTGAAAAGCACAATTACAAGAAAAAACTACTAGACCACAATACAAATTTAAAAAGTAACCACTGGGACACCTGGATGGCTTAGTCGGTTGAGTGTCCAACTCTTGATTTCTGCTCAGGTTCTGGTCTCATGGTTTGTGATACTGAGCCCCATGTCAAGCTCTGTGCTGACAACACGGATCCACCTTGGAATTCTCATTTTCCCTCTTTCTCTCTCTCTCTCTGCCCCTCCCTGTTTTCCTCTCTCTCTCTCTCTCTCTCTCTCTCTCTCTCTCTCTCCCCCTTTCTTTCTCAAACTAAATAAATATACTTAAAAAAAAAAGAAACCACCCTCCAGTATGTGGTAAAACACATTAGATGTATATTTATTCGACAAGAAGGAAATAAAGCCATCTTAGAAACCAACTGATAAGAGTTTTTATTTTTTAATTTATAATTTCACCTTTACCTAATTATAGAACCTAATTTTCTTGAGTTAATATTGAGTGTTATAAATGAGGAATCATAGAGCTATGTGGATTAAAAAGTAATGGAGAAGCATGGAAGTAGATGAAACATATTGTCAGAAGTGAGATAAAGAGGTCATATGAGTATAAAGAAATTTATTTTAGTCAACCCAGATAAAATATTTCTACCAGTGCTTAAGAAAAAAAGACTTAATAAATCCATATGCCACATTATTATATTCATCATAGATTTTTCTCTCCATCGGGTCTGTTTCTGTTATCCTTAACTAATGTTTGCCAAATTGTGATAAAACTCTGATTCTTGTTCTTATGTAGTATTTTTTTTCTCTCTCTGGGAATATTTAGACTTGAATCTTAAGTCTTAGTTTTCCTAAATTTCATCATAATTAGATTAGGTATGGACTTTTTTAAAAAAATTATTTAAAAAGATACTAATTGGGTCCTTTTAAATTGACAACTCTGTTTGGCTAAAGGCATCTTTCTTCTACTGTTTTTCCCCCAATTTAATTGTATTTTTTTATTATTATTATCTTCCCCACTCTTAATTTTTAGTGTTTTTTTCCCCATAACTTATTTTTTTATTTTTTTAACATTTATTTATTTTTTGAGAGGCAGGGAGAGACAGTATGAGCGGGGAAAGGACAGAGAGAGGGAGACACAGAAAACGAAGCAGGCTCCAAGCTGAGCTGTCAGCACAGAGCCTAACATGGGGCTCGAACTCACGAACTGTGAGATCGTGAACTAAGACACTTAACTGACTGAGCCACCCAGGTGCTCCCTCATAACTTTTACTAAATGGATCTTTAAATGTCTGAAAATATAGTTTTAAGAAATTAAAAATATTATCAAAACAGAATTCTCTCCACAAAACAGGGAAAAGAAAGAAAGCTTTTTTATTACAAAATGGCTTATGTGTATAGTGCAATGCACATTATAGGCAGTCTGTAAAAGAGACTACAAAGTTTAGACAGAATTTTACACACATTAGGTAGGTAAAACAGAAGAAAGAACAATGAAAACTTTTCTTATATCCTTGAGAGACACATGATTGTACCATGTGATAGTCTCCTGTATCTTCTGAGAGACCCTTGAGTTTATTTCAGAGACTTGTGTTTACATTTCTGTGATTCCAAAAGACCTGAAAAACAATAGACCAGGCTTACTACCATGCCCATTATGCTTCTGAGGAGACACACTAAAGGGGAGATGATAAAATGTCTAATTTTACCCTTACATTATTGATACTAGCTAACATTTGCTAAGCAGTTAATATCATCAAATACACTGCTAAGCACTTGGCATATATTAACTGTTGAGTCCCACAATCTCTCTAATCAATAGCTATTATTATATTACTACTACCACTATTAGTATTAGTATTCTAAAAGTGAAAAAGAAGCAGAAAGCCTAAATTGCTTGTCAAGGAGTTCAATACAATTCTGATACATGACATTAAAAACTCCTGACAGCTTCCATTTTAGATTTATTTTGCAAAAGAAACTTTATAACTTATATACACATTTATTTTGCAAGAAACTTTCATTTGGAAGAATGGAGATAGACTGCATGAGGCATTGCAAACAAATTATAATCTCTAGTTTTTTACTAAATACCTGGAGTATTCTTCCAACCAAATTTTAACCTGGGAGGTAGAAGCATGCAGAATCCATGATCCTAAAATGGGAAATCTGAATTAATCAAAGCTTTACCACCAGCCAGCTCCTTGACTTGTGCAAACATTCAAACTCTCTGGGTCTCAGGTTCTTTATCTGTACATTTAGAAAGTAGTACAAGGGCTCTCTGGGGCCCTTCCATCTTTAACAGTCATTAATTAAATCTTATTTAAACTCTACAGAACCCAGAGCTGCTTATAATGAGCCCATTCAGTTTGTGTGCCAACCATGGTACATTTTTGTTCACACAAGCCTTGAGACCATTAGGAGATTTGGAATACATTCAAGCTTTCTTACTATGAATGGATGGAAAGCTTCTATATTTCAAAATACCCATATTCTGAGTTTACCACAGATACCTTGGTCCTCAGGCATTCATTTGGCTTTTGATATTCTAGATTTTTTTCTATATATAGCTGCTTCAATTTCTATAAAATGGAGATAATAATCGCACTTAGTTCAAAAAGTTATAGTGAGGATGAAATTCATAAGACACACCAAATGATTAAAATATTACCTTGAACATCTACTTCTAAAATGTTAGCTGTTCTCATTAACCTCCCCAATGTGGTCATCTTATTCTCTCTTCACATAGAAATACATATGATGTATTAACAGTGCATTTGACAGTTGGTAAATAGATCCCACTGTGTAGCATGCCAAATATGTAAATTAAAGCATCTAAACTAATGTTCTAAAGCTACAATGTAGATGAATGTTTATTCAGAAATGATATCTTGATGACATTTCTGCCCAATGTGGAAAATTTCAAGTCAGATCACAATAAACGAAAATCTCTCCTTCTTTCTCCCTGTGGCACTCCCCCTCCCCATCCCTACCAACTTTTAACATTTCCCCAGTACCTTAAACTTAGTGAAAACCAAAAGCCTGTCCTCAATGGATTAAAAATGTAAAAAAAATAAACAAGCTACAAAAATAAATAAGCAAAAAAAATATTTTTAGACAATTTTTCTTCTTTTTGTTTTTTTCATCTTTCAATAAAACTCTCAACCACTCCCATTCATATCTGTGTCATAGAGGCAAACTATAAAAAGGAAAAAAGTCAAACTTTAAAACTAGCTGAACTAACTGCAAATTAAATTTTGGAAGTGGTAAGTGTCCATTAGTATCAATAGATTAAAACCTTATTCAGAAATAACTTGATTAAATAAACCATAAAAGATTGAGAATAAGTTCTTAAAAGAAATCAACATCCAAGCAGAGAGTGATGTAGAAGGTCAGATTGGTAGGCAAGAAAAAGTAAGCCAAACTTGGATAATGGAAAGAAAACAGGCATTGTTTTGTTTTTTTTTTTTTCTTTTAGGGTTTTAAATAATTTTATGAAAAGGAACTAGAATTTTATTGAAAATCCACTGAATAGTCTTTAATTTTTGATGTGTACAATATAACATATAAAGTATAAGTTCAATACTTCTCTAATTTTGCTTTTGCTTTCATTAAAGACCACATTTGAGTAAGTGGAATTTTTTGTGGCTTTAACATGCAGTTTTTATTATTTATAGGTGACTCCATAGGTACATTAACATCTAATGATGAGAGATTAGATGGCATTATAGATCACTTAGCTCCTTCCCATAATAATTCTTTATTTATCTGGTATCCAAGTGTAATTATATTTTGGAATTTTCTTTGTCATTTGGGAGGAGGTTTCATGTGCATGACAAGGCTCCACTTTCATACCATATGTAGTAATGTTTGTAATTGTAATATTATAAAAACACTCTTATGCCATCCACTGTGGTTAAAAGCAAGGTATGAAATACATTTTAGAGAATTTTTCTCAAGACAGATTTTTCTACTTATCTTTTACCTTTACATTAAAAATCCTTGTCATTAACTTATTTTTCTCAGTTTGTTGGTGTTTTCCTCCATGTTTTTTGAAAGTTGTAGCTAATAAATGAGCAGACTGGGAGATAATTAAGAAACTAATTTGGAATCAAGAAACCAAGTTTCCTTTCATAACCCTCTTACTAATACATCGTAAAACTTTAGGGAAACTATTTAACCTATAGGTGAGTTTGCCGATAATCTCTAACATCTTTTCTAACTTAAAATTCTTTGTCAAGTAAAATACTCCTGTACGTTGACATTGTGGAACATGTTTGGAAGATGTTTCTTTTCACTAAAACATGACAAACATATAATCATATTATACATTTTACCATTTTTTCCACATTCTTCTGAAAAAAGACACGGCAGGCAGAGAATTGGTAGATATTCTTAAAAACTGTTATTAAAGTTTATAGTGGAGTCAGTTGGATAAAAATCCTGTGCTTTCTGAAGTAAAAGCTCTATCTTTCCTCACCTAGTGAACTCCGGAGAGGAAGTACTACTTTTTCCAAAGAGAGAGGAAAGCTGTAACTATAGAACTGCCATCACCCTGCCACAATTCCTACTGTCATGCTTATGTCAGATATGACAAATTTTGAAAAGGTCTGTGCAACTTATATCTACCATGCACCCCTACTCTCCAGACAATTCTAAAGCAAAGAAAAATTGAAGCTTTGATTTTTGTTTGGTGCTGGCTAAAACTGTGATGGTACAAAAACATCACTATAAAAAATGCTGATAGGTACTTATAAAGCATCTGAAGATTATGTGTGAAGCCAGCTATTTGATATATGAGGTAAACAGAATAACTGTGTGATTTGTAGTCTTTATACACACCTGGTGCAATCCCATTGGACAGATTATTCTCAAATTAAGGTAGTGCTACTTTACAGAATCCAAAACAAAATCATGTTATAGTAATATGATTTCAAGAATCACTGTGGTGATCTGAATTCTGAACTGGAATTCTTAAGTCAAGCCTCATTTTCAATTCCTTTTCTTACTATACTGTGTGTGATGACGATAGACAAGTCACCAACCCCTGGGAATGTGGTTTTCTCCTGAACGATGCCTATCTTATGAACCAAGAGGGTCATATATACTTATGGATATTAAATAACATTGGAAATAATTGTGCGAGTTTTAATTTTAAATTTAAATGAACTTCTGTTATTTCATCAGTAGTGGTGAGTTGTTTTTTTTTAATTTTTATTTAGTTTTGAGAGAGAGAGAGACAAAGCAACAGCAGGGGAGGGGCAGAGAGAAAGGGAAACACAGAATCTGGAGCAGACCCCGGGATTTGAGCTGTCAGCACAGAACCAGACACTGGGCTTGAACCTACAGACCAGGAGATCATGACCTTAGCTGAAGTCGGCTGCTTAACACACTGAGCTACCCAAGGGCCCCCGTAGTGGTGAGTTTTTATCTAATGCCATTTTGGGTGGATGAAGTTGAAAAAACTCATAATTCCTATCTTCTTTAAAAGGTTATGATGTTTCTCTCATTCATTTAAATTGATTATTAAAAGGACAAATAAAGCTGAAATGAAAGGTAATAACACTTGTGGTGAGCATAGCATAACATACAGACCTGTTGAATCATGATGTTGTACACCTCAAACTGATGTAACATCGTGTGTCAACTATAGTCAAATAAAAAAAAAAATGTAAGACACTTTTACCTTGTAAGAAAAGAACATAGAATCTCCCCCAAACTCCAAACAAGCTAATGATCAGAAAGAAAACAGCTAGCCATGCTGACAAGACCAAATTACAACCAGTTTCTAGGCTTGTAAGCAGATGAATGGACATTACGGATGAAGAGAAAGTGGTCTTTGGAGCTTAAAATTCAGACTAGCCTGATTTTTTTTCTTCTTCTTTTAATTAGACCTCAGCATCTATAATCAGGTGTAGTTCAATCTTATTCACCTGTTCTTGGGCCTCCTGTCATATTTTTTCTAAGCTCCACCTCTGCATTAACAGATGGCTTTTACGTAGTATTACAAACAATTTTTCTAGAAATTCCCTTTGTCCTAACTTGTATTTAGATGATAAGAACTTTTGTCTCATCATCTTAGGTATTTTACAGAATTTAATTTATGCTAATGCTAATTCAGGTAGCTTTCTACTTTATATTTTGTACACATCAGAATAATATAACTTATAAATAGCATATTTTCAACTCTAAAAGAGCAGTAATGTCTTTTAAAATATTATGAAAAAATCTAATGTTGAGAGTTACACACGTGAAGAATCCTTTCTACTAAAATTATATAGCATGAAGTAAGCACAAAGCACTATGATTATTTTCCTCCATGGTTTTATAAATACATATATATACATGTATGTATATATTTATATTTATATAATTTCATTCTAATATTTACTTTTAGTGTTATGTATAATATAGTTATATATATCTATATATAATTATGTTTTAAGTGATATTTTAAGTTTATTTTATTTATTTTGAGAGAGAGAGAGCATAAGCAGGGGGAGGGCAGAAAGAGAGAGGGAGAGAGAATCCCAAGCGGTTCTTCACTATCAGTGCAGAGCCTGATGCGTGGTTCAAACACGTACCACAAGATCATGGCCTGAGCCAAAACCGAGAGTCGGATGTTTAACTGACTGAGCCACCCAATTGCCCCTATAAAATTAAATTTTAAAATTTAATTTTAGTGTTACCAATAATGTTTTATCTGCCTGCCTCTGGGGATACTATGGATTTTAACACTATTCTTTGCCAAAAAGTGAGTTGAAGAATTTTCCAAGCTATTGGGATAATAATGACTTAACTAGGCAAAAGTAATTATGGTTAAATAATTTATTTGTATTTCTACCTATGTCTACCATTTAAATTTTCAATAAGTAACTTCAAAGACAACATATTTAAATTTTTGACAATATGTTATGTAAGGCAATGAATGATATTGAAATCTGCTGATAATTATTGCAGTTTATCATTAAAGCTGCATTAATTAGAATAGTAGTCAGAGACACAGAGAGAGAATTATTGGGGTTGATAATAAAAGCTACATTAATTGGTATAGTAGTATGAAAAACACAGAAAGAAAGACAAAAAAGAAAGTTTGAAAAATCACCCCAATAAAATATATTATTTTTTAATACTAAAAGAATTTGGGATCAAGTTAATAGAATTAAAATACTCTAAGTCAGACTGATGAATAGTTGCCATGTTCCCCAAATCCCAATATTTAATGCATGACTGGATTTCTGTCTGTACTCCACTATGTACATTCCATTTTGTATTTCAATAGTACAAATTCTGGTTGAATATTTTGTTTTAAGTGTAATATAAATATAAATGAAGTAAAATATTTTCTTTTTAATAAAATTAAAATTTTTTCTTACATACATACATACATTAATGGTAATAGACTGTTGGGAGCAATTAGGACCTATCTATATCTGGCCTTTGGTTTCATTTTATCCTGAACCATTGCAGTGCTAAGAATATATCAAATTTTCTTTTGAATAATATATGTAAATAGGTTGAAATTACATGAAAGTTTGTACCAAAACTTAAATGTATATTTTAGATACACTTGTAAGTGAAATGTACCTCTTTGGATAAGCAGCAATATAGTTTTAATTTTTTCACTTCTCATTCAAAAAAGCAACTAGGTCATCAAGGATAATGACAATGATTTCAAAAACTACATTCTTAGCTAAATCAGGACACAGAAATGCCTCCAAATCCCATATGTGGTAAAAATGTGGCCAAAAAGTCAAGCCAGCCAGCGAGATCACATAGGCAGTCAAGGAAGGGCCTTGAGCAGGAAAAGCATTTTGTGATTGCATATTTCAGAACTCTCTAGCATATATTCACTTCCAGAAGAAAACAAAATGCTTCATCCTGATAGGAATCTGCAGGAAGTGTAGTATCACCATTGTGAATTGAGAAGAAAGAAGATGAAAAGTGTGTGGGAGTGCCCAGAGGTGACTGATGTCATCATTGTCTCTACCAAATACGTCTTCTAAAAAGTGACTGCTCACACTTGAAGAAAGGGCTGTGTCTCTTGGTGGCAGTTGACTGTAAAAAAAAAAAAATCAAAGGAAACCTAGCTTATCAGTAGAAGTCCCCATGAAATTGAGTAGGTTCTAAGGGTCACAGGAGGGGTGGCTACACTGAAGTGGCATGAATTACCACTGTAATGACAGATGAGGGAGACCTGAAACTGTGAAGCCTGGAAAGTTCCCCTCTTCCTACCCTCCACTGAAACCTCCTGCTATTAGTACAGAGAAATTAATTCAGTCCAACACAAGTGCCAGAAAAGGAATACCCAAAGCTCCATAGAAGTCGTCTGGGGCAAAACATTTAAAAGGATCAGTAGAGCAATCGTAAACATAATAAAATCTCACCAAAAAAAGTTTCAATCACAGCAAAAACATGGTAACATATTTCGAACATAATTTATTTTTAATGAGGCAGTCAGATTTATGAAGTGGCACCAAGGGTAAATATACAGAAACTCAAATAGCAATTCGACAGAAAGTAGAATCTGATGACTAGACAGCAGTGTAATGTGAAACGGGTTCTAACGAAATGAAAAGAAAGAAGGATAAATTCATAAATAAAGAACAAATAAGTAACACAAAAAATGTAGACATGATAGCACAATGAGAGGGGCGCCTGGTGGCTCATTTGGTTGAGTGACCGACTTCGGTCGGTCAGTATTCTGGTACCAGAATATCCAAAACTGTGGGACAGCTACCTCCATAACTTACATGTAGTGGGAATACCAGAAGCAGAAAAAGGAGAGAAAGGAATAAAAAATATATATTATATATATATATTGAAGCAATAATGACAGAGAATATCCTTCAAATTAATGTCAGACCCCGAAGCACAGATCAAGAAAGCTCAGAGAACACTAGACAGGATAAATGAAAGAAGCAAAGAAAAGCAAAACCAAAATCTATCTCTAGACATATTAAGTAGGGAAAGAGTTAACATTAGGCAGGGAAAGATAAGGGACCTTCAGGGAGGCAGGGTGTACCTACAAGTAGGAAGCTGAGCAAGCATCAGTGGCAATGGAGTTTGGGGGGAAAAGAGGATAAGGTAAATGTGTTCTGGACCTGCCCAGGCTAGGTACCATGCATGGAGTCTCACAAACTTTCTGATAAAGTCCCAGTAAAAAGCCAGGGATAGGGGCACCTGGGTGGCTCAGTTAGTTAAGTGTCGGACTTCAGCTCAGGTCATGATTTTGTGGTTCGTGAATTCAAGCTCCACGTTGGGCTCTGTGCTGAGTGACAGCTTGGAGCCTGGAGCCTGCTTCAGATTCTGTGTCTTCCTCTCTCTCTCTCACCCCTCCTCCCTCTCTCTTTCTCTCTCTCTCTCAAAAATAAATATTTTAAAAAATTTAAAAAAAAAAGCCAGGGACAAAAATACTTAGCAGCTACCCAGCTGGGATCCCTCTCACTCTTAAGAGCTTTATACTTTCCTTCAATAAATTCTATCATTTTGCTCACTGTCTGTTGTCCATAAGATTCATTCTAGACTCCATGAGACAAGGACCAGCATCTCTCCCAACCTCCTGTAACAATATCATATTTCAGCTGCAGAAAATAAAAAATGAAGGAATTTGGAAAGAAGCCAGAGGGTAGAAAATGTGTTACCTAGAAATAAACAATTACTTCTCCTTAGAAGCCATACAAGCAAGAATACTGAAGTGAAATATTTTAAAGTATTGAGAGAGAAAAAAAAAAATAGCAACTTAGAATTCTGTACCCTGGAAAACTATCTTTTAAAAGTGAAGGAGAAATAAAAACTTTTTCAGGAAAACAAAAATAGAGGGAATTTGTTGCCAGTAGAGAGTAGGCCTACTTTGCAAGAAATCTTTTAAAAAATTCCTCAAAGATAATGAAAATGGCATAAGTCAGGAACTCATATGTACATAAAACAGAGTATTAGAAACGATATAAGTAGGGGCACCTGGGTGGCTCAGTCAGTTAAGCATCTGACTCTTGATTTTGGCTCAGGTCAGGATCCCAGGGTCGTGGGATAAAGCCCCCTGTTAGGCTCCATGCTATTCATCCAGAATACACATAAAACCATAAAACAAAGCTTAAAAATTTTTAAAGAATTAGAAATCATAGAATGTCTGCTTGCAGACCAAATGTAATTAAACAATAAATCAGTAACAGGAAGATAGGTAGAAAATCCCCAAATACTTGAAGATTCTATTTGTCAGCATTCTTCAAAGAAACAGACCAGCAGGAGAAATTTATTTAGTTATTAAAAGAGCTTGGCTCATGTGGTTACAGAGGCTGATAAGTCCCTTCATCTAACATCTGAAAGCACAAAAAAACAGGCAATCCAGAGCATAATTCATCCAAAGTCTGAAATTCTGAGAAATATTGGAGTCAATAATGTCATTTGCAGTCCAAGTACTAGAGAGGATAAGATGAGATGTCCCATCTCAATCAGGCTGGATAAAGGAGGTGATTTCCATATTGTCTGTAAGTTTCTTTTCATAATGTCTTTATTTGGGTTAGGTATTGGAATAATGCTAGCCTCCTAGAATGAGTTAGGAAGTGTTCCCACTCTTTTTATCTTATGGACTACAATACAGAGAAATTACATAATTTCTTCCATAAATGTTTGATAGAATTCACCAGTAAACTCATCCACACCTGGTTGTTTCTGTTTTGAAAAGTCATTAGTTATCTATTCAATTTACTTAATAAATTAGGCCTATTCAGATAGTCTATTTCTTCTTCTGTGAATTCTAGCTGAGTGTATCTTTCAAGGAAATGGTACATTTAACCTACGTGATTAAATGTGCGGACATACAGTACTTCATAATATTCAGCTATTGTCTTTTTAATGTCCACAGGAACCATACTGATGTTCTCTTTTTTATCTAACATTGGTAATTTGTGTTTTCTCTCTTTATTCTTAGTTGGATTATTTAGAGATTTATTTATTTTATCCATCTTTTCAAACAACTAGCTTAAGCATCAGACTTGGGCACCTAGGTGGCTTAGTCAGTTGATTTCAGTTCAGGTCATACAATCTCATGGTTCTTGGGTTCAAGCCCTGCATTGGATTCCGTGCTGGTAGCTCACAGCCTGCTTGGGATTCTCTCTCTCTCTTCCTTTCTCTCTGCTTCTTCCCTGCTTGTGCTCTCTCTCTCTCTCCTTCAAAATAAATAAATGTAAAAAAAAAAAGAATAAGAGCAATAAAATTTTTTATTGTTCCTTCACTTATACTTTTTTTTTTTTTTTTTTTTTTGAGAAAGAGAGAGTGTGAGAGTGCACTAGGGTCAGAAGGAGAGGAAGAGTGAGGCAGGGAATCTTAGGCAGGCTCCATGGCTATGGCAGTACTTTTCAGGTATATGAAAGACACAATCCATGAAAGCAGTAATTAATAAACTGTACTTCATTAAAATTAAAACTTTTCTCTGCAAAAGAAACTGTTAACACAACCCACCAACTGGGTGAAAATATTTGGAAAAAAATATTTTTAAGATGTTTATTCATATATATTTAATGTAATTCTTGTGTTTATTTTTCCTGCATGTCTTGACTTGAAAATTTAAACAAAATTTACTAATTTCTTTAAAAATCTCGGGGCGCCTGGGTGGCTCAGTCGGTTAAGCGTCCAACTTCAGCTCAGGTCACGATCTCACGTTCCGTGGGTTCGAGCCCCGCGTTGAGCTCTGGGCTGATGGCTCAGAGCCTGGAGCCTGCTTCCGGTTCTGTGTCTCCCTCTCTCTCTGCTCCTCCCCCGCTCATGCTCTGTCTCTCTCTGTCTCAAAATAAATAAACGTTAAAAAAAAAATTTAAAAATCTCACAATTAACAAAAATATTCTTTAAAAAAATGGAAAGAAATACCATGTTTTATGATTGAGTCAACTTAGGAAATATGTTTGCTCCCTCTAGATATTATATGTACTTTATATGTTCCCTTGAGTCACTTGTATTCATTAATTTAAATTTTTAATTTTAATATTAGAAGGATTAGAGGCACATTGTAAAAAATATAATAAATAGGAAGCATAGAAAATAAAAGAGAAAGTCATTATATATCACTCCCACCCAGCTTTGTCCTGTATGGAACACATTTAATAATTTAGTGTATATCTTTACATGTATCTATTTTTACTATTTTCTCTATTTAATGAATACTAAAACATATTCAGTTAATTTTATGTGACATTACATCATTCTATAAAATTGTGTGTCAAAGCAGTTTTGACTTATTTTCTACATCTTTACCATTCAATCTTAAAGGAGAAGCTCATGTCATGAATTAACTTCAAAGCCAGGATTGCTTATAGGCAGAATAAAGAGAAATGTGTTTCCTGTCTTAATTGTGTGATCTAGTGCTTCATTAATACAACATAACTCTTAATCCAAAGATACCACTGGATTCATATGTGTCCATTTTAAAAGTCTAATTATAAAAAGTAATGGTACATGTTTTTCAGTTTTCAGAAGTGGTTAGGAGCATAGGTACTAGAATCAGTGAACATTGATTCCAAATTGGTTCTGTCATTTGATAAATGTCATTTAATAAATTAAATTAAATTAAAAAAAAAACTTTTGCATATCAAATGACTTTTTGATACTTCAGTTCTTCCACTCATGAAATAAAAATACCTATAGTCCCTCAACAAGGTATTAGCCAACCGGATCCAACAATACATTAAAAAAATTATTCACCACGACCAAGTGGGATTTATACTTGGGATGCAGGGCTGGTTCAATATCCACAAAACAACTAACGTGATTCATCACATCAATAAAAGAAAGGACAAGAACCATATGATCCTCTCAATAGATGCAGAGAAAGCATTTGACAAAATACACCATCCTTTCTTGATAAAACCCTCAAGAAAGTAGGGATAGAAGGAGCATACCTCGAGATCATAAAAGCTATATATGAAAGACCCAATGCAATTATCATCCTCAATGGGGAAAAACTGAGAGCTTTCCTCCTAAGGTCAGGAATAAGACAGGGATGTCCACTCTCACCACTGTTATTCAACATAGTATTGGAAGTCTTAGCCTCTGCAATCAGACAACACAAAGAAATAAAAGGCATCCAGATCAGCCATCAGGAGGTTAAACTTTCACTCTTCACAGATGACATGATACTCTATATGGAAAACCCAAAGATTCCACCAAAAAACTGCTAGAATTGATTTATGAATTAAGCAAAGTTGCAGGATATAATATCAACACACAGAAATCGGTTGCATTCCTATACACCAACAATGAATGAGTGACAACAATGAAGTGACAGAATGAAGTGACACCAACAATGAATAAGTGACAACAATGAAGTGACAGAATGAAGTGACACCAACAATGAATAAGTGACAACAATGAAGTGACAGAAAGAGAAATCAAGGAATCAATCCCATTTACAGTTGAACCAAAAACCATAAAATACCTTGGAATAAATCTAACCAAAGAGGTGAAAAATCTATACACTGAAAACTATAGAAAGCTTATGAAAGAAATTGAGGAAGACACAAAAAAAGTGGAAAAAGACTCCATGTTCCTGGATAATAAGAACAAATATTGTTAAAATGTCGATACTACCCACAGAAATCTACATATTCAATGCAATCCTTATCAAAGTAATACCAGCATTCTTCACAGAGCTAGGACAAATAATCCTAAAATTTGTATGGAAGCAGAAAAGACCCCAAATAGAAAAAGCAATCTTGAAAAAGAAAACCAAAGCAGGAGGCATCACAATCCCAGACTTCAAGCTATACTACAAAGCTGTAATCATCAAGACAGTATGGTACTGGCACAAGAACAGACACTCAGATCAATGGAACAGAATAGTGACCCCAGAAATGGACCCACAAACATATGGCCAACTAATCTTTGACAAAGAAGGAAAGAATATCCAATGGAATAAAGACAGTCTCTTCAGCAAGTGGTGCTGGGAAAACTGGACAGTGACATGCAGAAAAATGAACCTGGACCACTTTCTTACACCATGACCATGCACAAAAATAAACTCAAAATGGATGAAAGACCTCAATGTAAGACAGGAAGCCATCAAAATCCTCGAGGAGAAAGCAGGCAAAAGCCTCTTTGATCTTGGCTGCAGCAACTTCTTACTCAACATGTCTCCAGAGGCAAGGGAAACAAAAGCAAAATGATGGGACCTCATCAAAATAAAAAGCTTCTGCACAGCGAAGGAGACAATCATCAAACCTAAAATGCAATCAACAGAATTGGAGAAGATATTTGCAAATGACATATCATATAAAGAGTTAGTATCCAAAATCTATAAAGAACTTATCAAACTCAAAGAATCCAGTGAAGAAATGTGCAAAAGACATTAATAGACACTTCTCCAAGGAAGACATCCAGATGGCCAACTGACACATGAAAAAATGGTCAACATCACTCATCATCAGGGAAATACAAATCAAAACCACCATGAGATACCACCTTACACCTGTCAGAATGGCTAACATTAACAACTCAGACAACAGATATTGGCGAGGATGCAGAGAAAGAGGATTTCTTTTGCACTGTTGTTGGGAATGCAAGCTGGTGCAGCCACTCTGGAAAACAGTATGGAGGTTCCTCAAAGCGCTAAAAATAGAACTACCCTTTGGACCCAGCAACTGCACTACTAGGCATTTATCCACGGGATACAGGTGTGCTGTTTCGAAGGGACACCTGCACCCTCCATGTTTATAGCAGCACTATCAACAATAGCTAAAGTATGGAAAGAACCCAAATGCCCATCGATGGATGAATGGATAAAGAAGAAGTGGTATATATATATATATATATATATATATATATATATATAATCGAATATTACTCAGCAATCAAAAAGAATGAAATCTTGCCATTTGCAACTACAAGGATGGAACTGGAAAGTATTATACTAAGTGAAATTAGTCAGTTAGAGAAAGACAAAAATCATATGGCTTGACTCATATGAGGACTTTACGAGACAAAACAGATGAACATAAGGGAAGGGAAACAAAAATAATATAAAAACATGGAGGGGGACAAAACAGAAGAGACTCATAAATATGGAGAACAAACTGAGGGTTATTGGAGGGGTTGTGGCGGGGGATGGACTAAATGGGTAAAGGGCACTAAGGAATCTACTTCTGAAATCATTGTTTCACTATATACTAACTAATTTGGATGTAAATTTTTAAATATAAAAAAATAAAAATGAAAAAAAAAAGAAATACCTATAGTCTCTGCATTTAGGGGTTGTTGTAAATAATGACACTGTACAGTAAGTATCTAAAACTGTTTGACGCTTTTAGAGAAATTATATATATAATGGAGTGGCCATTTATATATATATATACACACACACACACACACATATACATACATATATATATATATACATACATATGTATATATATGTATGTATATATATATATGTATATATATGTATGTATATATATAATGAATACTTTGGTGGAGGACAAATTGGCAGGAATCAGGTTATAGATAATAAACTATTAAATTAACCCAAGTAAAAATGTAAGGGGGATGTAGAAGAAATTATCAGAATAAATTACTATGTTTCAAACATAGCTGATTTATTCTTCAGATTTAACAAAGACATATTTTTTTTGTTAATTTTTAAAGGAACATATTTAAGAGGGCTAAGGACAGAAGATGATCTGAAAAATATTGGCTGTGAATACAGTGGGTGGAAGCCCACATGCTTGGTATGTTTGCCAACACTCAGATACGCTCTGTATAAACTTTGTTCATTTTTTCTTTTTTGTGGACTGGTCCTTTTACACGCCTATAATTATAATGCAGATAAAATAGAGAATGGTTAAGTATGCACTTCTTTATTATAATTCAGTCTTTGAATAAGCTTTTCTGTGCCTATTCTGCTCAATAATTCAAAACTTAGACTGAGACACACACAGATGGCAAGATTTATGTCACTAACAATTCATTTGATTATACAAAAGCATTTCTTGACACTATATACAATGCCCTATCATAGATATTTCTGGAAAAAAGCAAATGGACTTAGATTCATTTTCAATCTATATGAAGAAAGAAGTTGTGTTTAGCAAAGTGGATAATGTGATAATAGATTACATTAACAACAGTGTAAATTTCATAAAAAGGGAGTTGAATCTTCTGTTTCATTTTGTTGACAAAAACACCTCCTGGATTATTGTGTTCCCTTTCCCTTGCTATTGGCAATAAATAAATCTTTTGAAGAAAAACCAACATAGTAGCAAATATTTTAAAATACAAAGGAGATTCAAAAGGTTTGTTCCTCTCCCAAAATCTTTGTCTATTTTGTAAAATTGAGGTAAAAAAACACACACAAGTATATATGGTCACAGAAGCTCAAGAAAAGATTTACAGGTGGAATTTAAAGGTGCCACCATTTTTGGCTCAGTATCAGAAAGGACTTTCTAATGGATTTTGTGTCTGCCGTCAGATTTATTACTTAAGAGTTGATTTCTTGTTACCAGAAATATTTAATCATAGGCTAAATACCTAAATATTTGAAGATTCCACAGATTTATTTAAAAAAAAAAGATAAAATTAATATTATCCAATAAATAAAAGAATAGATGCCTTTCTAAACTATATATGTGCCACTAGTAAATGTTTATTAAATAATGGCTTTGTGCACAAAACCACCCAAATGAAGTGTATAATTAGTCTTAAAATAGAAAGATTATTCCACTGTAAGACAAAATTCCAAGTTTTTAGTAGCATTGGAAAAATTAAGCATTATCTTTTCCAATTTCAAAGGAGACTAACAATTTCCCACTTCAACCCTCCAGTGATTATGCTTGCTATGGATAAACCTATCTGTATATTTATTTTTTGTAACTTACTGTAAGCACCTGTCAAATTATTGTGATAAATATGAATCATGCTAGACACATTTAAAGTGACAGGTAGTAGAATCAGTGAACTTGACTTTTGATCAATATTAATTATAAAACTTGAACAACACTTTTGAAGACACATATGCAGAGCTTCAGATCTGTGGATGAAATTAAAAAGCACAACAGGGGCGCCTGGGTGGCTCAGTTGGTTGGGCGTCCAACTTCAGCTCAGGTCATGATCTCGCACTCCGTGAGTTCGATCCCTGCATCAGGCTCTGTGCTGACAGCTCAGAGCCTGCAGCCTGTTTCAGATTCTGTGTCTCCCTCTCTCTCTGACCCTCCCCCATTCATGCTCTGTCTCTCTCTGTCTCAAAAATAAATAAACATAAAAAATTTAAAAAAAAAACACAACAATATATGTGTAATGGGTCTCCCAGAGGAGAAGAGAGGAAGAGAAGGAAAAATATGTTAGAAGACATAATGACTGAAATAACAACTTTGACTTCTTAAAAAAATATAAATATCTAAGTTCACTGAATCCCAAGTAGGAGGGACACAAAAAAGATTCACTCCAAACACATCATTGTCAAAGTGCTCAAAGACAAAACCTTTGTAACAACAGAGGATGATGGTGTCATATTCAAAAGAACAGCTACACAATTTACAGAGGAAATCTCATTTTAAGTTAATTCAGAAGATGATACAATAACACATTTTATGTTGTCAAAGAAAATAATTTTCATCTAAGAATTTTATATCAGTCAAAAAAATCCTTTTGAAATGAAAGTAAGATAAATACATTACCAGAATTAAAAAACAAAACAAAACAAAACAAAACAAAAAAACACTGAGGAACTTGTTACTAGGAAATTAGTTGTACAATAAATAACAATGGAATTCCTTCTGGCTAAAAGGAAACATCACTGGACAGTAACTCTAATCCATAGCAAAAAATAAAAGAGAAAAGGAAATGGTAGTATATTGGAAAATGTAAAAGACTTCATGAAATATTTTCAAATGTCTAAGTTTCTAAAAACTTAATTTTTTAAAGTAACAGATTATATAAATCAATAATTATTGCACTATTTTGTTGGGTTTATAATACAAATAGATAATGTGTATAAGTATAATTAAACAAAAGTAGGGAAGCAGTAGTGCATCTGAACAAAATTACTGTATTTTTTAAAGAAATAACTTACCTGAATTAGTAATAAATTAAGACATATATTGGAATTCCTTGATAAGCCACTAAGAAAATTGGTACAAATATAGATAAACTATCAACAGAAGAGTTAGAATTGTATACCAGTAATATTTATTTAACACAGTGTATTTAGTATATCAGCAGATGAAACAAAGTAGATATAAACAATGAAGGAAACAAATAGCAAAATATCAGGCATAAATACAACCATATGAGTGATTATATTAAATGAGATTAGAATACACATTTCCATGTAAACTCAGATATTGTCATATACGATTAAAAGTAGGATCCAACTATCTTTCCAAATATGTTTGAAAATGTTTTTTAATGGAAAATAGCATTTAAAAATGGTGAGTGAGCAGGAGTGGTTATATTAGTTGATCATACAAAACAGACTTTAAAAAACAAATATTTCTAGAGATATAAAGGTGTGTTTTACAATAATAAAAGGGTGAATGTATTTGGCAGCCATAACAAGTATAAAGATATATAGATCTTCACATTACATGAAGCAAAAAGTGACATGTTTGAAAGGAAAAACAAACAACAAAGTGACTAAGGTGCAATATGAACACTCTGCTCTTGATTTTTGATAGAGACACTAGATAAAATATCCATAAGTATATTTAAGATTGAAGTAAAACTATCAACTACATTGACTCAACTGTTAATTTTACAACACTTATTCCAGTGACACAGAACACAAATTCTTTTCAAAAACACATGAACTATTCTCCATGACAGACCACAAGAGAGGCCATAAAACAACTTTCAAAAATGTAAAAAGATTGAAATAGTTCAAAATGTTTTCTGAACACAATATAGTTAATTTAGAAACCATCAGCACAAATGAATTTGGAAAATTCCCAATTTGGAAATTAACCATATAATAATTAGTGTTCCATGAGCCAAAGGAAAACTCACAAAAGAAAGTAGAAAATACTTAAAACTAAATAGGAACTGGCACACAGCTATCAAAATTTATGGGAGGCAGCACTTTCTTTTTTTGCCTTATTACATTGGCTACAATCTCCAGTTCTACTTTGAATAGAATATCTCGGAGCAGTCATTCTTGCCTTATTTCTAATCTTAGAGGGACAGCTTTTAGTCCTTCACCATAAAGCATGATTTTAGTTGTTTCTCGTAGACACCCTTTATTAGGTTGTGGAAATTCCTAGCACAAGGTAGTTTCTTTGGCAAAGAAGTTCTCAAAGTAGATATGTTTATGTTAAATATTCCAAAGGAAAATTAGACTCTTAATAACTTTGTAAATTCTGTTTGCATGTAGAAAGAGAATCTATACAAAATATCAGAAAGAAAGCAGTATTCCCCATTTCCTAAAATCTTTTCTGTGTTCCAAGTCTATATTACTATAGAAGTTAAACTTGGCTAAAATGTTTTTCTCACAGTGTCCATTGACTAAATAGATTGCCAACTTGAGTGAAGGAAATCTTTTACTTAACAACCATATTCATTTTTTGAGGTATCTGGTGATCACTACTCCTCTCTAAAACAAAGAACATATGTATTTCACTTGTCTAGGAACTATGTTACTTCATATAGATAGGCTATAAACAGTGATGAGGTCATAAAATGGGAATAAAATCCTCTGAAACTTATAATTTTTATATTTTATGGGAGAAAAAAAGAAAATATTTCGGACTTAATTACTAGTATATGGGTCCACTTAAAAAATATGTACTTTCAGTCAAGGTATTGGTTAATTAGATTTTTGAAAGCTAAATGGTAATTTAACTGACACTTATATAAAACGTTTTACCTCTCATAAGAATTCTACCTGATATGAAACATTTTTATAAACATAACATTTTAAGTTGAGAATGATGTATAAATACAGTTGGTATATGGTTCTACCTTGTCAATATATTCGATAATCACAGAATCTCATTGAAGCCAATGATAGATTTATTTTATGATTTGAACAGATCACAGTATAAAGGCAAGGCTTCAAACATATGAACATGTCCAGTATTAATTAAAAGTAAGGACAGTGATACTTCCATTTATTTTCATAAAGTAAATATTTCATATATTTTTATTTTTACATTTCATCTATAGCACATTACCCATATATGCTTAAGAAAAATAATAGTATATACATCCAGAGGTAATTTAGAGGAAATGCCATGAGTAGCAAACAATAAGATTATTAAAAAGGTACCTCGTAAATTGTTTGCTATTTTGTGGACTTACATAATTAATGGCATATCCAAAAGTGAAACAGTTTCCTGAACATTTACATAAGCATGAGAAAAGCTATCATGCATTTTATTTAAGACATGCTTTTCCAATTGTTTGGTTTACTTTAGGAATGCTTCAAAATAGGACTTGAATTGTATACCTCAATCTATTTGCCTTTTTCAGGCAAATAGAAATTTAGAAATTGAAGTAAAGAGAAGTGATACATTAAGTCTAGGACTCAGGGGCAAAAGTGAGAGTTGTCATATGAATTTGGAAATTATCAGTATATGTAGTATTTGAAGAAAAGAAGAAGGAGAAAGAAGAAGAAGAAGAAGAAGAAGAAGAAGAAGAAGAAGAAGAAGAAGAAAGAAGAAGAAGGAGGAGGAGGAGGAGGAGAAGGGGGGAGGAGGAGGGGGGAAGAGGAGGATGAGAGGAAGACAGAAGGAGGAGGAGGAGAAGGAAAAGAAATAGAAATTTCTATTGCAGTCTAGTTAAGAGCAGAGACTGTTATATATTGAAGAAATCTCATTTTACCAGCAAAAAGATTTTGTGCCTCAAGTTTTGATTGTCTGCGTGTGTGTATATACATACACACACAAAGTGATCTCACACCAAACATTAAAAATTAAAAACCCCTCCCATAAAACAAATTCCTAACTTATTTATCTTTTCCATCTTAATTTTTTTTCTTAAGAATACTTTCTGTATATATGGACTTTATATATTATTCATCTCCCTTTTCCATTTTCAATAAAGATATAATACAATCACATCATTGGAAATGTTCTTGTCAGTTTTTCCAAGGATTCCTTTCCAAATCCAATGGCCAATTCTATGTCATTGTATCATGACTTGCCTTCTAACAGATTTTAAACACACTATCCATGATGCAATGTCTTTATTTGATTTCTAGGAAAAGCCACTATCCTAATTTTTCTCTGATCTCTCTGGACACTTGAAGTTTCTCTTGGGAGGTTCTTCTACAGATCTCTTAGTGTTTGCGTAATCTAAGGATTAATCCTTGGCTCTCTTCCTGGGCAATGTTCTCTCACTAGTGATAACATTTGATCTCAGGCTTCAAATACTACATATACTGATAATTTCCAAATTCATATGACAACTCTCATTTTTGCCCCTGAGTCCTAGACTTAATGTATTACATCCATTTACTTGAATTTTCCACCTAGAAGATAGCTAAAAAGGAATTTATGTTTCCTTTTCCCACCCCAGACATGTTTTCCCAGTCTTGTTCATCTGTGCTTCCTACATATGTGATGAAGCCATGATCATAGAATTGAAACTTTATTCCTCACTTTTTATCATCTATAACTCACAATCCAATGGCAAGTCTTGTTTTGATCTACCTTCAAAGTGTATCTCTAAAAACATTTACTTATTTACTTCTCAACACTTTCATTCTTACCTTCCAGTCCCAGGCTCCCTTATCTCTAGCCCGGACGAACGTTATGCCTTCATAAGTTATCTACTTCCAGTCATATTCTTCTATGGTTTGTTCTCCACTCAGCAGTTCAAGATGATAAAATAAAATATCCCCAGTTTTTCTTGATCTACTACATTTGCTCTTCATTGCTGACTGATAATTCATTCTTCCAATCTTTTAGAATTCTGCAATATGTAGATTATTTAGAAATTGTGTTCAGTTATATCTCCACTTTTGAAATAACAATTTAAAAGCACACACAAGGGACGCCTGGGGGTCCCAGCTGGTTGAGCGTCCAAATCTTGATATCAGCTCAGGTCATGATTCCAGCGTCTTGGAATCAAGCCCCGTGTCTGGGTCCATGCTGAGTGTGGAGCCTGCTTAAGATTCTCTCTCTCTCTCTTTCTCTCTCTCTCCCTCCCTCCCTCCACCCCTTGCTTGCTTGCATGTCTCTCTAAAATAAGTGCGCGTGCGCGCGCGCGCGCACACACACACACACACACACACACACACAAAATTCTTCAGTTTTAAAAATGGGAGATGCTTCTTATTTATTCATATCATCTTAATTTCTATCTTCTTACTCATCCTTCCAAAGATATTCCTTGTAAATCTTACCTTATTTCTATTGTGGTTTCTGGGTATATTACTTTCACCCTATATCTATATAGGTAAAAAAATAAAAATCAATAATACTAATTTTAGGAATATTAAGTTCCACGTGTAATTTATAATATATAACCACATAGCAGCTCTTTTTAAACTATTTTATAAAAGATCTAATATATAGCAACTTAAGTTTCTATGTTTTCATATTCACTACTTGAAATTATTTTCTTGAAGAAGTACATGTGGCAAAGAAATAAACCATTGATGTCAAGACTGATGGAGAAGGGAATATAAAACAGAGTCACCACATCTTTCTTACAAGGTACAGATAAAGTAACTTGTTCTAGGTCACATATTCAGTGATAGATGGATCTGTGAGTCCTTATTAGTTTATCTTGCCAATTGTTTGTACTCTGATATTGAAAACATTTATTGAATACCTAAAACATGTCACTATCCTATATCCTTTTTTATATACAAAAAAACCGAGGCTCAAACAAGAGAGGTCAGAAGCCCAGGATGACAAGAAGGCAAGTAGCAGAGTTAAAATAATTTATGAGTTGTAGAAACGTTAACAGAGTGTCTTTTGTATGACATAGTCTTATACAAAACAGATGTGATCTTGTCCTTCCCAAAGATTAGTTTAGTAAAAATTAATATTACAGTCAACTATATTATTCCAATGAGGCTTAATCTCACAATTTATTTTAAGTGGATTAAGGAAGATGAATAAAGGCAGGAAATAATTTTTTAATCATATGTTTTCATCACTTTCATTTTTACAGATAGCTATTTCAGGTGGTTGTTATGATTGAATCACTAAATATAGTACAGTCTGAAAGGCCAATGACAAATTTAATTATGGAAGGGCTGCCTTTGACTATTAACCTTTTCATATTTATTGAATACTGAAATAGTCTTGGGTATGTCTCCAGTGATAAACACAGTGTCTTAGAATCAGAGTTAGAGGTTAACTTCATTATTCAGGAATTTTCAGTTGCAAGTGACAGAAACCCAATTCAACCTAAGAAAGAGTCATTTACACACACACACACACACACACACACACAATTTATTTGAAGAGCACTGGATAACTCAGATAATTAAAGGCAGAGCTTTAGGAAGCTGGGAAGCCTTAGGGCTGTCAGAGACTAAATACTTGGGTTATTGTCTGCATCTCTTTTCTGATTTAATTCTTGATGCTCATGACTTTTGAGTATATGTGTTTTAGCAGAGTTACAGGCAGTTATTTAATTGTAGGAGAATACTTTCTTGGGGATTTAAGGAAGAGAAATTCCATGGATGAATTCCAGTTGTCATGGCCCAAGGTTCAGGCACACCTTTGATCAGTCATTTTGTTCAGGGACTTGGGAACTCTGATTTTCACAACATTGGCCACATTACCAACCCTAAGTGGTCAGAAAAGTAAGTTCTTTTAATAGAAACTGGTGGTTGGAGATGCTGGCAGAAAAAAAAATTATAGTCACATGTTACCCCTTGGTTCCCCAACACACGTGACCACATACATAAACATATGTTTCACTATAATTTTTTAAAGAAAGTCATCCCCCCCCAACTTCAATACAACTATCTAATACACAGTCATGAATGAGCCCCAAAGATAGAGTCTCTATAATAATATGTAATAACTCATTGAAGACCAAATCAACAATATGAACTCAGTATGAATTCCTCCCAGTTATATCTAGAAGTGGCCTATCATGATACGGCAACCTATAGCAAAAATACACATCTACATATGTACCACAGAAACTGCGAGCATATTAAAATCTCCTATGTAGATAAAACAAGAAGCGATCCTATCTTACAGTCCTTATAGATCAACTCAAATATCATAGCTCATTGAACAGGATTTTGCCGGTTTCCTTTATTGTTGAGTGACACCCTTGGTCAGGCTTTATGACTGGGGAGATTTCCTTTCCATGGGGTTGTCAGTGGACACATGAGAGTGGGACACTGGGGAGCATTTTTCTAATGGATTCTATATAGCTTTAGCAGCCAAAATTATTTCTGTCATGTTTATGATAGACTGAAATTTGCTCTAGTAATGGAGCAATCATAAAACTTCTTTTTACAGGTTTATGGTTTCCATGGCAAAACAACACCAAAAATAACAAAACAAAACAAAACCAGTTGCCTATTGATTTATTTGAACCTAAGTCCTACTTTGGGATTTCTACTTCAGAAGACAGTGGGGGGGGGGGGGGGGGTGGAGTCTCTACAACCCCCAGACATCAGTGCCAGAAGAGTTTGCACTTCTGCCCTGAAGCAAAGTGAAACTATAAGCAAACCTGGTTAATTGGAAGATCTCCCTTTGACTTTGCCAAGGCTACACTTCCATGGATATGCTTTTCAGGGAATAATATTCACGAGGGTTTTTTCAGAAGGGGGGAAAGAGGAGAACTTGTTTGTCTACAGTATTAGTTTGAAAAGCCAGGAAAATTCATGCTTGCTCTATTTCTCTGGGTCTTCCTGAGTGCTCATCTTACATCCTGAATTTTCTACCTCTCTGCCTTGTCTCACACTAATTTTACCAAGGAGCACTCGATATAGCTTTTATAATTCAAAGATGTAGGATTCTTTCCCCACTGCATTCATAAATAGCGGGTCTGAGCAGAAAAGGCATTTTTAGTGGAATCAGTTCCTCGAATGTTTCTCTTTATTCTTCCTTTCTGCTCTCAGGTAGGCCAGTGAGGAAAGTAGCCCTTTTGTAGAAAAATCTCATAGAAAGTACAAGGAGCAGCCAAGCATTCCAGTGTCCTGACCTTTTGTATCAGGTTTCTATAGTGAAGTTCTCCAACAGTGTTCTCCAATTAGGACATGTATGCTCAGATGTTTATTCCCTCAGTCCTCGGGTGGTGTAGTAGAAACAAGAACTGTAGAGACTCTGGACCAGTCTCTGGCCTTCTTTAGGATGTTCATTTAGTGACATAAGCAAATGAAATTTTCTTGATTTGTGATGAATTGAAAAAATCTATCTATCTATTATCTATCTATATCTATTTTTTCAATACAAGTATCTAATATAGTTAGTAGTATACAAGTATCTTATATATACATATATAAACAAATGTAAACATATATATATGTGTGTGTGTGCATATATATATATATATATATATATATGTACTACCCTAACAAGTTGGTTGAAGATATATTTTGAAATTCAAAATTCATGTAACAATCTCTTAAACAGTTGCATTGCCACAACATAAAAAGCATGATTGTCCTCCTAGCCCCAGATGGAAAAATCCTCATTATTTATCCCTTTCCAACCCCTCAGTTTGGTCAGTTTTACATTTAAGAGCCTTTCATACAAACATTTTATATCAAACGCCAATTTTTATATTAGCTCAAGTTGCAATGATTGTAAACAGCAGAAACTGATGTTGGCTAACAATAAAAATGGAATTTATTGTAAGTTTATGGGATAATTCTCTTAATAGAGGGAAAAGATGCAGAAATTAGAAAAGTTTTGGTGAGTATAAGAGTCTGAAGTCTGAGACCTGGTACTAGATCATCAGGGAGTCATAGGTCTGATTTGATGAACACAATAAAGACAATATATTAAAAAAGAGGAATTGGTACAAAATGGAAACAAAGAATATACAAAGCCCCAATTATGGTGAACCCTTTGGATGGCATACTAAGTAAAATTTGAAGACATTCCTATGTGAAAGAGAAAACTGTTGTTTCATCTAGTTTTCAGTCAACAGGTTATGTTTCCATGTTCACAAGTATCCCCCTACGTCCAACTCTGTTACACATTGGATGGCCGCTTGTTAGGGATGAGACAATGACAACAGTAGAAATATGGGCTTTTGAAACTTTTGCATTCCAACACTCAGATGAAATTGAAAATGGAGCTGCTGAGTGAAATTATTACCAGGTATGACAAAGGAGAGTAATAAATTAACCTAGGGAAGCCTGGTTGGCTCAGTCGGTTAAGTATCCAACTTCGGCTCAGGTCATGATCTCAGATCTAGCCCCGCATCGGGCTCCATGCTGATAGCTGAGAGCCTGAAGCCTGCTTCAGATTCTGTGTCTCCCAATCTCTCTGCCCTTTCCACACTAGCACTATGTCTCTGTCTCTCTCAAAAATAAACAAACATTAAAAAATTTTTTTTAATAAAAAATCAAAAAAATCAATTACCTTAAATCTTCCGGTTCCCAGGCCTCTATTCTTTATAATGTTCCATAAAAAAGGGATTTTGTTAATAAGTTATTTAGCTGAACATAAAACTGAGCATAGAAACTTGAAATTATGAGTAGTTATTACCTTTAGTTTGATATTCTATTTAATTTTTCCTAAGAATTTTATGAGAAAAATTCGTATTTATCTGTTCCAAAGTTCTTTGTGGAGTGGAACTGAACAGCTCTTCTGACTCACTACTGTGAGCTAACACAGAGGCCCTATGTAATTCAGTTAAATCCAATGGTGTGCACACTTAAAGGAATAGAAGTTCCCAAAGATTGCATGCATAAGACCTAAAAAGGTTTGTCTCTCCAAACTCTGCACATAACAGAAACAGAAAATTCTGTCTTTGTAGCCACAGGAAGCTAGGAGTTTCTTAAATATAATGGACTGAAGCCATAAAATGATTTAAGCCTGAGAGGTAATTCTGAAGTGGCTGTTTCGTTGCACTAGCAAATGACAAAAGGGTGCGAAGCTTTTGAACAGACAGAAATATGGGCAAAAATGATTTATCCTCTTTTACAACAAAAATCCTTGCCAACTGGAGTTCAAACAAATTCTTATCAGAGGAGCCAGCTGAGGAAGCTGTAATAATCTTATCTTAATGTGACAAGAGTGTTGATAAACATTTCAAGGTCTGATAGAGATTAAACAAATAAATAAAATACTACTTTGTCAAACTGTATCTCTTTAATAAGAAAGTATATACAACTCCACCCAAAACCCATCATTTCTAAAAATATACTCATGGAGGTTCTTTCATTTTAGGAATAGAAAAATAGGCATTTTTAAAATATTTGTATTTTTAACATATTTATATAATTGGAAATATAATATAAATATTTGTAATACAGATAAATAAAAGCTAAACATTTAGGATTCATGAAAGTCAAGACAGAGTATTCAAGACATTTTTGAAACAGGAGAAAATAAGTTAATGAAAAGAAACTTATCAAAATTGGTAGGGGAAAAATCAAGATTTAACTTACCTGACCTAGACTGTGAATATTCAGTTTCCCCAATTATATTACCAACACTTGGTGGAATATTGAAGATATGTGTACAATAAAATAAGACAGTTCTATTTTTGATCTGCAGAATCAATATTAATCTGTGGAAAACACTGATAGGCATTCTTATGTAAGATATTTGAAAGCATTATTAATTTCAAAGTGTTCACCTAGTTACTAACATTTTAGTAGTATATATCAGAATAATAAAATCAAGTTGCAAATGCACAATCAATGGGAATTGGGTGAAGGTAGATTTCAATAGTAATTTAGAATTTTTAGTCTTGTCAATCTGTGCTGAGTCAGAGCTGAGCAATCTATATGAGCTGTTAGCAATCATTAGGTTTTTTCCTTGTCTTCTATTTTCCATGTGACTTTTAAATATGGAACTACAACATTTGGATAATGGGTGTTTGTTATATAAAGTTACTGAATTGCCTATAATTGTCATCTGCTTAATAGTTTTCTTTTTCTGTTATGCTTGTTTTTTTCAGAAACATTAACTTTCCTCAATTGTTGAGAGCAGTATCCACCAATAAACATAATTATCATAAGAACTCACGTCTTTAGCACAGCAAAGATATATGTCAATATATATATCACAGAAATAACAAGAGCCACCTGGACCACAAGTTGATGACAGGTAAAGACAGAGCTTGTCATTGTACAGGGACTTGGAGAATCCTCTAGTTTGTAACTAAATAAAATAATAAAATGACTCCTTATTTTTAAAAAGGCTTATTTAGGGACGCCTGGGTGGCTCAGTCAGTTAAGTGTCCTACTCTTGATATTGGCTCAGGTCATAATCTCGCGTCATGAAATGGAGCCTGCATCACACTCAGCGCACTGAGCATGGAGTCGGCTTGGGATTCTCTCTTTCTCTCTCTCTCTCTGCCCTTCCCCAGCTTGGTCTATCTCTCTCTCAAAATAAATAAATAAACATTTAAGAAGGCCTATTTACTTCCCAGACAAAAATGTGTGTGTGTGTGTGTGTATACCAGATACCAATCTATATTTTTCATCTAAAATATCCTGGAAGAATTATAATCCTAGACCTAAACTAGTGAGACCATATATCCTGGTTTCCCCCTGACAGTTTGATTCACTTGCTTCACTTGTTATACTATGTAATTATTTAGAGGACTTCTTCACTTCAAAAGTGTTCTGCTTTGTACAATATATATAATCATTTTACCTTCCAGTGTGATTGATCTTTTCAAAATATACCTCCATCATGATTAGGGTTATTTTCCTGACATTGTAGTATATTTCATATGAGATACTTTTAGACCAGGCTTATGCAATCTCTGTAATTTTTCCTAGCTAAAAGTTGTATATGTCATAGGATATTATCATTGCTCATTTTGGATTACTGTGAAAGATCCTGTATATGTTAGAAACTCTTTAGGCTTCATGTAACAAAATAACTATGAGATCCATAATAAAGTATACATTTTAATAAGCTCAAATTTCAGGATGTATTAAGGTAGACGTTTCTGACTTGGCAGCAGCTTTGTGATAACACAATAACACAACCTTGTTCCTTTTACTCTGCTGTACATTCCTTTTCCTTTTTCTGGTTCTGTGATTGTAACCTCAGGATTGAAAGATGGGTGTCATAGCTTAGGCTTCATGTACATGTTCAAGATAGTAAGAATGGCAAAAAGTGATGTCAGCAACTCCTTTCTCTTTTTCTTTTGTTAATGAAAAGTCCCATTAATGTTTGTAGGTCAACTTTCTTATATATCTTACCATACTAAACCAGACCATCCATAACTGTGCAGGTGATTGTAAATGAATATTTCTGACATTTAACTTACATAATAGGAGGTAGGAAATCTATATTGGAATACTATTTTATTTTTACTTATATATGATATATAGATACACATTATATTCATATATATAAGTTTTATTGAATTATAAGTTCTAAAGGATTCAACTTATAATGGGACCTTAGACAATATCTCACTTTATTTACTTATGAAAATATTTCTCATCTAATAAGAATCAACCAATATTTATGTAATTCATAGTGATAAGTACAACAGATAGAGAAAGAAATATAAAATGTGATCATATAGATCATATATTACATGCTATTAATAACTTTTCATTATTGTTTGAAATCACATGTATGTGGATACTTTCATTTTGCATATTTGACAACCAGATGTAGTTATTTATACAGCCATATTACCAGTTAAAAATACATGAATTACCTGGTTTTCTGAAAGTCAGAGAACTAATTTTGGCTTTAATTCCCTATACTTTTTTCTTTTTCCCTTTAGGATAATAGTAACAAGTCTCATAAGTATAAAAGGATCATAGAGCTTTAGAAGTGAGAACTCACATATGCTCCAGTGAAATTAAGAGAAGCTTTAGAGAGGGTGGGATTAAAATACATACTGAGTGAAAGGTAGAGGGTTTCAGTTTAGAGTAGACATTGTAAAAGTGAAATTTTGTTATCACAATCTATGTGCAAAGGAGAGTGGGTTAAAAGTTTTAGGGACAAAGAAACGATAAATCAGGCTAGAAGGATATTATGATGAAAAGAAGAAAATGGTATACCAGAATGGAAGAAGGCTTTGAGTGCTAATAGAAGGCATCTTGCAATGCTTTTTTCGTTATTGTGATTTTAAAACATTTAATTTTACAGAATATTATTTTATTGATATAAGATGGAAAATCATGATAACTAAAATACAATTAGAATTTTGATTTGTTATAATCAAAATATTAGGAGTTTAGGAAAATGGCTTCATTCATACAGATCATGTGATATTAAACCCCACTGTTTCTTCAGATGTTGTGACACTGAGCTCTTATGTAAGTGTTCAAAGTTCTGAGTGACCTTCCCGAAAGGAAAATTAAACTTTATTGAAATAGCAAAAAAAAAAAAACAAAAACAAAAACAAACAACAATAGTGTATCAAGTTTTCAATCAATTCTGAGAAAATATAAATTAGATAACACATAAAGTAGATCGTAGAAGTGAAAACTGATTCATAATATACACAACATAATACTATATAATACTGTAAACCAAGTTGCCTTAAAGGGCATCTACTGAACACTCCCTCCAACAATAGCAAACTATATATTCTTTTCAAGTCTACTAGGAACATTCTTCAGGGTAGACCTTAATATAGGCCATAAAATATATTTCAGCAATTTGGAAGTACTGAAATTATTCAAAGTATGTTCTTCTATCTCAACAGAATGCAATTAGAAGTTAATAAGTGTAGGAAATTTGGGAAATTCACAATAATGTGGCAATTAAACAATTTAAATAATCAATTGGTCCAAGAAGAAATCACAAAAAAAATTGGAAAATACTTCAAGATGAATTAAAAGGAGAGTACAACATTCCAAAACTTTTGGGATGCAGCAAAAGCAATACTTGGCAGGATATTTATAGCTGTAAACACCCTCTATTGAAGAAAGGTATCATATTAATAATCTGTAATCCCCATGAATATAGGACTGCATTAGAATATTCTTTCACAGCAGTTGCACCCAGAATCAGTTAGTTTCTCCTCTATCCTCAGACAATAGATGTCAATGTATGTTGTATGACTTGGTAGCCTAACATTAATAAAAAATGAAGGAGGTTTTGCTCATTATTTCAAGCCTAATCTAAGTGGCCGTTAGGAATGTCTCCCAACTTCTCTGACAGTCTGGGTTTACTTGTCAGTATTATGTGATATGTTTTTGTAAAGAGTACTTGGGTTTTAAATAAAACACATTTAAAGGTGGGAATGTGTGATGAACACCAAAACACTGCATTGAGTCTCTTGCGTAACACGTCTTAGCTTTTTGTTTGCTTGGTTTTTCATAGACTTCACCTTTTAGAGCTATGTCTTGCTCATTCGTAACATTTTATTCCACAGCAGTGTGATGATTGCCTTGACTTTCACTGAAAATAGCCAGTATTAAGCAAAATATTTCATAATTCTGGTGGAGCTATTTTAATGCTCTTCTGTTTTGCAAGCTAAGTAGTATTCAGTAGTGTGCCTTTTCATTTTATAATTGAAATATAGCTCACAAATGGTGGAAAAGATGAGTAACTGTAAATCAATATTTTACATTATAAGCAAGGTGTTTTGTTTTTAATAAATGACCAATGGTTGTAGATACTCATGCATGTGTCTTAAATTTAATTTTGTTTCCATGTGAACAGGATTTTAGAAAGTGTGTGAGCTTTGAATAGCTTCTTGAAGGCTTGCATTCTCTTTTGACATAGATTTTTTAAAGGATTACTCTAAACAATTTTTAAATCAATAAGTAATTATCATGGTTCTTTCCAATCAAATAAATATTGACTTAGGAGAAGATATATGCTTTTTCTCTACTTCTGGGAAAGAATGCTCTGATTGCTGTATGCCATCATTTCATGTTTAATAAATTCAGATATTTGTTAAATGAAGTGATACAAAACAATTAAAAGAGATAGACACTGACTATATTGTTTTGCAGGGAGCTATAACAGTCTGTTTTGGCTTTTTTTCCACCTGTTCTTTGCATATCAGTTTGTAAGAGATATAGTCAAACGATATATGAGTGTTTTTATTTGGGGCTTTAATACCAAAGCCTGACAACATTATCTCTACTGTTTATTTCACTATAAAATTGGTTTATAGTGATACAATTAGTAATGTTAAGCCTAGATATTCTAAGAAGTAGCACTGATTGTTCCACAGTAAAGTTCACTTTATAGTGACATTAATGAACAGTATTTGTGCCATCATGCTTTATGGCATCAAATAATTTCACTGTAGGAAAATAACAGTTATCCTGAATACTCTAATCTTACAGCTAAAGTTTGCATTCATGGTACATTTTAATTCAGTGTCACAGTGGCTTGCAGTTTTCCCGAACTTCTAAAGTTGTGGGGAATTTTTTCCTAAGCAAAGATATCGCTGGTTATAAACTTTGAAATATTTTGCATAATTGGAATTATTTTTTAAGATATTTTTTATTCTTAATCTGTTTGGATATTTTATATTCTGTTTAATACTGCAAGTAAACAAAAAACAAGATGTGTTACATAAGACCCTCAATGCAATGCTTTGATATCCACCATGCAATTCTACCTTTAAAACATGTTTTATGTAAAACTCAAGTACTCTTTCCAAATAATTTATCACAATATATTGACAAGTAAACAAAAATTATCAAAGCTAAGAAACACAGTTTTTGCACTTTACTTATGGATTTTTTTCTGTATAAGCCATTTTGTAATGATTTCATAACTTGTATTTATCTATTTATTTATTTTAAAATATACTTCTGTTTTTATTTTCTTTGAATTTTAAGTAAACTTCACACCACACATAGGGCTTGAACTCCCAACCTCAAGATCAAGAGTTGCATGCTCTACTGACTGAGCCAGCTGAGTGCTGCGTAATTCATATTTTAAATGAATATAATTAAAACACAAGTTTGCTTTTAACACATAGTATATTCATACCATAACAACCGAAGCCAAGTATGTATAATTACATTTTTATAAACTGATTTGCAGTTACCATACCATAATGTTAACTAAGCAAAAAATGAGTTGAATTACTATTTGTCTATTATATTTGTCAGGATAGGTTAGGATATAACTTGTTATGCAGCAATCCAAAAATTTTGAGTATAGCACACCTAAGACTGTTTCTTACTCATGAAATTCTAGCAAAACTCCTGGACATCTATCTTCCATACAATAATCATGGATCCCAGGAAAGTCTTCATTATCCTGTCACTGAATCATGTTCCCATTCAATGTGGCAGATTACTGAATTTTGGAAGGTCTTCACCTGGTAATTAAATACTTTGGCTAAAAGGCAATAAATACTACCTTTGATCACACCCTATTGGCTAACACTAGTCACAATGCAGCTTCCAACTGCATGAAATTGGGAAATAATTTTCCATGTACCCCACAGATGTAGAAAAATGGTGTTATAGTTATAAATATCAAAAATCATAGCTAACATAGTTAGAATCAGAATCAAATATTATAGCTTGAAATATTATAGTTTATGCCCATAAAAGCATTGGTCTGTTATTAGTTCTAATTCATCATTCCTTGTTCTAAAATAAGAACCTGTAAACTACTAAGTAATTTTCCTTGAAAATTAGACACTTTAAAGTATTTTTCAATTCTTTCTAGACATAAAGATATCATTATATTTAGTACATTATTTGTTAGTAAGTGAAACAAACATTCTCAAAATCAATTCACTGTCAAAGAACCCAGCATATTCATGAACATTTCACATACCTGTTAGCATGTGGTTTACTACATTAAATTATGTTAACCTGATTTTTAACATATGAAAAGAAATTATACATCTTAAATTTTGTTATTGGTTAATATCCATCAGCATTTTATTTAGAAATAATTATTATAATTTGAATCATGTATTACTTACACTAATTTATTTTTATTGCTGATTCAAATCGGTATCATTTTTTCTTTTATTAAATGATATTGCTCATAAACTCTTTTGTTCCAAATCCATAATTCATTTAGTTCATTTTGGTGTTGCTGTGGTACCAGTCAACTGAAAGCTCAAAGAGACTTTGCTCTGATTCTAGCTAGCTAAATGGATAGAGCAAGATCTACTTGGCACTGAACAAGATTGCATGAGCATCATAAGACTCTCTTATACAAGAATCAAAGAACATTTAAGACCAAAATGCATAGTGTTTTGTTAAGTGATACATCTGGACAAAAAAAATACCAAGGAGAGGGGCGTCTGGGTGGCTCAGTCAGTTAAGCATCCGACTTCAGCTCAGGTCATGATCTCACCCTTCCCTGCTCGCACTGTATCTCTCTCTCAAAAAATAAATGAACATTAAAAAAAAAATTAAAAAATACCAAGGAGAAATTTATATACGCCCTTCAAGTAAGTGATCTGACAGAGATCAGAAAATAATTGTGGGCTGGCCACAAAGAGCAGAATTTCTTAGATGTCAGTAAAAATCATAACAAGCCTCAGAAATATTTACCTCTATTTTATAAGCTGTACTGCTAGGCTAATAATGATGGGAGAATAAATACCTGTGTTCAACTTTTTCATTTTATGCCTGGTCTTTGGAGACTCTATCTCAATTCTGTGAGAAAGTTATAAGAAATGAAAAAGTTTAAATTTAGAATTTTTTCTTTCTCAATAATTAAAGCAATGTCTAGTATGCCTTTTCATTTATCCCATCTGATTTGTTTGACCCAAGAAGCAATTTATTCAAGTTGTACAAAATGTTCCACTTGTTCATTAAGATTCCTGTGTGATCCTAAATGGTTTCCTTACTGAGTTTTTCTTATGATAATCTTCATTTTTCAAAAGTTAATTTTTGATATTACTCTCTCTGGTTCTGTTAGCTTAAAACTCTGCAATGAATAGAGATGTCCTGAGGAGTAAAATGTATTCATGAGTATGAAATGGCTTGCTGACATTGATGCTAAATCATATAAGTTGCTTAGTGGGTAAAAAGGTACTTGAGAGTTATGTAGTATTTAAAAAAAATGCTGTTCAAATTTTATAAAGCAAAATGCCAATTTCCCACAATAATTGCAACGTAATTTAATTCATAGGAACTCACTAATTCCATCTCGTATTTATGTTGTTCCTTAAATTATAAGTACTGGATTAATTAATCTGAATGTTATCTTACTGATTATTTTATTTTTTCCTCTGCAAATCCATTCATTTTTTTCTTTTTGAATTTTATTTAAAGATATTTTTAACATTAATCATTTTTGAGAGATGGAGAGAGACAGAGCGTGAGCAGGAGAGGGGCAGAGAGAGAGAAGGAGACACAGAATCTGAAGTAGGCTCCAGGCTCTGAGCTGTCAGCACAGAGCCCGACACGAGGCTGGAACTCACAAAACGTGAGATCATGACCTGAGCTGAAGTTGGACACCTAACCTACTGAGCCACCCAGGTGCCCCTGAATCTTATTGTTAATAAAAACTATATATATTTAAAGGGTACAACATGATGATTTGTATCCACATACACAGTGAAATTAGCCAAGCTAATTCACATATCCTCTCCTCACCTAGTTATTCATTTTTGTGTGTGTGATGAGAGCACCCGAAATATACTATCTTAGTAAATTTCTCATATTTAATCTAGTATTATGAACTATAGCCATCATGCTATACATTAGATCTGTGCATGTACTTTTCTTCTATAATTGCAGCTTTATACCTTTGACCAACAACCATTTACTTCATCTCCCCATCCCTGGTAACCACTATTCTACTCTTTGTTTCTACATATTTGGCTTTTTTATATTCCACAAATAAGTGAGATCATGTAGTTTTTTGCTGTCCTTGTTTGGCTTATTTCATTTGGTATACTATACTCCAGATTCATGCATGTTGTAAGTGGTAAGATCTCTTTCTTCTTTAAGGCTGAACAATATCCCATTGTATATATAAACCAAAGTTTATTTATCCATTCATCCACTGAAAGACACTGGATTGTTTCTATATCTTGGATATTGTGAATAATGTTGCAATAAACATGGGAGCACAGCTATCTCTTTGAGGTACTGACTTCATTTCATTTGGATACATACCAGAAGAGAGATAGCCAGATCATGTGATTGTTATATTTTTAGTTTTTATTTTAGGGACTTCTATACTGGTTTCTATAATGGCTATACTAATTTACAGTTCCATCATGGTGCACAGGGTTCTCTTTCTCCACATTGTAGGCAAGTCTTGTTATTTCTTGTCTTTTTTATTATAATAGCTGTCCTAACCATTGTGAGGTGATGTCTCATTGTGGTTTTGATTGACATTTCCCTAAGTAGTGATGTTGAACACTTTTTCATATACCAATTGACCATTTGTATGTCTTTGGAAAAATGTCTATTCAGGTCTTTTGCCCACTTTTAATTGGGTTGTCCGTTTGCTATTGAGTTCTATGTGTTCCTTTTGTATTTTGGATATTAACCTCTTCTCAGATACATGGTTTGTAAATATTTCCTTCCTTTCTGTAGGTTGCCTTTTCATTTTGTAGATTGGTTTCCTTTGTGTCTAGAAGTTTGTTAGTTTGATTTAATCTCCCTCATTTATTTTTGCTTTTGTTACCTGAGCTTTTGGTGTCATATCTAAAGAATCATTGCCGGGGCGCCTGGGTGGCTCAGTCGGTTGAGCATCCGACTTCAGCTCAGGTCATGATCTCACCGTTTGTGGGTATGAGCCTCTCATCGGGCTCTGTGCTGTCAGCTCGCAGCCTGGAGCCTGCTTCCAATTCTGTGTCTCATCTCTCTCTGCCCCTCCCCCATTTGTGCTCTGTCTCTGTCTCTCAAAAATAAATAAATGTAAAATAAAAATAATTAATAAAAAAATAAAAAATCATTGCCAAGACCAATGTCATAGAGCTTTTTCCCTGTGTTTTCTTCTAGGAGTTTTATAGTTTCAAGTCTTACATTTAAGCCTTTAATTCATTTTGAATTGTTATTTGCATATGGTGTGAGATATTCATCCAATTTCATTCTTAATTCCCTTTTTCTCTTCCTTTCATTCACTAGATAATGCCAGGGAGAAATCCTGCTCTCTGCTTATTTACAGTTATGTTCTGATCTCTGTCATATCATTTACAGGAGGGATATAATATAAATTCTCTCTTTTCTTATTTTTAGTGAGTTTTCTTCTATTAGTTCACTTACTCATAAAACTAAGATGCTTATAAATATGCAGGATATTTATTATGATATGTATCAGCTACAAATAAAACTAATGTTCTAATGAGTGAATATAGCTAGAAGCCTGGGTTTCAGACAGTTGTGCCAATAACAAGCTATAAGACTTTGGAAATTGCACATATCACCATTGGAATTCGCTCTCATTACCAGAAATGTAAAAATTGCTAGATAATTTTCAAGAATTCTTATAATTCCATTATTTAATTCAGATTCCAGGGAATGAGCATTTGTCATCAAGACATATCTAAGTAAAAGTTAAACATTTCATTACAGTGGATTAGAGGAATGTTGCAGGGATGAGCTAGGCAGATTATCAGCTACATGCCACTGATTATGGAGAGAATGTATATTATCTACCCTAAATGACACAAGAGAGAAATGTTAATATATTCTCTAAAGAAAGAATAGAACAGAATGTAAAACAAAGCTTAAATATGATTCTCAAAGTTTTAAAAAATATATGTCACTTTTGTGGGGTGCCTGTAGCTCAGTGGATTAAGCATCCAACTCTTGATTTTAGCTCAGGTCATGATCTCAGGGGCATGAGACTGAGATCTACATTGGAGAGATTCTCTCTCTCTCCCTCTGCCTCTCCCCCACCCTGCCCTGCACTCTCTCTCTCTCTAAATATATATATATATATATATATATATATATATATATATATATATATCACCTCTTTCTCTCTCTCTCTCTCTCTCTCTCTCTCTCTATATATATATATATATATATATATCACATTGTTTCTTTATGCTGTTGACTTATCATTTATTGTTAATTTCCTTATGACTAATACTTTTATTATATATGTTCTGAAAGTTGTAAAGTCTATGTAGCTCTACCTAGTAAGTGTATGCTTGGTTATAAAGCAAACTTAAACTGATTGGAAAGCATTTAAACCTGAGTATGAACTCTGATCAGGGTGGAATGGTGGAAGGAGATTATGCTAGAAGACTTTTACTTGTTCCCGGGAATGACTTAAATGTCATATTCGGACAAAGACATACAACTTCCTTGATCCTCAGTACACTTCTTAGATTTTTATAAATATATTTATAACTCTTATACACACATTATATTATAATATATACTTATATACTATCTATAATATAATATAATATAACATACTTATATACTATCTATAATATATGATATATATTATTGATAGTATATTATATAATAATGTAATAATATATAACAAAATATACTATATACCTATACACGTATGGGCTTAATAATATAATACACACACACAAACCTATATAGACCTTTAAAAGCAGTCAGTAGTGGAACAATTCAGCATTTTTTTTAAGTTTATTTTTGAGACAGAGAGAGAGAGAGTGCAAGCAGGGGAGGGTTAGAGAGAGAGGGAGACAGAGGATCCAAGTGGGCTCTGTTCTGACAGCAGAGAGCCTGATGCTGGACTCAAACTCAGGAACTGTGAGATCACGACCTGAGCAGAGGTCTGAGGCTTAACCAACTGAGCCACCCAGGTGCCCCCAGTTCAGAATATAATACACATCCGTGTATGGTAAGATCACTAAGCTGATGGATAAAAATCAGACTATAAACCTTTTATAGATATTATATATGTATTTCTACAGAGAAATTTGCAAAATCCATCATTAGTCTCCCCATTGAGGATGTGCTTATCTGTAAGAAAGCTGCTGTGCCGGTGCAGCCAGTATGTACATACATGGCCTAAGTGCTTTCCTCCCTTGAGGTTCTTAGCACACTTCCCTGCTGGTGGCTGCTTGAGGCTGAGGTATAAACTTCACTCGTGATGCTCACTTATTCAAAAATCTTACCGTTATAAAGCTAAATTCGCCCACAGCAAAATATGCTGGCATAAAATCAAGGCTGGCTTCAAATCTCTCTTTCTGCCTCCAAATTTGTCTTTCTGGAATTTTACTCAGGAAATGCCTGTTTGACCATCTCCACTCCCAGGGACCCCATGAAGGGAGCAAAAATTTTCATCCTGTACTTTCAGCTTTGGCTCAAAGCATAACTTTTGTGTTTATATTGTTTTGAATGTTTCATTTTGCATATACCAGCTGTAATTTATTTTTTGTTACTTATTTTGTGATTATTAGGTTATTAGATATAGACAGATATCATATGTTTTCATTCATATGTGGAATTTGAGGAACTTAACAGAAGACCAAGGGGGTCTCTCTCTGTTTCAAACAGAGAGAGAGGCAAACCATAAGAGACTCTTAAATGTAGAGAACAAACTGAGGGTTAATGGCAGGGGTGGGGGCGTGGAGGGAAAAATGGGTGATGGGCATTGAGGAGGGCACTTGTTGGGATGAGCACTGGGTGTTGTATGTAAGCGATGAATCATGGGAATCTACTCCCAAAACCAAGTGCACACTGTATACGCGGGATGTTAGCTAACTTGACAATAAATTATATTTAGAAAAAAATAGATTATTAGATGTGATTATTATGTTTTTGAATCAATATGTGTTGTAAAGTTAATCTTAAAAAAAATCATTGTAGTTTTTACATCTTATTTTGCTTAATTTTTCTAAGTAGAAGCTCTTAACATTTGCTTTGATATTTTACATTATTATTATTAAATTATTACTATTAAATTATTAATATTATTATTATTATTTGAGAGAGAGAGCAAGAGTGGGGGAGAGGGGCAGAGGGAAACAGAGAATCTTAAGCAGGCTCCACACTCAGCATGGAGACGGACGCAGGGCTTGATCTCATGACCCTGGGATCATGACATGAGCAGAAATCAAGAGTCTGACTGAGCCACCCAGGAGCCTCAACATTTTACATTACTATTATTCACTTATAATGTTGAACTTATTAGATCGATGTTTTAACTATTATTTTTAATACAGTTTAATTTTTTTCAACTTTTTATTTAAATCCCAATTAGTTAACATATGGTATAATATTAATTTCAGGTATAGAATTTAATGATTCATCACTTACATACAACACCCAGTGCTCATCTCAACAAGTGCCCTCCTTAATGCCCATCACTGATTTTTAGGACAGTTTGAATTCATAGAAAATTTATGAAAACAGTACAGAAAGTTTCCAGGTCTTCTGCATAGTTTCCCTTATTATTAACATTTTATATCAGTCTCTTATATTTTTTATAAATAATGAACCAATAAAGATATATTATTGCTAACTAAAATCTGTATTTTATTTATATTTCCTTAGTTCTTACTTGATATCCTTTTTGTGTTCTAGGATCCCATCCAAAATAACACAATATGTTTAGTTATTATATCTCCTCAGAGATATAATGGCTATGACATTTGGCTATGACAGTTTCTCAGACTCCTTTTTTGTTTGTTTGCTTTTGTTTTTTGAGTTTTGTTTTGTTTTGCTTTTTGGATGACCTTGACAGTTTTGGGGAGTTCTGGTCAGGTTTCTTGTAGAATGTCCCTTCATACACACTTGTCTGATGTTTTTTTTTTTTTTTTTTTTTTTTTTTTTTTTAATTTTTTTTTTTCAACGTTTTTTATTTATTTTTGGGACAGAGAGAGACAGAGCATGAACGGGGGAGGGTCAGAGAGAGAGGGAGACACAGAATCGGAAACAGGCTCCAGGCTCCGAGCCATCAGCCCAGAGCCTGACGCGGGGCTCGAACTCACGGACCGCGAGATCGTGACCTGGCTGAAGTCGGACGCTTAACCGACTGCGCCACCCAGGCGCCCCATGATGTTTTTTTCTCATAATTTGATTGGTGTTTCAGTTTGGGGGAGGAAGACCCCCAAGTATAATTCCTAAAAACTTCTCACAAGACAAATTTTTCTATTTGAAATAAAATAATTTTTTAAAATAATGGTACACAATAGGCATAAACATAAATTTGTTAACCAATATTTATATGATGGGGACTTTAACATAAAAAGAAGAAATATGTGAGAGATTATGAAAATAATAAAAATGATACAAACTATGGAGTAAAGTAGGAGATATTTAAGCTGCTAGAGTGAACCATACAATATTAAATGACCAGGTGGCACTCAAATTGGAGGGCATGGAAAAGCTAAGTTGGCTCTCATAAAAGAGAAAAAATGTAACTGAAAAGCCAAAGTAAAACACTAAAAAATAATTCTCATAACTTGAAATCTGGCCATCCAAATGCATGTAAATGAGAGAATCCCAAGAAGTAAAACATATATATTCTTATTACTGCCCTGAGGAGCAGATCATAATATGCAACAAGTTAAAATGCTATGATAGGCATTCTGTGTGTGGATTCTAAGGAGAAAAGGAAAAGATGCTGAGGAACAAAAGGGTTGAAGATTAGCATTTCCCTTAGTGGAAATCATTACATTGCTCTATCTACCCTTATTCCCTTACAAATATTTCCATCTGTTTGTTTTCTGTGGAGTAATGCAGAGTAATTTACTAGCTTATCTTGCTTCCTTAAACAACATCTAATTTTATACTAAGAAACTCAGAATATTAAGATAAGATACTAGGGCTTGTACAATTAAAGAAAATAGTGTGCAACTTCAGTAATACGAAACTGGTTCTGCTCACATTTTATTACGAAGCAGTCTTTATTTTTTTTCAATATATGAAATTTATTGTCAAATTGGTTTCCATACAACACCCAGTGCTCATCCCAAAAGGTGCCCTCCTCCATACGCATCACCCACCATCCCCTCCCTCCCACCCCCCCATCAACCCTCAGTTTGTTCTCAGTTTTTAAGAGTCTCTTATGCTTTGGCTCTCTCCCACTCTAACCTCTTTTTTTTTTTCCTTCCCCTCCCCCATGGGTTTCTAAGTTTCTCAGGATCCACATAAGAGTGAAAACATGGTATCTGTCTTTCTCTGTATGGCTTATTTCACTTAGCATCACACTCTCCAGTTCCATCCACGTTGCTACAAAGGGCCATATTTTGTTCTTTCTCATTGCCACGTAGTACTCCATTGTGTATATAAACCACAATTTCTTTATCCATTCATCAGTTGATGGACATTTAGGCTCTTTCCATAATTTGGCTATTGTTGAGAGTGCTGCTATAAACATTAGGGTACAAGTGCCCCTATGCATCAGTACTCCTGTATCCCCTGGGTAAATTCCTAGTAGTGCTATTGCTGGGTCATAGGGTAGGTCTATTTTTAATTTTCTGAGGAACCTCCACACTGTTTTCCAGAGCGGCTGCACCAATTTGCATTCCCACCAACAGTGCAAGAGGGTTCCCATTTCTCCACATCCTCTCCAGCATCTATAGTCTCCTGATTTGTTCATTTTGGCCACTCTGACTGGCGTGAGGTGATATCAGAGTGTGGTTTTGATTTGTATTTCCCTGATAAGGAGCAACATTGAGCATCTTTTCATGTGCCTGTTGGCCATCCGGATGTCTTCTTTAGAGAAGTGTCTATTCATGTTTTCTGCCTATTTCTTCACTGGGTTATTTGTTTTTCAGGTGTGGAGTTTGGTGAGCTCTTTATAGATTTTGGATACTAGCCCTTTGTCCGATATGTCATTTGCAAATATCTTTTCCCATTCCGTTGGTTGCCTTTTAGTTTTGTTGGTTGTTTCCTCTGCTGTGCCGAAGCTTTTTATTCTTCATAAGGTCCCAGTAATTCATTTTTGCTTTTAATTCCCTTGCCTTTGGGGATGTGTCGAGTAAGAGATTGCTACGGCTGAGGTCAGAGAGGTCTTTTCCTGCTTTCTCCTCTAGGGTTTTGATGGTTTCCTGTCTCACATTCAGGTCCTTCATCCATTTTGAGTTTATTTTTGTGAATGGTGTGAGAAAGTGGTCTAGTTTCAACCTTCTGCATGTTGCTGTCCTGTTCTCCCAGCACCATTTGTTAAAGAGACTGTCTTTTTTCCATTGGATGTTCTTTCCTGCTTTGTCAAAGATTAGTTGGCCATACGTTTGTGGGTCTAGTTCTGGGGTTTCTATTCTATTCCATTGGTCTATGTGTCTGTCTTTGTGCCAATACCATGCTGTCTTGATGATTACAGCTTTGTAGTAGAGGCTAAAGTCTGGGATTGTGATGCCTCCTGCTTTGGTCTTCTTCTTCAAAATTACTTTGGCTATTCGGGGCCTTTTGTGGTTCCATATGAATTTTAGGATTGCTTGTTCTAGCTTCGAGAAGAATGCTGGTGCAATTTTGATTGGGATTGCATTGAATGTGTAGATAGCTTTGGGTAGTATTGACATTTTGACAATATTTATTCTTCCAATCCATGAACAGGGAATGTCTTTCCATTTCTTTATATCTTCTTCAATTTCCTTCATAAGCTTTCTATAGTTTTCAGCATACAGATCTTTTACATCTTTGGTTAGATTTATTCCAGGTATTTTATGCTTCTTGGTGCAATTGTGAATGGGATCAGTTTCTTTATTTGTCTTTCTGTTGCTTCATTGTTAGTGTATAAGAATGCAACTGATTTCTGTACATTGATTTTGTATCCTGCAACTTTGCTGAATTCATGTATCAGTTCTAGCAGACTTTTGGTGGAGTCTATCGGATTTTCCATGTATAATATCATGTCATCTGCAAAAAGCGAAAGCTTGACTTCATCTTTGCCAATTTTGATGCCTTTGATTTCCTTTTGTTGTCTGATTGCTGCTAGAACTTCCAACACTATGTTGAACAACAGCGGTGAGAGTGGGCATCCCTGTCGTGTTCCTGATCTCAGGGAAAAAGCTCTCAGTTTTTCCCCATTGAGGATGATGTTAGCTGTGGGCTTTTCATAAATGGCTTTTATGATCTTTAAGTATGTTCTTCTTTCCCGACTTTCTCCAGGGTTTTTATTAAGAAAGGGTGCTGGATTTTGTCAAAGGCCTTTTCTGCATCGATTGACAGGATCATATGGTTCTTCTCTTTTCTTTTATTAATGTGATGTATCACGTTGATTGATTTGTGAATGTTGAACCAGCCCTGCATCTCAGGAATGAATCCCACTTGATCATGGTGAATAATTCTTTTTATATGCCGTTGAATTTGATTTGCTAGTATCTTATTGAGAATTTTTGCATCCATATTCATCAGGGATATTGGCCTGTAGTTCTCTTTTTTTACTGGGTCTCTGTCTGGTTTAGGAATCAAAGTAATACTGGCTTCATAGAATGAGTCTGGGAGTTTTCCTTCCCTTTCTATTTCTTGGAATAGCTTGAGAAGGATAGGTATTATCTCTGCTTTAAATGTCTGGTAGAACTCCCCTGGGAAGCCATCTGGTCCCGGACTCTTATTTGTTGGGAGATTTTTGATAACTGGTTCAATTTCTTCGCTGGTTATGGGTCTGTTCAAGCTTTCTATTTCCTCCTGATTGAGTTTTGGAAGAGTGTGGGTGTTTAGGAATTTGTCCATTTCTTCCAGGTTGTCCAATTTGTTGGCATATAATGTTTCACAGTATTCCCTGATAATTGTTTGTATCTCTGAGGGATTGGTTGTAATCACTCCATTTTCATTCATGATTTTATCTATTTGGGTCATCTCCCTTTTCTTTTTGAGAAGCCTGGCTACAGGTTTGTCAATTTTGTTTATTTTTTCAAAAAACCAACTCTTGGTTTCATTGATCTGCTCTACAGTTTTTTTAGATTCTATATTGTTTATTTCTGCTCTGATCTTTATTATTTCTCTTCTTCTGCTGGGTTTAGGCTGCCTTTGCTGTTCTGCTTCTATTTCCTTTAGGTGTGCTGTTAGATTTTGTATTTGGGATTTTTCTTGTTTCTTGAGATAGGCCTGGATTGCAATGTATTTTCCTCTCAGGACTGCCTTCGCTGCATCCCAAAGCGTTTGGATTATTGTATTTTCATTTTAGTTTGTGTCCATATATTTTTTAATTTCTTCTCTAATTTCCTGGTTGACCCACTCATTCGTTAGTAGGGTGTTCTTTAACCTCCATGCTTTTGGAGGTTTTCCAGACTTTTTCCTGTGGTTGATTTCAAGCTTCATAGCATTGTGGTCTGAAAGTATGCATGGTATAATTTCAATTCTTGTATACTTATGAAGGGTTGTTTTGTGACCCAGTATATGATCTATCTTGGAGAATGTTCCATGTGCACTCAAGAAGAAAGTATATTCTGTTGCTTTGGGATGCAGAGTTCTAAATATATCTGTCAAGTCCAACTGATCCAATGTATCATTCAGGGCCCTTGTTTCTTTATTGACCGTGTGTCTAGATGATCTATCCATTTCTGTAAGTGGAGTGTTAAAGTCCCCTGCAATGACCACATTCTTATCAATAAGGTTGCTTATGTTTATGAGTAACTGTTTTATATATTTGGGGGCTCCGGTATTTAGCGCATAGACATTTATAATTGTTAGCTCTTCCTGATGGATAGACCCTGTAATTATTATATAATGCCCTTCTTCATCTCTTGTTACAGCCTTTAATTTAAAGTCTAGTTTGTCTGATATAAGTATGGCTACTCCAGCTTTCTTTTGGCTTCCAGTAGCATGATAAATAGTTCTCCATCCCCTCATTCTCAATCTAAAGGTGTCCTCAGGTCTAAAATGAGTCTCTTGTAGACAGCAAATAGATGGGTCTTGTTTTTTTATCCATTCTGATACCCTGTGTCTTTTGGTTGGTGCATTTAATCCATTTACTTTCAGTGTTATTATAGAAAGATATGGGTTTAGAGTCATTGTGATGTCTGTATGTTTTATGTTTGTAGCGATGTCTCTGGTACTTTGTCTCACAGGATCCCCCTTAGGATCTCTTGTAGGGCTGGTTTAGTGGTGACGAATTCCTTCAGTTTTTGTTTGTTTGGCAAGACCTTTATCTCTCCTTCTATTCTAAATGACAGACTTGCTGGATAAAGGATTCTCGGCTGCATATTTTTCCTGTTCAACACATTGAAGATCTCGTGCCAATCCTTTCTGGCCTGCCAAGTTTCAAAAGAGAGATCGGTCACGAGTCTTATAGGTCTCCCTTTATATGTTAGGGCACATTTTTCCCTTGCTGCTTTCAGAATTTTCTCTTTATCCTTGTATTTTGCCAGTTTCACTATGATATGTCGTGCAGAAGATCGATTCAAGTTACGTCTGAAGGGAGTTCTCTGTGCCTCTTGGATTTCAATGCCTTTTTCCTTCCCCAGTTCAGGGAAGTTCTCAGCCAATATTTCTTCAAGTACCCCTTCAGCACCTTTCCCTCTCTCTTCGTCCTCTGGGATACCAATTATACGTCTATTATTTCTTTTTAGTATATCACTTAGTTCTCTAATTTTCCCCTCATACTCCTGGATTTTTTTATCTCTCTTTTTCTCAGCTTCCTCTTTTTCCATAATTTTATCTTCTAGTTCATCTATTCTCTCCTCTGCCTCTTCAATCTGAGCCGTGGTCATTTCTATTTTATTTTGCATCTCGTTTAAAGCGTTTTTCAGCTCCTCCTGACTGTTCCTTAGTCCCTTGATCTCTGTAGCAAGACATTCTCTGCTGTCCTCTATACTGTTTTCAAGCCCAGTGATTAGTTTTATGACTATTATTCTAAATTCACTTTCTGTTATATTATTTAAATCCTTTTTGATCAGTTCATTAGCTGTTGTTATTTCCTGGAGATTCTTCTGAGGGGAATTCTTCCATTTGGTCATTTTGGATAGTCCCTGGACTGGTGGGGACCTGCAGAGCACTCTCCCTGTGCTGTGGTGTATAACTGGAGTTGGTGGGCGGGGCCGCATTCAGACCTGATGTCTGTCCCCAGCCCACCGCTGGGGCCACAGTCAGACTGGTGTGTGCCTTCTCTTCCCCTCTCCTAGGGGCGGGATTCACTGTGGGGTGGCATGGCCCGTCTGGGCTACTTGCACACTGCCAGGCTTGTGGTGCTGGGGATCTGGCTATTAGCTGGGGTGGGTAGGCAAGGTGCACGGGGGCAGAAGGGGCAGGCTTAGCTCGCTTCTCCTTAGGTGATCCACTTCAGGAGGGGCCCTGTGGCAGAGGTAGGGAGTCAGACCCACTGCTGGAGGGGTGGCTCCACAGAAGCACAGTGTTGGGTGTTTACGTGGAGTGAGCAAGTTCCCTGGCAGGAACTAGTTCCCTTTGGGATTTTGGCTGGGGGATGGGCGAGGGAGATGGAGCTGGCAAGCGCTTTTGTTCCCCGCCAAACTGAGCTCTGTCGTCCTGGGGCTCAGCAGCTCTCCCTCCCTTTGTCCTCCAGCCTTCCCGCTTTCCGAGCAGAGCTGTTAACTTATGACCTCCCAGATGCTAAGTCACGCTTGCTGTGGGAACACACTCAGTCTGGCCCCTCTGCTTTTGCAAGCCAGACTCGGGGGCTCTGCTTGGCCGGCAGGCCACCCCTCCACCCCGGCTCCCTCCCACCAGTCCCTGGAGCGCGCACTGCCTCTCCGCCCTTCCTACCCTCTTCCATGGGCCTCTTGTCTGCGCTTGGCTTCGGAGACTCAGTTCTGCTAGTCTTCTATGGTGGTTTTCTGGGTTATTTAGGGAGGTGTAGGTGGAATCTAAGTGATCAGCAGGTTGTGCGGTGAGCCCAGCGTCCTCCTACACCGCCATCTTCCTAGAATTCCAAAGCAGTCTTTATTAACCGACATCTTTACACTACTGTATTGTAGAGTAAAATTGATCTTCATAATAATGGTACTGCTATTCTGTAAATTTTGGGTATACAGTAGTTTTCCCTTGTTTGCAGCTTTGTCTTCCATGGTTTCCATTATCTACAGCCAACTGTGATCCACAGGCAGATGATCCTTCTTCTGACATGTTGTCAGGTCAGTATTAGCCTAAAGCTACATCACAATGCTTATGTCATTCACTTTGCTTCCTTTCATCACATAGGCATTTAATCATCTTACATCATCACAAGAAGGGTGAGTAACATACAGTAGTATATTTTGAGAGAGACAGGGCATATCATATATAACTTTTATTATAGTGTATTGTTATAATTACTCTATTTTATTATTAGTTATTATTAATCTCTTACTGTGCCTAATTTATATATAAAACTTTATCATAGATATGTATGCATAGAAAAAAACAGTATATATAGGGTTGGGTACTATTCATTGTTTCAGGCATCCACTGTTGGGGGGGGGTGTCTCAGAATGTATTTCTTGTGGATAAGAGTCATTCTATTTTATTAAAAATATGCTTTGAAAGCTTGCCATTACTTATGGAAAAAGAGGATATATTCAAAAATAAAGCAAACCAGACATAAACAATATTTCTTTAGTTTAGACATCATCATTGGTATTTCTCTAGATTACATATCATCATCTTGAAACAAATGAGTGACTTTTCAAGAAATGTAGGTGGATTAATGAGATGGAGAGGTCATATTTATAAACCTTAGTAGCCAATAGTTTGCTGTAAATAACATCCAGCTTGCATCAAAAAAATCCCCATATGAATTATCACATTAAGTGCTGGTTATATTTATATTATTGAGTATCTTTTTTTCATATTTTAACTGGTAAAAACTAAAATACAAAGATATGATAGTTTCATGTCTGAAATACTTGGTTTACTAGAACATCTGTTTCTTAAATGTCATAATAAAGTATTTTTTAAATGTTTATTTATTTATTTTGAGAGAGAGAGTGAGGGAGTGGAAGAGGAGCAGAAAGAGAGAGAGAGAGCATCCCAAGAAGGTCCTGCACTGTCAGCACAGAGTCAAACATGGGGCTCAATCTCTTAAACCATGAGACCATGACCTGAGCTGAAATCAAGAGTCAGATGCTTAACTGACTGAGTCACACAAGCTCCCTGATAATAAAGTATTTATAGAATCTTAGATGGGACATCATGGATGTCATAACAAAGTCATAACAAAATTTTGATATATGACTACGTGCTATCCATGTCCTGTACACCAGTCCTAAGAATATCTTGACTGATTTATGGAGAGCTGTTCCCTGAGTTCCCTTGAGGGTTTATAAGTACATCATAGAGCTCATTCACAAGTTCTCAGAAGTGAAGCCCTTTCTCTACTTTTTACAGTCTCTATGATTCACTTCTTCTGTAGGAGGTTTGGAAACTGAGTCAGCAAATTATATAGGAACGTTTAATACTAGCCGACCAATGCAGTAAGGATTAGAATATAGAGGTTTTTTTTACACTGCTAATACTAATCCTTAATCTTCATGTGTATTATTTAACATTTTCCACATGATTTATCATAATACACTTTTAGTTCTTACAATAGGTATTTGTTACAATAAAAAACCCAGTACCTATTAAATCTTTCTGTAAATCATATTTGATTTCCTCTTTGAGATTATCATTTCTTTTTTTATTGAAGTATAATTAACATACAGTATTATATTAGCTTCAGGTGTACAATATAATGATTCCACAGTTCTATATGTTTCTCAATACTCATCATGATAAGTGCACTCTTAATCCCCTTTTTCTATCTCACTTATCCTGCACCTTTCTCCTCTCTGGAAACCACCGGTTTGTTTCCTGTATTTAAGAGTCTGTCTCTTTTTTCTCTGTGTGTTCATTTGTTTTGATTCTAAAATTTTATATATCAGTGAGGTCATATGCTACTTCTTATGTCTTATTTCATATGTCTTTCTCTGTCTAACTTATTTCACTTAACACTATACCCTCAACGTCCATCCATGTTGTTGCAAATGACAAGATCTTTCTTTTTAAATAATATTAAATATTAATAAATAATATTCCTTTGTGTCTATATGTATCACATCTTATTTATCCTTTCATCTATGGATGGACATTTAGGTTGCCTCCATATCTTGGCTATTATAAATAATGCTGCAATAAATGGAGGGTGCATATGTCTTTTTAGTGTTTTCATATTGTTTGGGTAAATACCCAGTAGTAGTTATTGAATAATATGGTACTTCTATTTTTAATTTTTTGAAGAATCTTCATACTATTTTCCATAGTACCTGAACCAGTTTGCATTTCTACTGATAGTGCGTGAGAGTTCCTTTTTCTTCAAGCTCACCAACACTTGCTATGCGTTGTCTTTTTTATTCTATCCATTCTGACATTGCGGTTTTGATTTGCATTTCCCTGATGATTAGTGATGTTGAACATCTTTTCATGTGTCTTTTGGCCATCTGTATGTCTTCTTTGGAAAAATGTCTATTCACTTCCTCTGCTCATTTTTAATTGGATTATTTGTTTTTTTTGGTGTTGAGTTGTATCAGTTCTTCATATATTTTGGATATTAACCTCTACTTGAAGATATCATTTGCAAATATATACTCCTATTCAGTATATTAACTTTTAGTTTTGTTTATGATTTTCTTCACTGTGCAAGAGCATTTTATTTTGGTATAGTTCCAATAATTTTTGCTTTTGTTTCCCTTGCCTGAGGAGACATATCTAGCAAAATGTTTCTATGGCCAATGTTAAAGAAATTGTTGCCCATGTTTTCTTCTAGGAGTTTTATGGTTTCAAATCTCACATGTAGGTCTTTAATCCGTTTTGAGTGTATCTTTGTGTATGGTGTAATAAGCTAGTCCAGTTTCACTCCTTTGCATGTATCTGTCCAGTTTTATCAGAACTATTTGTTGAAGACACTTTTTCTTCTATTGTATATTCTTGCCTCATTTGATTTAGATTAATTGACCTTGTAAGCATAAGTTCCTACCTGTACTCTATTTTATTCCAATGATCTATGTGCATATTATGTGCCAGTATTTTTTTTTAATTTCTTAGATTTTTATTTATATTTGAGAGAGACAGAGACAGAGCACGAGCAAGGAAGGGGTAGAGAGAGAGAGAGAGAGAGGGAAACACAGAATCTGAAGCAGGCTCCAGGCTCTGAGATGTCAGCACAGAGCTGATGTTGGGCTCAAACTCACAGACTGGATCGTGAGATCATGACCTGAGCTAAAGTTGGACACTTAACTGACTGAACCACCCAGGTGCCCCTCTGTTCCAGTGTTTTGATTACCACAGCTTTTTAGTGTATCTTGAAATCTGGGATTGTGATATCTCCAACTTTGTTCTTTCTCAAGATTGTTTTGGCTAGTTGGGGTCTTTTGTGGGATACCATCATTTCTTCAATTAGTTTATTAATGTGATTCATTAGCCCTTCCCTCTACAAACACACATATATTTATTTATGTTTGGGTATATGCCACAGCTCTATCATTAAGGTTTTCATTTTGTTTTGTTTTGTTTGTTTGTTTTCATCCTAAATGTTGTAGCAATTAGGTCCAATAGGATCAATGTCCAAAGTTGTCAGGATGAATCTATGTAGAGAATCCTGTGCGGACAATGAGAAAGAGATGTTCTCATTCTCTAATAAAGAGTTTGCTAACTGTAAAGATAATATATGTCCACAGTTGCCTGAAGTCCTCAAATGCCTGAGAATAAAGCCAACATAGATGAAAGTAGGGAGCAAGGAAATTATTTGTGATGACATTGAGCCTCTGGATCTCAAGCAGTGCCTGAGTCAGCCACCTCTTTAAACTTGTGCTTCTACATCTTTAACCAGAAGGATCCCACACAGGGGTACTGAAAAGCGAAGATCCCACTGACAACTTTTTATACATGGGCTTCTCTAAATTAGGTAGGTAGAAGGCAGTCCAGAGATTCCGAGTTGTGAGAATGACACTACATTTTACACGGAAGCAAAATGGCACAGTAACCTTTTGTACCTGTTGTATCCAGGAGCTTATACTATTCAGGCATGTATCAAGTAAATATTAGGTTGTTGGACTTTCTTTACCAATTGTCTTTAAGTAAGCTTTAACTAAAAAATAGAAAAACCTTGATTCAGGCTGACCCATGTGAACACAAAGGGCAAACAAACAGCTTTACTAGTGTTATACTGACAGCCTCAATGGAGTTCACTGGAATAGAGTCTCCTAATGATGAATTTTGCAGCATTTCAATCTAAAAATGAATGGGGAAAAATAAATAAGAGAAAATATGCAATAAAATTGAAAGCTGGGAGAAGGCTGGCCACACCATAAATATTTTTTCATTCTCCTTCTAACCTGACCAAAAAACTCTTATGCTCATTAAAATGTCTACCCATATGAGAAAGATTTCACATCCTAGGCTATTGTTTCTCATTGTTCTGAGGCAGGGGGCAAAAAGGAGGACATTGCACATGGCTGCCAATATTTTACTGTCAACTTTTGGGCTTGAGTTATGCAGTCATGTATGTGGGCCTGTGCTTGGCTCTTTCTCATCTGTGTTCTGATTGCAATCTTGCCTCCAATCTATGGCTGCCCAAAGCAGCAAATGTGGTGGAAGGCCATGTTGACTGTGTATGTCCTCTATTGTTGACACCCAGGGCAATTAGTCCAATCTTTCCACAGACTCTACAATCATTCAAGTCACATCTGTTTCCTCAGAGGACTTTCAAGAACATAGCTTTCCAAAGCCAGTGAGCGCTTTGATTGATGTTTGCTTGATGTTTATCTTTGATATGTGCAGTGATGATGTACTATCCTGGGAGGATCTTCAGCTACACTGAATAGACGAACATGTTGAATGAACATGACTGGTAGTTTTGGTTTGTCCATGAATTCCTCACCTATTCTCCCAAGTGGTGGCAGAATTGTGATTCCACCAATACTGAGAATTATATTCTCTCAGCATAATGCAGTGATTACAGTCTAAGGATTTCAAGAGAAGAAATGGTTAGAAGATGTGTTGTTCTGCATTTGTGATTTAAAAAAAATCCAAATAGTAAATATACATCAACAGAAAATAATCATCTGTATTTCCTGCATACTCTGGGTAAGAATTGAATTTGTGCTCATTGTCAACACAGAGCAGTAACGCTTGAGAGAGTCAGTGGAAGGCAGACTTCATAGGTGGCACAATGAATGGTACAGCATACAAGTAATTCTGTAACCAGCATTAAATAGTATTTGTTAGGGAACAGAGACAAGATATATATACTTTTAATACAAACAAGTACCAAAGAGTCATAGCATTGTTAATATTAATTGTATTGTTTCCTTTTCATTATGGTGGGATACACGGAGTTAGCCAAGAGCCTGTGGTAATTTGTATTCTCCAATAAATATCCATAAGAGATGCTATCTCAACACTATGAAGAATCTTCACCTTCACGGATTGGACAGTAATTGAATACATAAGAACATCCCTCCCACCAATCATTCTAAATTTTTACTGATTAATCTCCATACTCACATGGGCCATGGATGTAGACAGTCATCTTCGAAAAAAATATTTGCCTGACCTCTCACATTTTAGAGTTGGGCTTGACACAGAAAGACAGAGATAGAGAATACAGGAGGGAGGTAGGGAGGGAGAAAGAGAGAGAGAGAGAGGCGAGTAGAGAGAAAGACAGGGGCAGGGAGGGAGAGAGAACAAGAGAAAAATGTGAAACACAATTAATTAGTTTATTTCATAATTTACAATTAATGACATATTCTTGTGCTAGGGTAAAGAGACTGATGTGGTAAAGCTGTCATGAATTCTAAATATCCTTTAAGATAGACTCTCTAAAAGTCCCAGATACACTGCGGATTATTTCTTCCTTCGAGGCTTGGTTGTATTGCTTATTGTGGGTCACTTAAAAATCTAGTGTATTGTCAAAATTCATTTCTAAATAGAAAAGCCTTCTTATGTGAAAGTTCTCCCCTTCCTTGAATCCAAAATAGTGAAACAAACATAGTGGTGGTTAATAAATCACAAGGGACTACCCACCTGACCCACACAATTTATGGTACTTACTCTGTGATGTAGTGGTTTTTTGAATTACTGCCTTGGTCATAGGAAGGAGACATTATGACTCTGGCTTGAATATAAAATTCTTGCTTATGAGAGAATTGCAATCTAGATGGATATGTTTCCAATTGGCTGATAGGAAAGTGATATATGATATGAATATATGATATCATTGATTTGATATTTCCTTTGACTATGTGCTCATCCTTAACATGGCAAACAGATTCTTTTCACAAGAGTGGTAATATTTTGGCTGTGTTTCAAAACTGCGCAGGAGATCATGAGTGTTCAATCTACCACTCATCTTTCTTTAAACTCCTACTGAGCTAAATGGGAGTTTTGTACTTTAGCAAGCAGCGAATTAGGTTTCCAGTGATGTGGAGAGAAGAGGGCAGACAGTTCCAGATGGCTAGTGCCACAGAAGCTAAGGGTCAATGTTTGCAGAGGAAGGAGTGGGCGCAATATACAATCTCAATTATTAAAAGTCAGTAGACAGGAAAACAACCAAAATGGTAACAGATGAATGAAATGACTCTGTTGGCATGAGGAAGTACTATAAACTTTTTCAAAGCTCCCAAGGGCAAATGCATTATTAGTAGATTTGTATCTATTAGGAGCATGCCATGGGATTCAGCTGCTATGGGTTTACCTCTACTCTCTTTTTTTTTCATCTTCTATTTTTAAAAAAGTTGAAGTAGCAGAGCTTCATAGTTAAATCACTTTCCATTATTTGAAACTAATGATTTTATAAGAACATTGGTTTTCAGTTCACCTGAATGTAATTACTTACCTTTTCCCCCCCTAATTATATTATACTGCATTAATATAGTTAGAATAGAACCAATACATTTTTTTTTCTTTCCAGAGGAACTGAAATTATCATACATTGCTTGCAGCCTTTTCCCCCTTTGAATAGTTATAGTGCAATTGATACCAGGTTTGTTTCCTGCATTCTGTTGTTAATGCTTCATGCAGGATTCATGCCTGATTATCTCAATTTAGTGTTTTTAATTTAACACAAACATTAGCAAGAAGGACCAATTCACCAAACCTAATGACTGGTCATAATGCAATACAATAAAATGTTACTTTTTATACCATTTTTAATGCAAAATTCATCTCAAACATGTTTTTAAAGTTAAATTACATCATTATAGAGTTAAATATCTTGTATCATTTATTAATAAATAAGAGCTCAGAGAGAAACAAACTTATCTACAAACCAGTCAGAAGGGAGGTTTATGGGAAACGCACTTCAGTTGGGTGATGACAGACTCCAGAGGAAGAAGAAAGAATAAAATCCTTGAGAAAACTGGGAGCCATGGTTGGGAGCTTTATGAGAAAGCTTTTAGTGTGTGTTTGTTTGCTTCATGCACTCTGAATTGCTTTGTGAACTTGGGTAAGTTACTTAATTGTCTGTAACCTAGGTTTGCCTAGCCATTAAATTAGGACAGAACACAGGTTTAGAAAGGACGGCTGCTCTTATTAAAAGTAAGTGAATTGCTGTGTTTTGGGAAGACTGTTTTTCACCTTTTCCTGGGTACAAAGGCTCAAGTAGGAAAAATTATACTCAAAACTTTAAAAACTAAAATGAATGTATAAAAAGGGATCAGCATAATCCTTCATCTGCAAAACTAAACAAAATACAAAACCTGCATCCCATATCTCATTGATATATGCCTGGACATGAAGTGCACCTTTAAAAAAACTAATTTCATTGATCATTAAATACTAGAATAATTTACTTCTCATCATGTTAGTATAAGAAATCTTTATGAATTTCAGAAATGCAGAATGTTAGTCTATTGCTCATTAAGTTATGTGAATGAAACTGGCACTTGTGCACTGGCCAAGCACTTCATGATAAAAAAGTGAATGACAATGTTAGGAAGATTTAAATTTCTATTTTTAAAATACAGTTTGGGGCACCTGGGTGGCTCAGTCTGTTAAGTGTCTGACTCTTGATTTCAGGTCAGGTCATGATCTCAAGTCTTGGGATTGACCCCGCATTGGGCTTTGTGCTAACCACACGGAACCTGCTTGGGATTCTCCCCCCCCCCCCCCTCTCTGCCCTTCCCCTGCTCATGCTCACTCTCCCTCTCAAAATGAATAAATGAACACTTAAAATATAGTTTATGTGTTAGAATAATTACAAGACATTGCTTATATTTTTCAAGCTGTCATAATAGGGGAAATCACCATGGCCAATGCAAAAATTAATCAAAGCAGAAGACTTCTTTCCTAGCCAGCCTCCACCACCACCGTCTTCTGTGAACTCACCTGTTTCTAATCACAATTAAACTCTACTTTCTCACCTGTGAAATTAAAGGAATGGTCTCAATACGAGTCATAGATTCAAATACCCACAGGGATCCAACAGGTAATTTAAGTTAATTAAATGTATCAGGTAACTATTTCAGCAAACTGAAGAGTGAATATCCCTTCTAAAAATAATCTTCTGCAATTATTTCCACGCAGCAATTTGGGCCAGTACAGCAACTTTTTCATTTTTTTTCCATGTGTCCAGTAACTTTTTAAATTTCAAATATCTCATTTTAAATATCAGTCTGAATGTTTTAAAAGAAGAAATATAAAACATTCATACATTGCAAACTTGGACAAAAAGCCACCAGTTTTTAAATACTATAAGAGATCAATTTTCAGATTTCTCCTAACAATCTGTGATTTTATATTTTTATAATGTTGGAATAATATATATAAATAGAAATTTTCATGCTAAATGAGGATATGTGGAGTGTAGCCCTTCATATATACAGATAACTTATTGGACAAGCTTTGTGCAAAAAATAATTATGATATTTTTTCTTCTTCATTTTTTTTTCTCATTTTAATACCTTTTTTTTTGGCTCAGGTGTGAAGTGGTTATTAGAGTGTTAGTTAATGTTGATTCCAGTAATGACTATATTACCTGCACCTCACCCTCACAAAGCAGAGGGTGTCCTAAATGGAATAGAAATATTGAAATCAAAGGGGACGTCTCACCTGGGAAAAGTCAGCTTTGCCGAAAGTATGGCCAAAATTCCAGTGTCTGTTCTTCACCATTGCAAGCCTAGACTATAAGGGATTATTTTACTGAAAAATAAGGTTCTCAAGGACTTTATAGTCAATAAGAAACAGATGTATTTAAAATATGAATGTCATGGGACGCCTGGGTGGCTCAGTCAGTTGGGCCTCTGACTGCAGCTTAGGTCCTGATCTTGCCATTTGTGGGTTTGAGGCCCCTTCCAGGCTCTGTGCTGGCAGCTCGGAGCCTGAATCCTGCTTTGGATTCTGTGTCTCCCTCTCTCTCTGCTCCTCCCCTGATCGTGTTCTGTCTCTCTCTCTCAAAGATGAATAAACGTTAATTTTTTTTAAATCCTAAAATTAAATATGAATGTCATATTTCTTATTTAAAATAAAGGATAATAAGCACATAAGACACTTGTGCTCACTTATTAGCATTTCCTGTCCTTACATTCCAATCTAACTGCTTAGCCAATTATAATCAGAATTTTGCTCAGTGATCATTGAAGTAACTTGAAAGTAGTTTGATGGCTTGTGTCATAAATCTAACATGGACTGACATGTTCATCTTCGATGTAGTGATCTTTCTACCGCAATGATCAAGCACTCAACACACGACAAGCTCTCACCTAAATCACCCTGAGGTATGTTATCAATGTGCACTTGTCTCTCTTTGCCTTGGATATATAAACTCTGTTTAAAAATTGTTAAGACCACAGATTCAAAGTGTTGAATTAATTTGAACCTCAGGTTATGGGCTCTCATTTGTCTAGTCAAAGACCTTCATTTATTCATTTAAAAAATTTATTTCGTTTCTTTCATACATAAACCCAATTCCGTCCTCATCCACATATAACTTATTTTGGTCTATTTAAGAAATGGCCTTAGATATTTAAATATCTTCTGAAGAGGTAGTATTGAATTACATTTTAATTTCATAACTAGTATTGTGTTATGAAACATATTTTGCTTATATTCAACTCAACACTAAATTTTGCTCTTTATTATTTCATGTATGTCTAGTCAGTTGATTTTGACTGCTGCAAGGGTATTCCATTTTATATATCTAGCACACTATTTTTATCCTTACTCTTCTTAATAAACAGGTATGTTGTCTTCAAATTCCTACTCACTCTTTCAATATTGCCATAAGAATTTCAACAGGAGGTAAGTTTCTTTTTAAGTTTCTACAGGATGTAAATGTAATTTAACATAGCTAGAATGTATAGAACTCACAATAATGTCAGTAGATATTTCCACACTTATCTCTAGGTGATTCCACTCACACTAGGAAAGGAAGTGTTCTCAAATACCCATCTCATTGCAGGTATTTAGAGTTACCAAACTTTATTTCTTCTAACCTTATGGAACTGAAATTCTGTTTATGTTGCTTAAATTTGTATTGCTTATAACTTTAAGAACATTATTAAATGTTTCTTATACTTATTTTTTATATATTGGTCATTCATATCTTTTGGATATTTTTCTAATATATTTCCTATCTTTTTAAAATTTGTTTTCAGGATTAAATGTAGAGTAATGTATTGTTAGTTTTATTTTCTTTCTTTTTTTAAAGTTTATTTATTTTGTAGATAGAGAGAGAGAAAGAGAGACAGAGTATGAGCAGGGGAGGGGCAGAGAGAGAGGGAGACGCAGAATCCGAAGCAGGCTCCAGTCTCTGAACTGGCAGCAAGGAGCCTAAGGCAGGGCTTGGACCCACGAACTGTGAGATCAAGACCTGAGATGAAGTCGGTCGCGTAACCGACTGAGACACACAGGCACCCCTGTTTTATTAGTTTTAGATGTTACAACTCTTATTTCCCAAACTCTTCCTAATTATTATGTTATAATGTTTTACTTATAAACAATTTTTTCATATTAAATAATTAATCTTTTCCCCTGTGGCTTCACAAATTTCCACATCATTGATTTATTCATTAACCCTATAAATAACTTTTTGAGTGCCATTATGACTGGGCTCAAATTTAGGCATTTAAATAACTAATATAAATAGATGAATGAATGAATGAATAATCCCTTTTTCAGTGGAGTTTACATATTTGTGGGGATATTGTTAATCATCAAACATATAAACTTAAAATATATAAGGTGGTTATAAGAGTTATGAGAACAAATTATGCACAGTAAATATATAGAGTTGTAGTAGAGGGTGTTACTTTATTTTTTTTAACATATTCATTTTTTTCTGCTTAAAATTCTTTTTTTTTGGTATTTTTTTAAATTTTTTTTTAAATTTACATTCAAGTTAGTTAGCATATAGTGCAACAATGATTTCAGGAGTAGATTCCTTAATGCCCCTTACCCATTTAGCCCATCCTGCCTCCCACAACCCCTCCAGTAGTCCTCTATTTGTTCTCCATATTTAAGACTCTCTTATGTTTTGTCTCCCTCCCTGTTTTTATATTATTTTTTGCTTCTTTTCCCTTGTGTTCATCTGTTCTGTCTCTTAAAGTCCTCATATGAGTGAAGTCCTATGATATTTGTCTTTCTCTGACTAATTTCACTTAGCATAATACCCACCAGTTCCATCCATGCAGTTGCAAATGGCAAGATTTCATTATTTTTGATTGCCAAGTAATAATCCATTGTATATATATACCACCTCTTCTTTATCCATTCAAACATTGATGGACCTTTGGGCTCTTTCCATACTTTGGCTATTGCTGATAGTGCTGCTACAAACATGGGAGTGCATGTGCCCCTTCGAAACAGCATACCTGTATCCCTTGGATAAATACCTAGCAGTGAAATTGCTGGGTTACAGGGTAGTTCTATTTTTAATTTTTTGAGGAACCTCCATACTGTTTTCCAGAGTGGCTGCATTCCCACCAACAATGCAAAAGAGATCCTCTTTCTCCACATCCTCGCCTGAGGATGCCTGAGTTGTTGCCTGAGTTATTAATGTTAGCCATTCTGACAGGTGTGATATGATATCTCATTGTGGTTTTGATTTGTATTTCCCTGATGATGAGTGATGTGAGCATTTTTTCATGTGTCGGTTGACCATCTGGATGTCTTCCTTGGAGAAGTGTCTATTCATGTCTTTTGCCCATTTCTTCACTGGATTCTTTGGTTTTTGGGTGTTGAGTTTGATAAGTTTTTTATAGATTTTGGATACTAACCCTTTATCTGATATGTCATTTGCAAGTATCTTCTCCCATTCCATTGGTTTCCTTTTAGTTTTGCTAATTGTTTCCTCCACTGTGCAGAAGCTTTGTATTTTGTTGAGGTCCCAATAGTTCATTTTTGCTTTTGTTTCCCTTGCCTCTGGAGATGTGTTGATTAACAAGTTGCTGTGGCCAAGGTCAAAGAGGTTTTTGCCTGTTTTCTCCCTCGAGTATTTTGATGGCTTCCTGTCTTACATTGAGGTCTTTCATCCATTTTGAGTTTATTTTTGTGTGTGGTATAAGAAAGTGGTCCAGGTTCATTGTTTTGCATGTTTTGTCCATTTTTTCCAGCACCACTTGCTGAAAAGACTGTCTTTATTCCATTGGATATTCTTTCCTGCTTTTTCAAAGATTAGTTGGCCATACATTTGCAGGTCCGTTTCTGGGTTCTCTATTCTATTCCATTGATCTGAGTGTCTGTTCTTGTGCCAGTACCATACTGTCTTGATGAATACAGCTTTATAATACAGCTTGAAGTCTGGAATTGTGATACTTCCTGTTTTGGTTTTCTTTTTCAAGATTGCTTTGGCTATTCAGGGTCTTTTCTGGTTCCATACAAATTTTAGGATTGTTTGTTCTAGCTCTCACCATTCGCAGATGACATGATACTGTATGTGGAAAACTCAAAAGATTACACCAAAAAACTGCTAGAACTGATCCATGAATTCAGCAAAGTTGCAGGATATAAAATCAATGCACAGAAATTGGTTGCATTCCTATACACCAATAATGAAGCAATAGCAAGAGAAATCAAGGAATCGATAGCATTTACAATTGTACCAAAAACCATTAAATTCCTAGGAATAAATCTAACCAAAGAGGTGAAAAATCTATGCACTGAAAACTATAGAAAGCTTATGAAAGAAATCGAAGATGACACAAAAAAATGGAAAAAATATTCCATGCTCCTGTATAGGAAGAACAAATATTGTTAAAATGTCAGTACCACCCAAAGCAATTTACATATTCAATGCAATACCTATCACAATAACACCAGCATTTCTCAACGTTTATTCATTTTTGAGAGAGAGAAACAGAGCATGAGCGGGGAAGGGACAGAGAGGGAGGGCGACACAAGTAGGGCACTTAACCAACTGAGCTGCCAAGGAGCCCCGAGTGTGTTACTTTATAAAAAGAGATCAAAGAAAGTGATATATGAGTAGAAAACCAAAAATAGAGAAGATACACTTTACTGGAATATCTAGGGGAAAAGAATTCCAAACCAAAGGAAAGTAGAAGAAAAGCTCACAGTTGCATTTTTTAACAATTAGGAATTCTTCCTTTTGCCAAGATTTTCTACCAATATCTTATTCTATTTTAAATAAATTTTAAACTCTATATTTGTTTTCAATTTATTTTGATTTCATGGTTTAATCTAGTATAAGTAAATGTTATAGATATATTAGATATATCTAATATATAAAAGTAGCCACTTTCCCCAAGTTTACTATAATATTTCTTTCCCTCTTCAATAATATATAAACACATCTCTGTTGTAAACAAGAATCCCATATATACACAAGTGTATTCTGGATTCTCTATGCTACTTGGATGTTTCTACTTTAATAGCATATAACATTTATTCCTAAAACTTGGTAGCTTGTATCTTTTTACCTGGTATTGTAAGTTTTCCAGTTTTGCTCTTCTATTTAAAAACAAACAAACAAACAAACAAACAAACAAACAAAAACTTAGCTATTTAGTTCCATACAAGTTTCTTGTAAGTTTACTACAAATCTATACCATAGATTGTGAAGTTATATATATATTAGTAAATTGATTGATTTAGTGAGAAACTACTTTTTATAACATGATATTGTCTTATTTATGAAGTCTGATTTTATGCCTTCATATTATCTAATATTGAAAAAATAATAAAAAATTAAAATGTAGGAGCATCCAGTGCTTACACTGGAAAAGAAGAAAGGTCTCAAATAAATGATATAGACTTATACATTAAGAAACTATAAAGAAAGGAATAAATTAAACTCAACCAAATTGGAAGGAAATAAATGATAAAGGGCAGAAACCAAGGCAATTAAAATCAAAGAAAATATTTTTAAAGTTAATTAAGCAATGGCTTAGTTTTTAAATTGATAAAATAGTAAAAGAAGTGACCAAGAGAAAAGAAAAAAAAGATATATATCATCATCAAAAATGAAACAGACAACATCATTGAATCCTACAGACATTATTAGGATAATAATAGAATATCAAAAACAACCTAACGCTCATAAATTTAAGACCTGTGAAATGGACACTTTTCTTGAAAGACAATTTATGATGATTATTTAAAAATATATACAATCTGAATATTCCTGTATCTACTTTAAAATGAATTTTATTTATATGTCTTCCAAATAAAAAACATGTCCAGATGCTCATCTCCCAAACACTTAAAAAATAATATCAATTCTATACAAACTCTTCTACAAAAAAGAAAAAGAGATAACACTTTTATGATACCAGCATTTCCCTAATACTGAAACTGAAAAGAGATATTTCAAGAAAATTGCAGACTGACATTTAAAAAAATTTTTTTAATGTTTATTTGTTTTTGAGAGAGACAGACCACGATTGGGGCAGGGGCAGAGAGAGAGGGAGACACAGAACCTGAAGCAGGCTCCAGGCTCAACTGTCAGCACAAAGCCCCACAAGATGCTCCAACTCACAAGCTATGAGACCATTACCTGAGCTGAAGTTGGGCAATTAACTAACTGAGCCACCCAGGCGCCCCTGGACTGATATTTTTAACTAACTTAAATATAAACATCCTCAACAAAATATTTATAATAATTCCAACATTTTGTTAAAAGGATAAAACGTCACAAATTGAGGTTGTCCTGAGATTGCAAGGTTGGTTTAACATTTGAAAGCCAATCAATGTAACTCACCATATGAACACACTAAAAAAGAACAGTGATGTTATCGCCTCCATAGATGCAGAAAGTGCATTTGGCGAATTTTTACATTCTTACACTCACATGCACACACATACACAGGCTCTAAGCAAACTGAAAATAAAGTAGAGCTTCTTCAGTGTAATAAACGGCACTTTCAATAAACTTATGTCTAATGTATGTGACATAGAAAGAGTGAAAGTTGAGAGCTTCTCTCCACATGGGGAGCAAAGATAGACGTATTCAATATTGTACTGAAGGTCCTACCCAGAGCAATGGGGTAAGAAAAATCAACAAAAGTCATTTGGGTTTGAAGGAAGAAATAAAATGTTCTCTACTTGCAATTATCTAATGGCTTATGTCAAAAAAAATCTCTAAAACATTATTAGAACTAATAACTGAGTTTAGCTGATTTGTAGGATAAAAAGTAAATATATAAAAATTATTTATAATTTGCTTTTGTATGTTTATCCTGCATTTATATGAATTGAAATTTTAGACTGAAAAATTTAAAGTACCATGTAAAATAGGGTCAAAATATTAAATACAACAGGCAAGACCTATGTGGTCAAAACTATAAAATAAATGAAAAAAATGAAAGAATATAAATTAAGAAATACATTATTTTCATGGATTGAAACACTAAATACTGCTACTATATCAATTTTTCCCCAATTGATCTATACAAAAAACACATTTCCCAACAAGAATATTTAGAAATTAGCAATCTTATTCTCAAATATATTGAAAAGCAAATTATAAAGTGGGAAGACACATCTCTTTATTTAAGACTTATGATAAACCTGAAGTGATCACAGTGTGGTATCAGCAAAATGATAGAAGAACTGAACAGAATAAAGTCTAGAGATAGAACTACATGTATTTAGCCAATTGATTTTCAACAAAGATGCATAGAGAACTCAATGAAAAACAGCCTTTTCAATAAACAGTGATGGAACATTTTATTAGTTTCAGGTGTACAATATTCAACAGTTCAACAATTGATATATTCAACAATTCAACAAATTCAACAATTACATACATTACCCAGTGCTCATCACAACAAGTGCTCTCCTTAATCCCAATCACCTACTTCACCCATCCCCCAACCCACCTCCCCTCTGGTAACCATCAGTTTGTTCTCTATAATCAAGAGTCTTCTCATGATTTGTCTCTTTTGCTCTTTTTTCCCTTTGCTCATCTGTTTTGTTTCTTAAATTCCACGTATGAGTGAAATCATATGGTGTTTGTCGTACTGTGACTGACTTATTTCACTTAGCATTATACACTCTAGCTCCATCCATGTCATTGGAAATGACAAGATTTCATTCTTTTTTATAGCTGAATAATATTCCATTATATATATACACATATACATGTATATACACACATACATACCGCATCTTCTTTATCCACTCATCAGTCAATGGACACTTGAGCTGCTTCCATATCTTGGCCCTTGTAAATGGAATTTTTAAAACTTAACAAAAATGTTTGATTAGACAAATCGCCAAAGGAGCTATATTGGTGGCAAATATGCACATATGAAGAAACGTCATTAATCATTAGAGATACACAAATTGAAACCACAATGAGATACTAGTACACAGTTTTTACAACATTTCAAAAACAAAATAAAAATAACAATATTGTTATTATTACTGTTCTTAGCAGTAGTAGTAGTAGTAATAGTTGTAGTAAACCACATGCTAGTGAGGTTACAGAAAACCTGGTCCCTCTTGCATGCCTGGTAGACGTGCTGAATGGTACAGCCACAGTTTGTCAATTTCTTATAAATGTAGTCTTAAACTTACCATGCTACCCAGTAATCCCAATCCTAAGTATTGTCCAAGAGAAATGAAAATTTATATTAAGACAAAACTCTGTATATTAGTATCTATAGAGTTTTTATTAAGTACTATTAACATTGAAAATAGTTTTATTTCAATCTATTGTAAAATTCTTATTACCCAAATTTGAGAACCAGTATGTTACCCTTTCACCTTTACTTGGAATTGGTGTGATTTTTCAGATTTTTAGTCTAAATTTAGCAGATATGGGATAAACAATGACTCAGGTAAATGAGGAAAAAATAAAAGAAAATGACTCAAAACTAAAGAAGTCTTTTAAAGTATATCTATTAGTTTGACTTTTTTTTTCTGCTTAGGCTGACATTCATCTGCCCTTTATCACACACACACACACACACACACACACACACATACACACACACACACACACACACTCCAGCTACACTGCAAGTACATATACACCCTGAACTTCTCTCTCTCTCTTCATTTTGTCACAGGTTCTGAATCCTATCTAGGTTGGACTTTTGTGCCTGAGTATCTGAGGATATATTTTTATATCTAAAAAAAAAAGTATTGCCAATTGACTACTAGGTTGTGTTATGGCTGTGAGCCCAGAAAAAATGTTTTGAATAGAAAGACTAGGTTGAAGTTTCACCTCTGAATTTATCCATATAACCTCATTATGTAAGGATATAAATACAATTAAGTAAGAAGATTAATTCAAGGACACTTTATTAACTATCAAACTATTAGTGGCATTATTAATGGGGACTTTTCCAACATTACATACATAATGAATATATCTAAATTTGTCTCTCAACTTTAATTTACCTTTCAACCTTACCTTTCTAATACAAAAGGAAGATAGTTTTGCTAATATCTACACTCAGAAAATATATGTTATGGGACAGATTTATGACAGGCAAACTATGGGCTGAAACAATATGTGTTTAACATGTGGTCAAATAGCACATTTGTATTTCTAAAAAGATGTAGAAAATGACCAATACCTAATATTCAGAATCTTTTTTTATTTGAAAGAAAATTTATTCACAGCATAATTTCAATGACTTACACATACAGCTATTCCTGTATACTTTTTTAAAGTTGTTAAATTCCAGGTAGTTAACAGTATGATATTAGTTTCAGGCATACAATATAGTGATTCAACACTTCCATACATCACCTGGTGCTGATCACAGTAAGTGCACTCCTTATTCCCCTCCATGTTTTTCACCCATTCCCCTTCCTCCTCCCCTCTGGTAACCATCAGTTTGTCAGAGTCTGTTTCTTGGTTTGTCTCCCTCTTTTTTTCCCCCTCGTTACTCATTTGTCTTCTGTCCTATATTTTGTTGCCATAAATTCCTGATATAGGTGTACACAGATCTACATCATAAGCAAACATTTTAGTTTTCTTTTACTTCTAAAATCTTAGGTAGATGTTCTACCTTACAGGAATGATACAGAGCTCAAAGTGTCCTTGTATTCATGCAGCAGAGACTAATCAGCCCTTTGCCTCCTCCTTTCAAAGGACACAGTCTAATATTTTGACTTTATATTTTAATACTCCACTGCTAAAATTGGAGCAAGGGAAGGGCACTCCAAGAATTCCCAGGGAACATACTTTCTCTCTAAATCTCAGAGAAAATATTCTCTACACCTCTGCAGCCAGGCCATCCCTGGGCAGTGATTTGGGTGGTAGCTGTGGGGCAATTTTCCAACTGGAGCGTTATTGAATAACCCAACCCTAATATGTCATATAGACTCATTAGTTTGAAACCCATTTCTTCTGCATACCAGAAGCTATCACCTCATTTGATAATGTCTTTTTTTCTGATTATAACTTTCCCAGTTCTTTTACTTAGTGATATCATTCATTGGGGCAAAATAGAACTGGGGAGGATGTGAATGAAGGTGCAGGATTGAAATGTCAACCAGTAGCCAAAGATTATGTGATGGGGTGCAAAATTTAATTTTGTTTTCATGTGCCCCCAAATCAGCATACTTATTGAGGTAATTTATTGACTATACTGCTTTTATCAAATAATATTACAAGACAGGGACAGCACCTGGGAGTTCCATAATTCTCCTTAGCCTAAGGGGTCTTCTTTGAGTAATAGCAGTAAAGATAAAGAATTTTAGGAGCATATTATGGATTTCTAATTACTTGAAAGAGTATTCAAGTATTCAACAAGCACTTTTTAAAAGAAATGCATATATTTAAAATAAACTACTGTCATAAATATTTAGAGTATGCACTTACATTTTTTTTTTTAATGTCAGGGGTTGATATCATTTCCTATTAAGACTGCCTCATTTTGTTTTTTATGCTGTCCTACTTACTCGGCAATGATGTCACTCGTGATTGGACTAGTGGCTTGAAGCCACAGACTTTAAATTATTTGAATTAAATCCTGCGATTGCATTTGTTCTCCTGGCAATAGAGTTTTATCACCACAGGAATGGTCTTGGAAATTTTTATCTATTTGACTGAGTGTTGCATGTAGGAGAATATTACAAAAATACCCATAAATGCAATGAGGAGAAACAAAGATAAATATTGCATAGCAGAAGGGCAAATAGATTATGCTCATACTTCACTAATATAATGTGTATTTTATTAGATAAAATGTGATTTAACTATATTTCCTAAACAATGTTAGTTCTGTTTCTCTCATCATGGCTGAGTATAAATGAAAGAAAAAAATCATAAAATGTGGATAGAGGTAACTTCCATTTATTCAGGATTGTTTTTTTTAATATTCTAGGAACTTTAAAGTTTCTGTAAAATTACTTTATAAGTGGTACTTGATAGATTCTTAGAAAACTGTATTGAATGGAAAGAATTTCTCTGTATTCCTATCTCCTTGAATCCTCCCTTTGTTTAATTCCAGGAAGGTTTTCTTTGTTCGTTTTGTTTTGTGTGTGTGTGTTTTTGTTTTTTGTTTTTTGTTTGTTTGTTTTTCCCCTGGTTCTTCAACTCCTGGCATGGTAATATCCTCCCTTATTTTTTCTCATTATTTTGATTTTATATAAGAAAATAGAGTCGTGGTACAGAAATGAAATGCTTTAAAAGAATTGAAGTAAAGAAGAGTACTCCCATAATATTTTTGTTTTTATTCATTTTTTTAACTATTTGTGCAGTGAAGTCATTTAGTGCCATCATAAGCATTTTTATTTGAAAGTTTTTACTTCAGTTTTATTTCTTAGTGTGTGTGAGTCAGAGTATGTTTCATGCAGCCGGCATCTATTGACAGTTTTTCTATGCAATAGTCACTAAGATAAAGACAAAGAAACATATTCTACCACTGGGAATCCATAATTGATGCATATAAGTATATACTGAGAACCAGAAACAGAGCTAGAACTATTATGATGCAAACTTGTAATTACACATCAAGTTTCTCAGAAGCAGAAATCAACTCTGATTAACTTAAACAGAAAGTACATTCATTTGAAGAGTATCTGTATGCTCACACAATTTCCTGAAAGGCTGGGGAGCCAGGATGAGAAAAGAACTAAAGAGGAAAGACAAGACCCAAAACCTCTTCATTTGCAGATCACACGGATCTCCTTTAAAGATGGCGTCAGCACTAAAACTTGGTACAATTACCCTTATGATTTTGAAAACAGATAGTCACTATGTATACATTTTCTAAGAAAAAAAAAACCCCTCTGAATTATTTATTAATACATTTCATGAAATTTTTGTAAGGTTGAAAAAAACAGAGAAATTACAAGTTACAAATATCAGTAATCAGGAATGAAAGAGGATCTATGACTGCAGACTTCACAGACGTTAAATTGGATAATTATGGAATAATATGGACACATCTACATTTGATAAAATAGACCAATTCCCGAAATGCACACTACCCAAACTCACACAAGATGGAAAAGATTTGTGAATGGTATTATAACTATAATAGATTGACTAATCTGTAATTAAAAAGTTCCCCAAGAAGAAATATTGAAGCCCACATGATTTATCTGGGGAATGTATCAAAGATTTAAAGAAGAATAAACACCAATTCTGTCAAACCTCTTCCAATAAATAGAAGAGGGTGCAAAACTCCCCAACTCTATTATGAAGCCATTACTATTGTAACATCAAAATTGGACAAAGACAGTATAAAGCAAATTACAAAAAAAAAAAAATACAATTACAGACCAATACACTTCATGAACATGAACACAAAAATCCTCAACAAAGCAAAATATTAGCAAATTGTATAAAACAAAATGTGTGTGGGTGTGGATGCATCATTCACTACAACCAAACTTAGTGGGGTTAACTCCAGGAGTGAAAATATGATTCAGTATACAAAAGTCCATCAGTATCAGAAAGATCATTTGACAAACTCCAAGATCAATTCCTGGTAAAAACTCTCAGTACAGTAGAGATAGAAGGTAACTTTCTCAACCTGGTAGAGAATGTTTATGAAAAATCTGCATCTAATATTATACTCAGTATTATAGTGATTTAATAGTAAAAGAGTTCATAGTCTTAAAAGCAGCAACATTTAATTGACTATCGGGGGGAAAAGAGGATTCTGGGAAATAAGGAATAGGAAAAGACAAAATCAAATAACAAAGGTGCACCTTTCTAAAAAGTCAAAGTAGAAGAGTCAGTGTCAAGGAAAAGGAGTTGAAAAGGCTTCAAATATTCCAGGAAGTTTAATTGAAGACTAAAAACAATCCACTATGTTTGTCAATGAGGCTCTCATTGGTAATAAAACTGAGAAGAGTTTCAATAGATGAGGCAAACAGAAGTATAATTGCCATAAACCGGAAAGTAAATGAAAGGTATCCAAAGCATGTAAGGTATATTCTTCCAAATATCTTGGCCAAAGGATGTATTTAGAGTGATAGAGTGAAATGTGAGCTTTGAAACTGATTTTTAAGATGGGTAGTTTGATGTAGCTAAATATATGACATGAAAAAAATATAATATTGTGCCTGATAGACTGTTCTCTGTAATAAGTAGGAGATACATGGGGATGCCTAGGTGGCTCAGTAGGTTGAACATCTGACTCTTGATTTCTGCTCAAGTCATGTTCTTACTGTTGTGAAATTGAGATCCATGTTGGGCCCCCCTATATATAGGTATATATGTATATATGTATATATATCTACATATATATATATATATATATATATCTACATATATATATATATATATATATATCTACATATATATATATATATATTTGAAATAGGAGATACATGCATCTACTAAATCAAGGTGTACAATGGTTTTAAGGACTTAAAGAGAGCATTATATATTTAAAAATTACTTTCCACACAAATCACTTATTTTGCCATTTGATTCTCAGAAACTTTGTGTGTTCTGATTTGTTTTCTCTATATTGATTCTTTTAAAGGGTTAAAAACATACAATAGCATGAATCATATTAAAGGTTTTGAGGAAAATCTATTATTGTTGAAATTGGAAGAGGCATTTTTAAGTAGGAATGAGTAACATTATTCTTCTTATAGGTGAAGTTTTGGAGAAATGGAGGAATTAAATTGGAAGCATCAATCACTACAAAAGTATTTCTGTGATAAATCAGTTTAGATTTTCATTTCTAGAACTGATAGCCATGAAGAATGGTCAGAAATCATTCATTTTGTGTAATCATTCATCAGTGACACAGTATCTATGTTTGATGAAATTTAAAAATCTCTCTTGCTTCCTGATTGAAAATATGCTCTAAGACATGTCGAAAGATGTCATTATTGTATTCTGACAAATCTTAGCAAAGTGAAAAAGGAAGAAAAACAAGAAGAATAGGCAAAGTATCTCTTCTCAGAGTAAATTTTAGTTTTTATCTTTATTTTTTATCTGAAAAGAATATATATCAAATGAAATACATATACATAAAATATATTTCAAAAATATATTTTGTAGGATAATGGGATAAGAGTGTCTTCAGACTTATTTATTGCCAATAAATCTCCTAAGTGGATTTACCATTGTACTCCTCCTATGAAATATTTAAACATTGCCTTCATGCCAAACCTTTGTCAATATTTATTATGATCCAATTTTTAATATTTTATTTAAGAATATATGGTGGGCATAAATTATACCACATTAGACAGCAATTTGCATTTTGGACACAAAGTACTATTGAACGTGTTTCAAATTATTATTGATAATTTGTATTATCTGTCTTATGAAAGGCTTATTCATCCATTTTGGTATTGCTTGATCTATAATTTTTATAGACTTTTAAAAGTTTGTTATATCATGTGGATATTAATGTGATATAATTATGTTCCCCCAATTTATAACTTATCTTTTAATTTTTATGGTGTGCTTTGATAAATATACATGTTAAATTTTTATACAGAATTCAGAAATGTTTTCTTTTAAGGCAGTGGGCCTGAAAACTCCTTGCAAATTAGTAATATCTAAGGAACTTTAAAAACATACTATGTAGGCCCTAGCCCAGAGAAATATCTTTAAAGGTTTATCTATTTTATTAGTCTTTCCAATACATGCTTTGCTTTATTTATCCTCTAAATTAGAAAATATGCCTTATTTAATTAATTTCTATTCTCAGGTTATCTTCTTTCTGCTACTTTCTTCATGCTTTCTTGTTTGTTTAGTTGTTTAGTTCATTAAATTTTAGCCTTTTTTAAAAAAAGTTTATTTTGAGAGAGGGGGGAGAGGGCATGTGAGTGGGGGAGGGGCAGCAATAGAAGGAGAGACAGAGAGAGAGAATCCCAAGCAGGCTCACTGCAGAGCTCCCAATGCGGAGCTGAAACTCACAAACCATATGTTTGACTGAGCCACCCAGGCACCAAATTTTAGCCTCTTTTTTAAGCTTCTATAAATATATGAAATTATAACTGGACTCTGCATATGTAAGGTATGTTTCTCCTACAATTACTGATACATTAAATTTTTATTATTGTTTAAATAGAAGTATTTTTTGGGCACCTGGGTGGCTCAGTAGGTTTAAGTGTCCAACTTAGGCTCAGGTCATGATCTCTCATTTCGTGGGTTTGAGCCCCACGTGGGGTTCTGTGCTGACAGCTCGGAGTCTGGAGCTTGCTTCCGATTATGTGTCTCCCTCTCTCTCTGCCCCTCCCCCGCTCACGCTTTGTCTCTCTCTGTCTCTCAAAAATAAATAAATGTAAAAAAAAATTTAAAAAGTATTCTTAAAGTTTAATTATATCTTCCTTTATCCATTAGGAATTAAATTTACTTTTAATTATTAAATGTTTGAATAATTTGAGACATTATTAATTGAGTTTTAATTCTTAAATATATGGATGATTTTAAGTGTTTTTTTTGGTTTTTTGATTTCCTGATTGAACTGCAATTTAAGCATTAATACTTTTTTTCTTTTTTTAATCTCAACAAAGGCCAAACCATCAGCTTCATTATATTTACTTATTTACTGGTTTATTTACTATTATTTTTTAATATAATTCATTGTCAAATTGGCTAACATACAGTGTGTACAGTGTGCTCTTGGTTTTGGGGGTAGATTCTGTGGTTCATTGCTTATATACAACACCCAGTGCTTATCCCAACAGGTGCCCTCCTCAACTGCCTCATTATTAATACCAGTAATTTAGGTTATAATTTGATGTGAAAGCCAAATACGTTAGCTCACAGAGCCCAGACTATAACAAAATATTTGCATGTTCTCCATTAGACCTGTGAAAAACAGACACACAATGGATGCTGTCACTGGACAGGCTGGTTCCTAAGAGAAAGGAAAATGATGGAGTTGAGCTAAGCACACTATCTTCCTAAATTTCTGAGATAAGCCTGTCAGTCCACCTTCCCATTAAGCTCCCTTGACAGAAAAGAATTATCATCAGTTGAGAAGAAATGTTACCTAAATTTTGTTTTTAACTCCTTGAACACAACCTCCATAACCAAGGATGTGATTCTGCACTTTCAGGATTAAGGACAGCAGTCTATGGAACCATTCTGGCTTGCACATTCATACACTTCAATGTCGACCACTCCTCTCTTAGGCATCCTTCTGAAACTAGTAATGGAAATTCAGATGCTACCCTATAAAACTCAAATGTGAGTTAGAAAAGTATAGTAAATTAACTCAAATACAAACCCATGTTTACTTTCCACAATATAAATGTCAGCCCTTTTCTGGTTTCAATGCCAAATGATACACAGCCACATTGTCCATAATAACATATAAGATAATCTCAATAAGGTTTTAAGACATAAAAACAAAGGCTTAACGCACTCCAATAATTAAAGGGGGAGAAGAGAAAGATTTTAAGAAAGTGCTCCTAATACCAATTTTTCAAAAAGAAATTAAAACCAAAAATAAATACCTGGTGAATTGAACTGTAGCATATCAATGTTCAAAGAATCGAAACCCTAATATTTTTTTTTGCCATTGTGAGTTAACAGTCTAAAATCCTTATGTAAGTTCAAAATATTTCTTTAGCTTATTCCTGTTCTCAGTGTCAATCAGATGTGTTGTCAAAGCCAAGGTCAGTTTGTGATTTTCAGCAACTGCAGAATACATTGTTTCTTCACTGAAATGGTTGCCATTATTCGAGGTTTTGGGTGTTGAATGCCAAGTTTCCGATATACCTTAAGTTTTCCAAAAGTTGTTGAGCTGTCCCATTTATATTTTTACTTCTTCCCCTGCCCGCCTTACTTTCCCTTCTCTTGTTTTTTTTCCATGCTTTTTCTTTTGCCCTTTTCTTTTTTCCCTCCATCTCTCTATCTTTCCTTTTTCTTCTGTCCCCTTCCCATCCTCCCTTTCTCATAGTCTCCTCTTTTCCCTTACTTTCCTAGCAAAGTCTCTGAGAACATAGACAGTGTGCAGGCTTTGGGGAGCCATGCTGAAGCATGGGTCAGTAGTTCTGGAGGTCAAGGTGAAGAGGTGGCTGGTAGAAGAAATAGTGTAGTAGGAATTCAAACTGAAATATATTATAACCTTCAAAAAATGACTCAGTATTTAATAGTCTTTAAATTAATCACTAATAAACTTTAGCCCTTTTTTATCTGTCTTCCCTACTGCTACCAGGATGATTATTTTAAAATATATAATTAAAATGTTACTCTGCCTCAAATACAGTATTATTTGCTCTAAGAGCCTGCCCTGTGCCACTCTTAAGTGCTTTTATTACACCAGGTGGAAGATGGAGGGCATGAGAGCAATATTTGCTTGCATATTTTCATCTATACAGACAATTGTGAGTTAGTATTTTTATTTTGTATCTTGTAATATTAACACTGACTAATATATAAAAGTGTGTGTATCTTAATTCTATGGTAACTCAGTAATCTAAAATCTTTGCTAATTTTCTAATTGTATAATGGAGTTAACCTACACTTTGAATGGTACCTTAGAACAGACACAACATGAGTCAGTGACTCATTTGAGAATACATAATGTTCAACATATCTGTGGATGGCTTAGTCAATTCTGGGGCATCCTCATGTCATTGGTTCTGTAGGTTGGAATGGAATCTTTAATCTGTTTTTAGAAATGCAATTGAGAGGATAAAGTTAAACCTGAAAACGTGAAGTTGGCTTATGATTTTGACATTTTACTTTGTTACAAGACAGTTTTCCTTCTACTGAAGGGACAGCATTAGCCAGTAGGTAGGAATCTTTTTCTTGCTCTGATACTTCAAATAACTAAGAGAATGTTGGGAATTAGGTTATAATAGATTCTGCTATTGATCACATAACTTGTGCCACAGATAGAGAGATGATGTATAGATAATTGAATAGATGGATGGATATATTTGGATATGCATATGTATATACTATATATTATGTATGTTAGATATTTATGCAGAAAACCTCTTTTCATGTTCATAAGAACTTTTTGAGAGAGGGAATACTATCACTGTTTTATAAATGAGAAAGCAGAGGTACACAGAAGTCATTAGACCTAGTAAGTTGTGAATCTGAAGTGCAAGCCCAGGACTGCCTCCAAAGCACATTGACTCAAATATAAATAATGTTGTAGCACAATTCTGTGGGGAAAAAAGAGAGAGAGAGAAACTTAAAAAAAGAGAGAGAGAGAAAATAAAACCCCACCAAAACCTTGTCATGGTAGGATAAAATGCTTTAAAGGGGAAATTGCCTTAAATCTTATCTACAGACTTTGTTTCAATTAAATGCAGATATTTTATAAACTCGATTAATGTTACATTGAAACAAACAAATGATATAACTTCTAGCCAAACATTCCTTATTGGATACATAAATTTCAACCTTGTGTAAATCATTACTGTTTTATTTTTTAAAAACTTTAAGTCAACTCAGTAGCGAATACATCTGTAGCCTTTTTGTAGAGGCAATTAGGAATTGGAACGTAGATATGGCAGTGGATTGAAATGATTTTTTAACAAAATTTTGAATAATTACTTTTCTTTCTCTTTCACCAAAAAACATAATATTTATTTTGTTTTAGAATTCTACCCAAATAATTGTTCTTACAATAGGCATGGTTGTATGGAAAATTTACCATAAGAGAAAGTATTTTAGGACACTGGCATTTTAGATCATGTTGTGTGTATGTGCATATATTATCACAAGAATTTGGAATAATAAGAAGCTGAAAGAAAAAGCTCTGGGTTTTTAAGAAAAGTCCATCCTCAAAATATCCTTGTGTAGATTTTATAATGAACAGATATTAAAAACATTTCAGACAGATGGAGAAGAACCAGTATTAACACTTCTGTAAAATATGTAATTATCATAAAATGTTGTAAGAAAATGCATAAAGATAACATTTCCTCTATAAATAAGCCTTTTTGAGAATTCCATCAATCAGAAATTAATTATCATGATCTCAATTTCCTAAGTGTTAGTGGAGTCAATAAATAACCATATTACAAATAAAAATAAACCAAAATTTCTGTGGTAAGTTATAAACATAACATAATTAAGCACCATATGCACACACATAATTGAATTGCAGCTTTTTGAAATTTCAAAATTCATGAAAAGTATTTCTGTGTCTAATGAAAAGATGAAAATGTGTTTTTAGTGGCCCCATAGGCTCCAAATACTTAGGATAAATCTGAAGTATTAGAATCTTAAAATATTAAGTAAAGCCTTATATGCAAGTGTTATACTCAAAAATTTTTGACCCTCAAAAATAACATTTTCAAATGGTACAAACTAATAGAAGCTGAGGTATCAAAAAGAATGTCAGCTAGTTCCAAATAAGTGTTTCCACCATATCTTCCACAGTTACTTCCTCTACTGAAGCTTTGAACCTCCAAGTTATCCTTTAGGGTTGGAATCAACTTCCAAACCCTTGTTCATGTTGATATTTGGACCTCTTCCCATGAATCACAAATGTTTTTAATAATATCTAGAATGGTGACTCTCTTCTACAAGGTTTTCAACTTACTATGCCCAGATCCATCAGAGGAATCATTATACATGGAAGAAATAGCCTTAAGACATGTATTATTAAATAATAAGATTTGAAAGTTGAAATGACTTCTTGATATACATGGGCTACAGAATGGTTATTGTGTTAGAAACCATGAAAACTACATTTCAATCTCATTGTATATCTCCATCAGAGCTCTTGGGTGACCAGGTGTATTGTGAATGAACTGTAATATTTTGAAAGAAATCTTTTTTTCTATTAGTTTTAAGTAGCGGGCTTATAATATTCAGTAAATCATGCTGTAATCAGACATGCTGTCATCCAGGCTTTCCTGTTCCATTTCCAGAGCACAAGCAGAGTAGATTTAGAATAATTCTTGAAGGCCCTAGAACTGCTGGAATGATAAACTAGCGTTGGCTTTAAAATAAAGTCACCAGCTGCGTTAGTCTCTTATAGAGTTAGCCTGTCCTCTGAAGCCAGGCATTGACTTGTCTCCAGCTATGAAAGTCCCGGAGGGCTTTTTCTTCCAATAGCAGGTGGTTTTGTCTACATTGAAAATCCATCGTTTTGTGTAGCCACCTTCATGAATTAGCTAAGCGAGATCTTAGGGGTAATTTGATGCAGCTTCTACATCAGCATTTGCTGTGTCACCTTGTACTTTTACGGAGACGGCTTCTTTCCTTAAACCTTATGAATTAACCTCTGCTAGCTTCACACTTTTCTTCTGTAGCTTCCTCACTTGTCTCAGCATTTATAGAATTAAAGAGAGGATCTTGCCCTGGATTAGGTTTTGGCTTAAAGGAATGCTGTGGCTGGTTTGATCTTTTTCTTCTTCTTTTTTTTTTTAATTTTTTAAAATGTTTTATTTATTTTTGAGACAGAGAGAGACAGAGCATGAGCAGGGGAGGGGCAGAGAGAGAGGGAGACATAGAATCCGAAGCATGCTCCAGGCTCTGAGCTGTCAGCACAGAACCCAACGCGGGGCTCGAACTCACAAACTGTGAGATCATGACCTGAGCCGAAGTCAGATGCTCAACCGACTGAGCCACCCAGGTGCCCCTGATCTTCTCTACAGAGCCAAACATTCTCCATATCAGCAATAATGCTCTTTCACTTTCTTAAATTGTGTGTTTACTGGAGTAGCACTTTTTAATTTCTTTCAAGAACTTTTCCTTTGTGTTCACAACTTGGCTAATTGTTTGGCCTATCTTGGCTTTCAATATGTTTTCTTCACTTTTGGAGTTAAAATGAAAGATGTGCAACTCTTCCTTTTACTTGAACACTTAAAGACCATGCAGGGTTATTAATTGGCATAATCCCAATATTGTGTGTCTCAGAGAATAGTGAGGCCAAGGAGAGAGAGAGAGAGATGGGAGAGGGAATGGCTGGTAGGTGGAGCAGTCAGAACACACACAACACACACACAACATGTATTGGCTAAATTTGCTGTCTTATATGGGCATGGTTCATGGCACCTGAAAACAATTATAATAGTAACATCAAAAATCACTGATCACAGATCTCCATAACAAAGATAACAATAATGCAAAAGTTTGATATATTATAAAAATTACCCATGACACAAAGACATAAAATTAGCAAATGCTATTGGAAAATGGCACCAATAGACTTGCTTTAATACAGGGTTGTCAATAAGCTTTCAATTTGTAAAATCTGTTGTATATGTGAAGTGTGATAAAGTGAAACACAATAAAATGAAGTATGCTTGTAGTCATGTCATTTGCTCTTTGGTAAACATCTGAGAATGGAGAGGGAGAGGGAGAAATGGGTAAAGAATGTAAATTTGTAGAAACTTGATTAAGGAATCAAGCTCTCTGCAATCTTGTAGTTCTGCAACATATTCCTGCCTTCTGTAATAACTTGTTGTCAGGGCCTTGTGGTTGCTCAAGTTCTATGAAGTTTCATCAGTCTACTTCATAAATATCTTCCCTAGGAAGAAGTATTATCTTAGCATCCTGCATTGTATATTAAGGCAATTACCACTCATCTACCTGCCGTCTCCCAAAAATATATTGAAATTTAGAGTCACATTTTATATAATATAATTTATTAGGTACATAAGTTAAATGTATTAAGATGCAAATATTGTGATCTCGAGGAGGAGCCTACAAGTCAGGAGAACAAGTTCTGTGATGACAAGTAAGTCATCTGGACTGCTGTACTTTTCTCTTTAGGTAAAAAAGTTTATCTGCTTCCACTTGACTGAAACATTGTGAGGTTGAGTTAATCTTAGGGAAAACTGACTTGTAGGCTCCTCCTCAAGATCACACATAACATGAAGTAAGGTAAAACTGTGTTACATGATTCAAAACCATAGGGTTTTGTTCATCATTTATGTACTATTTTCCCCTGGATTCTTATATGAGAGTCAAAGGAATATAGAAATATAGCTTTTGACCCTAATCTTATTTTCGTGATAAGTAGATCTTACCATATTTTACTTAACAGTTAAAATGGTTCAAATCAAATGGGAACATTTCAAAAGGAGATTGTATATAAACATATCAGTTCTTCACAACTTGATCTGCAGGTTCAGTACAGCCTCAATCAAAATCTCAGCAAGTTATTTTGTGGATATCAGCTAACTGATCCTAAATTTTATATGGAAAGGCAAAATACTGAGAATATCCTACATAGTATTGAAGGAGAAGAACAAAGTTAGAGGATGACAATACCCGACTTCAAGATTTACAATTAAGCTACAGTAATCAAGACAATTTGGTACTGGCAAAATAATAGACAAATAGATCAATAGAACAGAATAGCCCAAAAATAGATCTGCAAAAATATAGTCAACTAAGCTTTGACAAAGAAACAAAGGTAATTGATGCAGCAAAGATAATTTTTTTCAATAAATGGTGCTGGAATAACTGGATATTCAGATGCAAAAAAAAAAAAAAAAAGGAATCTAGACACAGACCTTATACTCTTTAAAAAAAATTAACTGAAAATGGATCATGGACCTAAGTGTAAAATGTGAAACTATAAAATATCTAGAAAACAACACAGAAACTCTAGATAACATTGGATATAGCAATGACTTTACATACAACACCAATGGCAAAATCCATTGAAGAATTGATAAACTGTAGTTTATTAAAATTAAAAATTTCTGCTCTACAGAAGAATGTCAAAACAATAATAAAAAAAAGAAACAAACCACGATTTGGGAGGAAATATTTCCAAAAACAGTATTTCTGAGAAAGTGTTGTTTAAAAAAAAAATTATATATATATATATATATTCACACAAAGAACATTCAAACTCAACAATAAGACAACAAATAACCCAATTAAACATGGGCCAAAGTTCTGGATAGACACCACACAAATATTATATGGATGCAAATAATCATATTGAAATATGCTCCACATCAAATGTCTTCATGGAAATGCAAATTAAAACAAGATACTATTAGCTACCTATTAGAATGGTCAAATGTCAGAACACTGACAACACCAAATGCTGGCAAGGATGTGGAGCAACAGGAACTCTCATTTATCACTGGTAGATGTACAAAATGATAGAGCCACTGTGCAAGTTAGTTTGGCAGTTTCTTACAAAACTAAATGTACTCTCACCATACTATCCAGCCACAGCAGTGTTTGATATTTACCCAAAGAAATTGAAAACTTATGTCCTACCTACATAATTATAGTAGCATTATTCATAAGTGCCAAAACTTGTAAGCAATTAAGTTGCCCTTCAGTAGAAGAGTGGAAAAACTGTGGTAATTCAGATAATGAAATATTATTTGGTGCCAAAAAGAAATGAGCTATAAAGCCATGAAAAGACATGGAGGAAACTTATGTGCATATCACTAATTGAAAGCCAATTTGATTGTACACTTTAAACTAATATAACACTGCATGTTAACTATATGGAATTAAAATTTTAAAAAAGAAAAAAAAATAAAATAAAATGCAAATATTTAAGAGTATAATTTGATGACTTCTGAAAAATATAGTCACATCACTATGACTGAGACACTACATAGAATATTCCATCACATCAGCATAACTTTGTGGTCAATCACCATCGTCTACCCCAACATAAACAATCACCAATCAGTTTTATATTATTGTTCACTAGTTTTGTCTGTGTTAAAAAATAAAATTCTGGGGTGCCTGAGTCACTCAATCAGTTAAGCTTCCTACTCTTTTTTTTTTAACTTTATTTTTTATTTTTTAAAATTTACATCCAAATTAGCATATAGTGAGTCAATGATTTCAGAAGTAGATTCCTTAGTGCCCCTTACCCATTTAGCCCATCCCCCCCCACAACCCCTCCAGCGCCCCTCAGTTTGTTCTCCATATTTATGAGTCTCTTCTGTTTTGTCCCCCTCCATGTTTTTATATTATTTTTGTTTTCCTTCCCTTATGTTCATCTGTTTTGTCTCTTAAATTCCTCATATGAGTGAAGTCATATGACTTTTGTCTTTCTCTGACTGACTAATTTCACTTAGCCTAATACCCTCCAGTTCCATCCACATAGTTGCAAAAGGTAAGATTTCATTCTTTTTGATTGCCAAGTAATACTCCATTATATATATATACCACTTCTTCTTTATCCATTCATCCATCGATGGGCATTTGGGCTCTTCCCATACTTTGGCTATTGTTGATAGTGCTGCTATAAACATGGGGGTGCATGTGTCCCTTCGAAACAGCACACCTGTATCCCTTGGATAAATGCCTAGTAGTGCAATTGCTAGGTCGTAGGGTAGTTCTAGTTTTAGTTTTTTGAGGAACTTCCATACTGTTTTCCAGAGTGGCTGCACCAGCTTGCATTCCCACCAACAGTGCAAAAGAGATCCTCTTTCTCTGCATCCTCGCCAACATATGTTGTTGTCTGAGTTGTTAATGTTAGCCATTCTGACAGGTGTAAGGTGGTATCTCATTGTGGTTTTGATTTGTATTTCCCTGATGATGAGTGATGTTGAGCATTTTTTCATGTGTCAGTTGGCCATCCGGATGTCTTCCTTGGAGAAGTGTCTGTTCATGTCTTTTGCCAATTTCTTCACTGGATTCTTTGTTTTTTGGGTGTTGAGTTTGATAAGTTCTTTATAGATTTTGGATACTAACCCTTTATCTGATATGTCATTTGCAAATCTCTTCTCCCATTCTGTAGGTTGCCTTTTAGTTTTGATGATTGTTTCCTTTGCTGTGTAGAAGTTTTTATTTTGATGAGGTCCCAGTAGTTCATTTTTGCTCTTGTTTCCCTTGCCTCCAGAGACGTGTTGAGTAAGAAGTTGCTGCAGCCAAGATCAAAGAGGCTTTTGCCTGCTTTCTCCTCGAGGATTTTGATGGCTTCCTGTCTTACATTGAGGTCTTTCATCCATTTTGAGTTTATTTGTGTGTGTGGTGTAAGAAAGTGGTCCAAGTTCATTCTTCTGCATGTTGCTGTCCAGTTTTCTCAGCACCACTTGCTGAAGAGACTATCTTTATTCCATTGGATATTCTCTCCTGCTTTTTCAAAGACTAGTTGGCCATACATTTGTGGGTCCATTTCTGGGGTCGCTATTCTGTTCCATTGATCTGAGTGTCTGTTCTTGTGCCAGGACCATACTGTCTTGATGATTACAGCTTTGTAGTATAGCTTGAAAGCTTCCTACTCTTGATTTTGGCTCATGGTTCATGGGATCAAGACAGCACTGGGCTGTGCACTGATAGTGCAGAGACTGCTTGGAGTTCTCTCACTCCCTCACTCTCTCTGCTTCTCCTCTGCTTGTGTATTCTCTCTATCCTTCTCAAAATAAATAAATAACCATGAAAAAATAAAATAAACTTCTGTAATATGAACTCATTTCAATCTGTTTATTTCATCAAGCAGAATGTTTTTGAGAAATGTCCACATTGTATGTATCAGTAGTTCATCAATGAAACTTAAAAAAACAAAACAAAACAACAAATGTATAGATGTTTTCAGTGCCATCAAAATAGGTGTAGGTACTATATTATCCTCCTCCCTCCCTCCCTTCCCCCCACCACTCTCTATAAACAATTTCCAAGATCCTAAAAGCAGAATCATCTGGAATAATAGGAAATATATTCTATTACCACTTATCCTTGTTCTTCTCCCTGGATTTGTTCCAAGATGAGGTAAAAGATAAAAAAAAAAATGTGTCCAACACATCGTATTATTTAATTAACCTGAGTATAATTGATTTACATCAAAGACATGTATTTAAGTGTTCGTAAAATATATTTATAATCACTATGAATTCATTGTTATCTTAATCTGACTTGTTATTGAAAATTCTGAAATTTGTAATACTCTGCATCTAACAAAAAGAACTTGGTTAGAAATCTCCAGATTTCAAAATGCAAATCTCAGCTGTGATGAAGTTTCTTCCATTAATGACAGAAAACAGTGGTGAATTTCATGTTGGGCACAAATTTAGGGGCAAGGGTAATGGAGTCACTGTCTTTGAATTGTGAGGTATCTATAGGGTTTTGTGTACATTGTCCTCAGAAAGAGATGAACTGCCTGGTTCTTCTAATATCTAATATCTCAGTAAAATTGAAAGAACCAGTCAAACTCTTGTTTTAAATTTAAAAACAGATAATAACATCTGTGGACCATTAATCATGATCCTCTGGAATTTTTATTTTTCAGCTTGTGATCAAATTCATGTCTCAAGAGAGGTTTATATAGAGGAAAAAATTGAAGGTATTAATCTTGACAAAAAATGGTTGTTGGTGAGAAGGAAAAGGTAGCTTGGAGATAGGGATAATTTATTCAGGGAAAAATATTATAATTTTAAATATGATGAATATTAACAAAATAGCATAGAACACAGAAATGATAGGATTTCTTATGTAACCTGGCAGAGTTTCTAGGAAACAATTTAAAGAATAGAGGAACATTTTTTTGAATTGCATTAAAGATGAACACACGACTGTTACAAATTGATAAGGTTTTAAATTGACTATGCATTTCTGTTTTACCCTTAAAGTAGTTTGTAACCTTAATAATGAAGCACAATTGATTTGAAAATATAAGTGACTGTATTTATTGCTCCTTATTTAGCTTTCCTCTGGCAGTATGGTATTCAAATAAGAGGCTACAATAATAGGTAAAATTTAGATCGAAGTTAGTAAAAAGAAAGACTACTACCTACCTCTAAGATCAATTTTCTGAAATTTGATATTTTTATGGTTTATAGCATGCCCAATAATTGAGTGTTAGTTAACAGTGAGTTAAGAAAATTGTTCTGCAATTTCATTTTATTTCGAAGATAATTTCTTTTGGTTGGAAGCAGAGGATATTTCCCAGATAAGTTCTGTTCCCCAATAGATAAAAAGAAAATATCTCACTCTGCTTAAATTGCCATAGGGCCACTTATTTATGTATTGACTTTTACATTTTTGTTACAGTGCTTTGTTTTTTTAATTGTTAGTATATCATGAATAAGTAATGACATTCAGCTCATAAAACTTACATATAAAGTTATTACTACTAAGTAGGCTAAATTTGCATTTTTTTAATTATTCAGGTTGCTTACAAATGTAAATGACATTTTAAGTATTAATGATATTGATGTGACTACAGTGCAATATTTTTTTCCAAGGAAAATATCCCACTTATTTACAGGATGAAAAATGAGGGCTCTTAGAGCTTTTGTGGGTGTTTAGAATATAAAGATCTCAAATGTTCATGTGAAAGATTCATCAAGTATATCTTGTAAAAGATGGATACATAAACACTTTATAGAGAATCATTTACTTGAATAATTATTGCATTTCTTTAATTCAATACAATAAAAACTCTTTTCCCTCTTGATGACTTTTCCTTAAAAGACAATTAGGCCATTGAAGGGATATTTGCATATCAAAGAAATAGCTCTATTAAAGTAAATTAAAATACTCCTGATAGTGATGTCCTCATACCAGATTTACAATTTCACATTTCAGTCCAGCTTCACTGTGTTAAGAAGAAACTACATAAGGCAAAATTACCTAGTGAATACTAGTGAAGAAACTATTGCAGTGGTCCAGTTAAGAGATGATAAATTGAACTATGATTATGGCAGTAGAAATGGCAAGATATGTCTAGATTAAAGAAATGTTCGGGGAGTAAATCTACACTCCTTGCCATATAAGCAAAGAGTGAAATAGGCAGATATAAAATCAAGATTTCTAGTTCTGTAAAAAATGCCATTGGAATCTCAATAGGGATTGCATTGAATCTATCCTTAGATAGCTTTGGTAGTATTTACATATTTACATACTAAGTCTTCTACCTGTAAACACGGGATAACTTTCATGTATGTGTCCTCTTCCGTTTCTTTCATCAATGTCTTACAGTCTATTTTTTAAAATTAAACTAAAATTTTTATTTATGTTTTTCAAAGGTGGTATTATAGGTGATTTTCACTTTTTTGTTGTTGTTGTTTCAAGTTTTTATTTAAATTCTAGTTAGTTAGGGGCTCCTGGGTGGCTCAGTTGGTTAAGTGACCAACTTTGGCTTAGGCCATGATCTCACAGTTCATGAGTTCGAGCCCCGCATTGGGCTCTGTGCTGATAGCTCAGAGCCTGGAGCCTGCTTGAGATTCTGTGTTTCCCTCTCTCTCTGCCCCTCCTTCCCTTGTGCTCTGTCTCTCTCTGTCTCTCAGAAATAAATAAATGTTAAAAAAAATTTTAAAAATTCTAGTTGGTTAACACACAGTGTAATATTGGTTTCAGGAGTAGAATTTGGTGATTCATCACTTACATATAATACCCAGGGCTCATCACAAGTTCACTCCTTAATGTCCATCAACCACTTAGCACCTTCTCCCACCCACCTTCTCTCCATCAACCCTCAGTTTGTTCTCTAAAGCTAAGAGTGTCTTATGGCTTGCTCCTTTTTTTTTCTCCTCCTTCCCCTATGTTTATCTGCTGTGTTTCTTAAATTCCGCATATGAGTGAAATCATGTGGTATTAATCTTTCTTGACTGACTCATTTCACTTAACATAATATACTCTAGCTCCACCCACGTTTTTGTAAATGGCAAGATTTCATTCTTTTTTGATGGTCGAGTAATATTCTATTGTATATACATACACCACATCTTTTTTATCCATTCATCAGTTGATGGATATTTGGGTTCTTTCCATAATTTGGCTACTGTTGATAATGCTACTATAAATGTCAGAGTGCATGTGTCCTTTCAAATCAGTATTTTTGTATCCTCTAGATAAATACCTAGTAGTGTAATTCCTGGGTCATAGGGTAGTTCTATTTTTAGTTTTTTGAAGAACCTCCGTACTGTTTTCCAGAGTGGCTGCACCAGTTTGCATTCCCACCAACAGGGTAAGAGAGTTCCCTTTTCTCCACATGCTTGCCGACATCTGTTGTTTCCTGTGTTTGTATTACAGTTCTTTAGAGTAAACAAATAACTGGAGAAGAGGCACTTCAAGAATTCAAAACTATGTGGTAGAAATAAAGATAAATCTAAAGTAAAATGTAAATCTTCTAATAAAGGTATGGTTGAAGCTCCGATCACTGAATCATCTACTGATCACTCAATCAGTGGAAATAATTGTACACTGGAGGCAGAGAAACCTTTGATGAGAAGGTTACCTTTGACCCTCGGTGTTAAAGATGAACAGCAGTAGGAGACAAGGAGAGAAAGCAATTTAAAAAGAACAACAGACACAAGAACTCAGACTGGAAAAAGACAAGACACAGATCAAGGATAAGAGATGTGGTTTGGATTTAGGTTATAAAGTATTGTGAAGGTAGCAGAACTACCATAACACCATCTACCAAAAAGGTAACCAAAATATTAGCATCTAAATCCATTACATCCTCCTTTGTCTCCTACCATAACATATGCAATTAACAAAGTGATGATTCTAATTTTCTTCCAAATTTTCAAATAAAAGTTCCACATTTCACCCAAAATATAGTACCTTCAAAATATCAAACAGGCATTTTGTTTTAATTAGTTAGATTGTTATCCATCCTCAACTACCAGTGTAAAATTTAATACCTCCTGATATTTCAAAGAAGGCGAGATACAGGCTTTTCAAATCCTCACTTTCACTATGTTATATTAAAGACTGTTATTTATCTTCTAGTTTACAGAGTAAATTAAGTCTTTAATCCATTGTTTTCTATTTAGCATGAAACCCAACAGTTTAAATGTGTTTCTGCAAATTATTTTCAAATGCACTGACAAGAAATAAAGATCAAATGCAAGTTTATGGATACTAAAAATACATACAAAATATATGTAATAATTAGTTACCAACATATGAAGAAATAGCTCATTAAAGAGCTGCTGGAAAATAACCTGCTCAGAAATAATTCACTTTAATATATTACTGATTTTTAAAATGCTTCCTCTCTCATTCTTTATTAATGGGGATATTTGCATTCAAATAGAGATCATTTGTTTTTAGGAATTCATCTGCTCCTGCTGTTTATTTTCCACCTACTATTCAATCCTCGGTTTATAGCACAGGCATCGGTAGCAGTGAAAATGATTAGGATGTCACTAAAGTTTATGCCTTCAGGTGAGAAATATGGTACATTTTGAGTGCAGTATCACTGGGAAACTAATGTTGTATTCATTTAAATTGTTTCAAATTAAAATAAGATGGACTGAGAAATTTAAAGAGAATGATTCATTGTTTTATGTGAACTGGTATATTTCTGTATGGTATATATAGCTTTTCCCAACATGCCACCTGTTCTCCAGAAGTATAATCACAATATGATAGACATGCTAAAATAATTGCCTTAGAAAACCCACAAATTGCAGAGCTATGAGATCAACATGTTGACAGTGCCATTCTATTGTGCTATTGTACATGTAAATCCCTGTTTATGGGATCGGGAATTACTATTTACTGGAGGTGAATGTAAATTAATCAAAGTAATTCTGCACAGTGTTGATATATAGAGACTTTACATATTACCTATTTGTCAGAATGTAGACTATTATACTTCCTGTGTCTGTAATCGGTGGAGATTTAAGTTCATGGAGGGAAAATGTGACTAGGGCTGTATGTTGTATTGCCTTGTGACAAAACCAAATGTTACAGTGTGTTCCATTTCAAGTGCAAAGCTACTAATCTAATGAAAATGTTACTGTTCTAGGCAATATGTTCTTAGTGTTATTGTAGAATACAATGGAAATGCCTACATTAATATTATCTGGCCAGAAAGAACCACAGCTAGAGAATTTAGAATTCTGATCAAGTGTGGTGTTCCGAAAAAAAAAATCAGCAAAACAGAACATGGTTCTGCTAAGTTGAAGAAAAATAAAGTGCTGTGGGGTGGAGAGCATTTGAAATAGGATAGGTCATACAGTAGATAGGGTATGCCTCCAGCTTTAGATAAGAAGTGTATTTTCAAGGACAGAAAGAAAACGAATTCTGCTTGCAATCAGTTCTCAAAATTTTGGTAAGAGATTGTTTAAAGTAAAAAAAAAATACTCAAACAAAAATTTTGCGTCAACTCAATCAGAAAATGAATAGCAGATCCATTTGTTTGGATGTGCAGGTCACATATTTAGCATTAAATTCTCTCTCTCTCTCTCTCTCTCTCTCTCTCTCTCTCTCCTTTCTCTCCGCCCCTCTCTTGTTTCATCTCTAGTTTAGTCCCCTTTGGGAAGAAAATCCCTTACCTTTTTCTTACATTAGAAGAATTTATCTGTAAATACCTTCTTTCAATTTGAAGTGTATCACAAGAAGAGGCAATGTCTCTTCTAAGTTTATTCTTAGAACAGTCTTTTTCCAGCTGTAATTTATGACCTCACTGCTGGGTTATAAATCAAATGAATGGGTCTTGACCAGCAGTTTAGGTGATTATATTATTGAAATAAAATACAAAATAACATATCAGGATATATGACAAATAATGATAATGATTATACCATGAATATTTTGTTTCAGTGTTTGCATGTGAGTGTGTTCATATATATTAGAGGGATTATAATATAGTACATGTTGTTTTTATTATAGGTCATGGTCAGAATTATGCCCCTCTGAATATCATAGCCAAATGTTACAGGGATTCATCTTCCCCGTGCCTAGGGTGACTGGTATGACGGTCCGTTTTTTTCCTCTTTCTACACTGATGACTTCCTTCCCAACTGCAGATAGGTTCACGAGTCTGTTTAGTATCTCATTTTATCTCTGCGCGTCCTACCATCTCCATGCAGCCTCTTTACACTTAGCTGTGGAGAGTCTGTGCCGCAAGGGCTCTGGGTTATTTTCTGGGTTATCTACCCTGATGTGGATGTTATCTAGTTGGATCCGTGGGGCAAAGTGAGCTTGGTGTGTTCCAACTCTGCCATCTTCCCATTTATATAAAATGTAACGTACATATTACAATTCTATATGTTGTGTATGTATATATAAATATAAATGTAGAATTTGGAATTTTAAACACTAAATTCATATTAGCAATCTACTTAGGGGAACATGGGTAGCAATGGGATTGGAAAGGATGTAGAGAAGACTTCCACTGATTCTATAATCCATTATTTATTTAAAAATAAAGGAAATTTAGGGCACCTGGGTGGCTCAGTTGGTTAACGTCCACCTCTAGATTTTCGCTCAGGTCATGATCTCACAGTTTGTGACTTCGAGCCCCTAGTCAGGCTCCATACTGACAGAGTCTGCTTGGGATTCTCTCACTTTCTCTCTCTCTCTCTCTCTCTCTCTCTCTCTCTCTCCCTCTTATCCCCTCAAAGTAAATAAATAATAAAGGAAAAAATATAAAATATAAAATAAAATATATAAAGGAAATTAAATATATAAAATATTAATATTTGATAGAGATGGGTGCCACTGTACATTGATATATTGTATTATATTATATCATATCATATTTATTTTTGTTTGAAAATTTCAGTAAAAAATGTTAGAAAATAAGAACGCAGCAAAGACACAGGGAAAACTAATAGTTACTGGCAAAGTGATGTGGCATTCACCACTTAAGTTATGCCCTTCAACACACAATCTTAAATTCTATTGACTTCAAGAGGGAGCATATACTCACACCTCAAGGAAAGTTTTATTTCGAGGGAGTAAGATACTTGTGACAAATAATAGAAAATTATTCTCTTAGGGAATAGCATGGAAGTCAGGGTGACAGCTGAATAACCTACTATTTGTTTTCTAACACTGTTTGGGATTACACCAGGCATCTATATTTTTAGGGACAGAAAATTTAGTGATACTGTGTGGTGCTGCCTAGGGCATAATCAGCAGTAGAAGTGATGTATAGAGCACATTTAAGGAGGTGGGCTGTGACTGCAATTAGGTGAAAATAGTTTCATTTTCAGGCCAAGTGTGAAGATACCAGATAATCACAGACTCTTTTACACATTTCAAGTTTTACACTTCACAATTTGATTGAGAAGAATATTAGGGGAAAAAAAAGAATGCATTACTTCAATTACTTACCTGTTTATTTTTTTCCTTTCTTTTCTCTACTAAACTCCAGAAGTGATTATGCACATATGGCAAAGACAAAAAAGAATATTTGGATAAACTTAAAACGCTAGTGAGGAAAGATTAGAACAAAGTACCGGGAGATTTAATCTACTATTCAGTGGATTTAAAAACTAAAAGCATGTGTGTGTGCACACTCACACACATGCAGACACACAAATTTTTACAAAAGCAGTTTAACATAATCTCTTCAAAATGGTCCTCTCTAGTTCTAGAAAAATGGGACAAATAGATACTTTCAAGAACTTCTCTTCTCTAGGATTTTTGGTGTGATTTCAAGAATCTTTATTAAACATTTATATTTGCCCTATATCTGTATGCCTGATCGGTCAATGACAGGAAAAATTTTTATCAAACAATTTAGGAATATGTTGGAACATGGATATGGTTTCTTTAATCAGTAAATGTTCTGCAGGACCCGATGGGTCCTCTCCCTTTCATAGTATATGTACAGAAACCTTGGAAATGAGATAGCCCTGTTAAATCTTATAGGAGAAATCTGATTTTGTTGAGGTTAAAACCTGAATGGTATGGTAAAAAATCTGTGAGGTATTTTTTATCTTAATAGGAGATATTGACCCTCACATCTGTAATCACTCTTTTTAAAACTCTTTAACACATGAATCCCATGATTAGCAAAGTTTGAGAACTAGACCCACACCTTCGTTCTAAGATTTAAAAAAACATCATCTTTGTCTAGTAGACAAAATTTTTAATTCCTAAAGGTTTTGTATAAAAATGGTTATATAGAGGTAGTTATCATTTATAACCAATGTATACATTTTTATCAATTTTTCACTTTGAATAAATTGAGAAAACACACCAGAATCAGTTATGGTGATCATTTATATTACTATTTGAGATCTACTTATTGTCTTTGAAAGGTTCTTAATTTCATGTGGACAAAATACACATTTCAGCACATGTGTAAGTATGTTAAAAGTTTAGTTGGAGGGAAATTTCTGGGCCTAGACTTTGGATTTCATATTTAGTATACAGTGTTTGTACCCTTAAAGTTTTCCCTAAATCAGAAGTAAGGGTTTTATGAAGCATCAACACTTGTGTATTCATGGGAAAGAATGGCGAAGCTGTTTGAATCAATAAATAATTATTGTATATGTAATCTTGAATTGTCTTTATGTCTTTGAGCAGTGATTGGCTTTATCATTGACAAGAAAAGAAAGAAAGAAAGAAAGAAAGAAAGAAAGAAAGAAAGAAAAGGAAATTTCTCATTCATACTACCTCTTCCATTTCTTACATGGGTGATCTCATCTATGCTCATAATACCATTTCAAACATGACTATTCTAAAATATGTATGTCCCAACCAGTTATCTTAATTCCAGAAACTCACATTCCAGCTGTCTACTTGATATCTCCACTTAGAGATCTCATAAAAGTCAAAATGTACATCCAAAATTAAACTCTTAATTCTTAAACAACACACACACACATTCCCACACAGTGCAACACACACACAGATAAAAACAAACCTGTTTATACCTAAGCCTTCACCATCTAAGTCAATGGCCACCACCACTTCAGTGCTCAGGCTGGAAACAGGAGTCATTTTACCTTATTCTGCACATGCAACCCAATAGTAGCTCATACCGATTCTAACTGAAAACAGTGTCAACTTCACAACAGCTGCCTATCTCCATTGTTAGGTGCTTAGTCTTTATGTCTCTTCACCATAAAGCAGTAACTCCCTTACTGATGTCTCAGAAGGTTAAATTTTTTTGTCCCCTTCTTTTGCTCACTTTTTGCCAGAGCAGCTAATTATTTCACTATTTCATTAAATTATTAATGAATTTTAATATGAATAATTTTAATGAATGAATTAATTATTAATTATTTCATTAAAGTATAAATCTGATTGATTTATACTTTATTAAGGATTGCTTACAATCCTTAAATGTCTGCTGATCACACTTGAACCTAGTCTTTGACACTCTTAATGATATTGGGCAAAATTTTTGCCTATTTCTCTGTGCTTCAGACTCGCTGGTATGTTTTAAGTTTTTAGAAATGCAATGTATTTTAGATCCTCAGAGCTTCTGCAGGTAGCTTTCCCCCTTCCCCTGATCTTTTATGGATCCATCTCATGATTTGGTCTCTGTGGCAGTGAAACTTTCTCAGATGGTCTTTTCCTAATGAGTCTATCCAAAGTAGGTCCTTACATTTTTTCTCAAACTGATTTCCAGCATATATCCCATAACTCACTTATTACAATTTGTAATTAATTTATGTGTCTGTTCACATGGTTTGTTGATATTTTCATATCTCCCAGTAAAATTAATCTATGTAAATACTGAGGCCATATTTCTTTTATTTATCCATGTTTCTGGCTCATAACAGAGATCCTGGCTGCAAAGTATAGGGATGATCGTTATTTGTTGAATGGATCAATAAATGTCTTTTTTGATGCATGATTTAATGACTTGCCAATTTGTTAAAAGTTTTAATGTAAAAATATAAAACTATTTTTGGCTCCGAGAGCCTTATATGCTACATATTATTTATAATTACCTGCCATCTATTAGCATAGCAAATATGATACACAAAAAAGGAATTTGAGATGAGTTAGAGTCAATAGATTTACCTGTGGAGACTATATTTGAAAGTAGAACACATATATGTGTGAGCACCTGGAAATTCAGAAGACTAGAACTTACCTTGTCCTGTGCGTTAATAATTCAATATTTTGCATTCTTACACAGGGCAAACTCTTTACCCATAGAATACTTAAAGAATGCAAACTAGCTCTGCTAAGACACAGGGGATTCTTCCATGATTAGGCAGCATCTGATTAGAGCTGATTATAACTTGCCCATTCTTCCTTTTCACTTCCCCTCCTACCTCTTACTTCCCCTCCTCTACTCTCATCAGATACAAATATGGATCAGCCCGAAGGTGTTGGACCACATGGCTGGTAAACAGCAGTAATCAACAGAAGCCTCATTATTGCTCTAGAATCAGCTGCCTGCTGTGGTTTAACCAAGTAATCTTCCCTCAATAATCAAGAGATTAGTGCAGCTTTTCTTTAACCACGATATGAGTTTATATTTGTCCTCTACCCATGCCTTCTCATTACTCCCACTAATTGCACAATAACTAATGTTCTATTAAATTTCTGTTACATGGACTCCCCAGTCCTGTCTCTTTTTCTGGTAAACTTTCATAACCGTGGTGAAGTTTCACAATATTATAGACATGTATTGTCATCTTTTCACCAAATACCTTTCTCAAAAAGAGGAACTTGATTTCCATCTGTGGATCTACTCATCCAGTTTGCTGTATCTAGCTCAATGAAGAACAACAGTGACACGCCTACACATTTCCTTTTGTATCCCCGTGTTACCATTCTCAAAGATGTAATGGACCATTTCAGGTTTGTTGAATTTATGTTTAGGGTGCTTAGAGAATAACACAGGTTAATATTGCTAAATGATCCTGAAAGATCATTCTCTCTCTCTCTCTCTCTCACACACACACACACACACACACACACACACACATACACACATCTGTCCAGGTGAATAACAGTTAAACTTACTAATCCCTATTTCACTTCACTTCTATGCCTAAACCTGGATGTAGGTGATTCAGAACCTTTAGAAATGCATCAACTATTGTCTTGATCAAAGGAGAAATCGTAAGTCAACATATATTAGGTACTCTTATAAGGGTAAATTTTCTTATATCCAGAATAGTGTTTTCAGATATTGTCTTTAGATTCTTTATCCTAAGAATTTGTTATCTGGCAGACTAAAATTAGCAATTAAACTGGTAAGAACAGACACTATTACTGGATCCTAAGCCAGAGGCATCATAATTCCAGACTTCAAGTTATATTACAAAGCTGTAGTGTTCAAGACAGTATGGTACTGGCCCAAGAACAGACACAAAGATCGATGGAACAGAATAGAAAATTCAGAAATGGATCCACAACTATATGGTCAACTGATCTTTGACAAAGCAGGAAAGAATCTCCACTGATTCTTGGATCTCCAATCCAAAAGATAGTCTCTTCAAAAATATGGTGTTGGGAAAACTGGACAGCAACCTCCAAAACAATAAAACTACACCATTTTCCTACACCATATACAGAAATATATCCAAAGTGGATGAAAAGTGTAAATGTGAGACAGGGAACCATCAAAGTCCTAGAGGAGAACACAGACACTAATCAGTCATAGCAACTTCTTACTATATATGTCTCGGAGGCAAGGGAAATAAAAGCAAAAATGAACTGTTGGGACTTCCTCAAGATAAAAACTTCTACACAGAGAAGGAAACAATCAACAGAACTAAAAAGCAGTCTATGAAATGGGAGATGATATTTGCAAATGACACGTCTAATCAAGTGTTAGTGTCCAAAATCTATAAAGAACCTAGCAAACTCAACACCCCAAAAACAAATAACCCAGTTAAGAAATGGGAAGATGACATAAATAGACATTTTTCCAAAGAAGACATACAGATGGCAAACAGACACATGAAAAGATACTCAACATCGCTCATTATCAGGGAAATACAAATCAAAACTACAATGCAATTTTATCTCACACCTGTCAAAATGGCTAAAATTAACACAGAAAACAACAGAGGGTGGTAAGCATGTGGAGAAAGGGGAACCCTCTTAACACTGTCCGTAGGAATGCAAACTAGTGCAGCCACTCTGGAAAACAGTATGCAGGTTCTTCAAAAAGTTAAAAATAGAACTGCCCTACCATCCAGCAATTGTACTACTAGGTATTTATCTAAAGTATACAAAAATGCTGATCCAAAGGCATACATGAACCCCAATGTTTATAGCACCATTATCAACAATAACCAAATTATGGAAACAACCCAAATGGCCATCAACTGATGAATGGATAAAAAAGATATGGTGTATGTATACAATGGAATATTAGTCATCAAAAAGAATGAAATCTTGCCATTTGAGACAATGTGGTTGGAGCTTGAGTATATTATGCTAAGCGAAGTAAGTCAGTCAGAGAAAGACACATACCATATGATTTCACTCATATGTGGAATTTAAGAAATAAAACAGGTGAACATAAGGGGGAAAAAAGACAGCAGCAAGCCATGAAACAGATTCTTAACTATACAGAAGAAACTGAGGGTTATTGGAGGGGAGGTGGGCTTTGGGGATGTGTTAAATGGGTGATGGGTATTAAGGAGGACACTTGTGATGAGCACTGGGTGTTATATGTAAGTGATGAGTCACTGAATTCTACACCTGAAGCTGGTATTACACCATATGTTAACTAACTGGAATTTAAATAAAAAATTGAAACTATAAAAAAATAAAATTAGGATTAAAAATCTAGTGATTTCTATTTATATAAAATTAGTGAATTCTATTTATATAAAACTTTCTGAATCAATGTTTTGTGAATCAATGGAAGGAAATGTTGGGAGGTTTATTTCATTTGTGTCTTAGAGCTGTACTCAAAGTAAATACTGGTTAAATGAAGTTTTCCATAATAAATTAAAAAAAAAAAGTTTAGAAATGACAACGTCAGAGTCCTACTAATTCAAGTTTAATTAAAGGGCGCCTTGAGGCTGTTTTTATTTTTTAGTGTTCATTAAATATCTATACAATACATATAAAAAACTAAGAGGAAAAATGTATTCTTATGTGTTCCCATTCACATATACTTGGAATTCTATTAAAGTAAGCATAATGCAAAAATTCCCACAAACACTTTCTTAATAATAGATAATATTTTTAGAACACTTTATACTATATACTCTTTAAAGGCTTTATGTATTAACTTAGGGTACAGTTTTAAGTGGCAAAGCTGGGTTTCAGTCTTATGCAATTGAATTCCAGAGCCACTAGGCTCCACCTGTTAGTACTATAATTAGATTTCCTCTGTCATATAAGTGCTATTATATATTACTATGAATTTCCCATTCCATAACCAGATAGTACTTCTTAGTCATATGTACTGTTGGGTTATTTACTTAAATGATAGGTAATAGGAGAATGGTTAATAATAATAATAATAAAACAGTATCAGAGAGACCTGCATTGGAATTCCAGCCTTACTGGAATTACAGTGAAATTTGCAACAAGTTACTGAAACTCTCTAATCCTCAATTTTTTTTTCATTAGGAAAATGGAAAGAAGAGTATCTCTTTTCATTTGTGTAAGTACCACAAAATTAGATAAGAGAATATAGGTATATTCCTGGTATTTGAAGAGTTTAAGAAATAAAAATTACTAATGTATCATTTATAGTAATTGTGATTTAACTAAATATGTGTTTTCAGATTTTTAGCTCCAGAAATTTATATAGATAGATGATATAGATAGATGATATAGATATAGATAGATGATATAGATATAGATATAGATATAGATATAGATATAGATATAGATATATAGTAAAGGGCAACTATCTGGGCTGAAGTGGAAGCATGAGAAAAGAGCTCTGTACTCTATTTCTAGTCTATTCCCATTGGCCACTGGTGAGTGAGTGTAGGTGTCCATGGGCATATCCACTAGCCACCCCCAGACTGCAATTTGAAAAGAACTCATCTGTGTAATTTCTCTTATTCTCTAAAGACTGTATGCCGTACTGAGATACTTATCCCACCCCCAACATTAATTCCTGATCATGTTTATATGACCTGTGGGTGGAGTTTCTTGAAGTAGCAGAACATGCAAAAGTCAAAATGGTGGTATGAGTTTCTTTATTTCAAATTTGTCATTTAAAAGTGAATAAAGTGACGAAGGACACTGACATTACTAGTATACCATGAATCATTGAAATGTAAGTAATATTGTTAAGTAAATCAGTACTTTATATTTCAATATTAAAAAAAAGAAAGAAATATTGTGTTATTTTACCAACCAACCAAAGGTAAGCCACCTATCTCTCACCTTCCTCTTTACTTGCCAGAAAAGTGTTCAAATTTGAAGCAAAAATGTATCTCCAAAGGTATACAACCCAATTATGAGGTGCCTTCGTGGCTCATTCGGTTGATGGCTGAGTTAGTTGAGCACCTGACTCTTGATTTCAGCTCAGGACATGAACCTGGAGTCATGGGATCAAGCCCCGTGTCAAGCCCCACATCAGGCTCCACTCTGAGTGTGGAACCTACCTGGTATTCTCTCTCCCCCTCTTCCACTGCCCCTTCCCCTGTTTGCTCTCTCTAAAATAAAAGAAAAAAATAATATTAAATGATAGATAGATAGATAGATAGATAAAGTATACAACCTAATTTCATTACGACACATTAATAACAATACTGGTTATGGCATATTTTTTCATTATAATCAGAAAAAATCAAATTAGACAAGTATAACTCTATTCTAAATCACAATATATTTGAATTTAACACCTGAAAAAGACAGCTTCTTTTTTTTTTACTTTTCAAAATCATTTTGATGAATTTGTGTGTGTGTGTGTAGTTTGTCTTTCATTTCTTTTGAGGCAGATTTGTAGATGCTAAGAACAAACTCATAACAATGATAAGTTTATAGTTAATTTTTACTTTTTCTCATGTAGATATTTTCCTAATCAAGGCATGAGACATTCAGTGGGATCTATGCAATCAGTTTGCAGTACATAAGTAGATTTTTGCCTCTGACTGAAAACTTTCATTTTTTAGTACTGATATAAATTGATATTTCACTAAACTCAATAAATTGTCAAGCATATTGTGTATCGATGACAATAGGGTGGTACATATTTGTAGCATCCTTTACTTGAGAATATATATAGCTATTAATCTTTACTTTTTTCTCACTGACATAAATGTAAGGCTTATATTATAAATCAATAGCATTTGGTGTCTGCACAACTCTCTTTTGTATTTTGATAATATTCACTATCAAAACAGTGAATTGTATTTGTATTTCGATAGTATTAGCTTGCACATTTTCTGTTACAGCCAATTTATATTCCTTAAGAGGTAGTTAATGCTCTGTAGTTTATATTCTCTTATCACTACTATATCAACCAGGGAATGGTTGATAAAGCTGACTTGTTATGTTTAAGCAGTTCTGGTGAGTTCAAAGTCTAAACTGTATTTTACTGAGTACTTACTACGTGCCAGAGGATGCAAGTGTATCCTTGATTTGGAGTATCTTCTGGTTGCATATGCTAGCTGAATAAATTCATAATAAATAGAATTTTAAAATTAAACTTGAGTATTTCAGATTCTGCGTAGAGAACAACACCTGGAATGGAAGAGTTATTTCCTAATAAATAATGAATACAATATAAATATAAATATAGTTTACCTCTATATATTATTCGATGTTTGCAAAAACATCATCAGTAAAAGGATAGATGCAAGGAAGTAAAAAGGGAGGAAGGGAGAGGGAAGGAAGGAGGAAAGAACAGAAGAAAAAAGAAAATATTTTCTATTTCTATTTATGTTACATTGGGTGAAGTGCTGCTTATAGACACAAAACTTGGATTCAAGTTCAACTCAACATTTTCATTACATTGGAGCAAAGATAATACACAGACTCTTAGCCTCCAGTTTCTTACCTGTAAATGAGTATAACAATAGCAGTTATGTGAAAGATTTGGTGAAGTTCACAGAACACATATGAAATTCATTTATAATTATTTCCTAAGACTGATGGTTTATTTTTTAAAGCCATGAACTCTTTCTTCATACAAGTTCTGATAGCCATGAGAGAAGATAATCTTATAGAAACAATTTCATAAAATTACTACAACTAACAACTGAAACCCACAGAAGCCAAAAATTGAATAAAATAGATTTGCATGTTTATGTGATTGTGTGCATTTCTGAGGACTTCTTGTGTGTTTTTTTTTTTTTTTGTCATGTGCTCTTTAGTTCTTTTAAGAAATATTTGTATGATGTTTGCTATATAATCAGACTACAAACATTGTCATTATGCTGAGCCCAGGAAATACAGACTTTTATGGGCACAAAAATGTAATACAGGAAAGATCACATACTACTTCATTTCTTAAAATGATAGGAAAAAAAAGATGGACATCATAGATTGTCTATTTTCATTGACCCAGTAAAGTATCAAACAATGAGGCAAACCTCTAGAATCATCAACCACCAAGAACACAGACAACAAAAATTATAGATGCCTGCTGTATTATCTGCTGGGTGGCTTTTCAAATCAGGGCATTCCCAAACAGAGCCCATTACATTAGTCTTTAGTACATTAGTCTTTCACTACATTAGTGAAAAGAACAAGGGACTCCATCATACTAACGATACCTGTTGAGAGAACAAGATGTAATTGAGAAGTATATCAGAAGCTTCTCAGTATTCCAGAACAAGTGAATACATTATTTAAAAAAATAAATAAATAATTGATTAAGTAATTAAATGTATATGCATTTGATTTTCAATACTGATCTCCCCATTGATAGCCTTCATATGTTTTTGCTATAAATTATAGTAGTCACTTAAAGACATAACGCTAGTTTTAATGATTTGTTGTAATAACAGAGTGTTATTTCTTTTAGTCTTCCTAATCTTACTGGAATGCTGACATTCAATAGTATCTACTTTGGTCTTTTGATCATGGTTCCCTGATATTGGTATTGATACATTTTATTTTTGTTAATGAACATTTAGGTTTATTGAGTGTCCTGACTAAACTTCTTTGGCTCTGATTATCTCAGGGTTAGAAAGAAGTGCCATGATGATTTCAATTGTTGGAGATGTCTAAGAACTAAGCATTTGGCTTGAATGACAAGCCTATTTAATCAATATGCTGTGCTTTCTTTGTACTTGCCTAGCTTGGAATTCGTAGCAGCCTACAAGCATGAGTTTGAAGCCTTCTATTATTCTTATTAACTATTTTAGAATCCTTATTTATTTACCTGCAAAATCGAATTCTAGCACCTTGTTGTTAAAAGGATGAAATGAAATAACAAATATAAAGTAAATATGTCTTAATTTTTCATTCTTCTTATCCCTTTTATTGTTTTTTTCCCTTAAACTTCTATTCAATGGAATATAAAGAATTGAAAACGTACAAAAGATACATTTTAACACACACACACACATACACACACAAGTATACATATAAAACATATATGCTACAATATGATTATATATATATGTGTCAGGTATTAATGGACCCTATGAAATATAATTACATGTAATAAAATATATATTACAGGTTTAACCGTATATATGTGCAACACATATCTCTGATACTATCAACATACAAAGATTTCAGCATATGTATATTAAATACTTCTGTCTTTCTGCTCAGTGGTTTATGCTACCAATAAACAAAACCTAAAACAGTTAAATGAGAATGTTAATTTCTTTGGCTGCTAGAAGTTGCATCCCAGAATCTCTTAAATTCTGTTAAGAAGTACTTTTAAAGATGAACAACATGACGATGCTCTATCCTCCAAGCACATGGAATTTTCCAAAACAATGCCAGCCCCCACCAAGGGTGCATTAGATTTTAGATTAAAATGAGATTCACTTGTGGTCAGTTTGTTCGTTTGACTGGTTGACAGTTAGCAAAGAATGTGGTTAATATTTTATATTATTTTTAATAAGCATTGTATTTGATTTGGAATGTCAGAGTTTTTGCTTATGATAACATTTATCAAAAATATATTAATATGTTTCCCACAAGCATAATTTGAATAAAGACTGAGTATAAACTAATCTGGAATGTGTGGTAACTTGGTGACAGCTACAGCACAGCTTGGCTCAGCAATCATTCTGATATATTTTGCAATTATTTTCAATCATAGATCTTCAACAGTTCTTGTAAATGCCAGGCTAAAACCTGGGACATCATTTTCTGATTTGATAATCATCTCCTTGAGAAGTTCAATCTAGAAAGGAACACTGCTGAGCTGCAAGTGTCTGTAAGTGAGCGAATGGAGATCTCTATTAACCATGTGTGTAGTTCTTTGCATATGCCATCTTTCCTTCTTATTCTGACAACTATTTTGGAAATTAATGCTACTGACCACAATGAGGGATGGGGAATGAGTAAATCACAAGTTCTGAAAGCACAAAACTACTTATGTTTTATACTTTACCAGTGTTGTGTCATTGCCTGCATCTATAAAAGTAAATAAAGCCTTTTTCTCTGTATGTATATGTGGGCAATAAGCTTAGGAATTCCCTGAACCTTCACTGATGGGTTAACAAGGCATGAAGAAGTACAAAGCCATAGGATGCTCACACCCAAACCTAAGTCTGGATAAACAAGATTAGGTGAATAAGGATAGAGAATGGGGGCTAAGGTCCCCAGAATAGAGAGAGGGGGCAAAGGCCCCCAATACAAAGGTGTATGAGGTAAAGGAGATTAAGTATTCAGGACAAAAGCGCCCCCCAATTTAGTACTGTAACAAAAAGCTGCTTTCCCAGGAAGGACCAAGTTAGGTAAACAGGTAAATAGGGCAATAGACCCCTGCCCTGCAGGTGAAGCAGCTCAGATTGAGATGATTAACAAAAGAAAAGGTGCCTTGTTAACCCTGAGGTCATGTGCCCTACCTGTCTCATCCCCTAGGCTAGCTAAGGTAAACAGAGGTGGTGCCTCATGTCCCCCGTAAATAACCTTCCACCCAGCCTCCCAAGGTGCCAAGATTTTGTTTTGTATTAACCTAAACCCCGAAACCTGAATATCTTCAAGACCCCTTCTCCCTCAGGTCCATAAGTTATTGTTCACAGATTCATTGTCCTTTTGTGCACGTCCATCGCCATGTTTGTAAGCCTTCTGATCCTAATAAAAACGGGGCAAGGACCCTTACTCAGGGCTCTTGTCTTTTCCCAGACATTAGCCATCTCTCACATTTAATCCTGCATCCCACTTTCTTATTAGACAAGAAAGAACTTTAGACCCAGAGTCTATGACATGTATATATAAAGGAATAGAATCCAAAAGTTCTTACAACAACTTTGACTTTCCTTTTATAATTTATTTTGTATCACTGGGGGCAAAATACTTCAATTTTAAATCACGTGGTAGAAGTTTTCTTAGCCCAGAGAATTGTACTTGTTCTGAAATAGAATGGGAGAGAATTTCTGGAATGAAGTAGATTGTTATGGAAAAAAGAAAGGAAAATAATTTTTTTCCATCAACTTCTAGTGGTGAAAAAAAAGGGGTGAACATACATGAGAGAAAAAAAAAAAGTTCAATAAATGCCTGACAATATGGAGATTTAAGTCATCAGCTTTCACCCTTGTCAGAAACAACACCCTCCTTTTATTTATTCTATTATAAATGTTTTAATAAATTTTATTGAGATATAGTTTACCTAAGATAAAATGGAAATGCTGTAAGCATACAATACAATGAGTTTTGGTGAAAGTGAACTTATATCTATCCAACCACCACAACAATCATGAGCCAGAACATTTGTAGCACCTGCAAAAGTATTCTTGTATTCCACTGCAGTCGGTGGGGACCTGTCTTCTCCCAGACTGCCTTTGACATACTTTCTTTCACCATGATTAATTGTATCTTTTTTAAAATTTCATATAATTGTAACCACACAGAATGTTTTTTTTTTAATCTGACTTCTTTCACTTTGATAATGTTTTTTGAGGTTCATCTATGATGTACCAACACAAATATTTAGTAGCAAATATTTTATAATGCTCCATTTCTATAATAAAAAGATCTATAGGTATGTCCTTAATTTAATGTAGAATAAAATTAATTTTTATAAATGGATACATATGAATAACAACGTGTAAATATACAGACATATCTAATACCATTTAAAGCCAGATGCCTGTGGCTATGGTAGAAATGATAAATGGATCCCTTCATCACTATAGAATATCTCTGTTTATCCCTGGCAATATTATTTGCCTTAAAATCTAGGGTTTTTTTTATATTTGTTATAGCTATTCCATCTTTCTTTTGATTAAAGTTAACATGGCATATATGTTTCATTACTTTACTTTTCAACTATCTGTGCCTATATATTATATATTATGTTTATATTTAGTGTAATTATTGATAGATTTAAGTTGGTCATCTTGCTATTACTTTTCTATAAATACATATTTATATATTTATATATATTTATATATATTATTAATATATTTATATATATTTATTTATATATATTTATTTGACATAAATATTTATTTATTTTTGAGATAAAGAGAGAACGTGAACAGAGAAGGGACAGAGAGGGAGGGAGACAGTGAATCCAAAGCAGACTCAGTGCTCTCAGCACAAAGCTGGACATGGAGCTTGAACCCATGAACTGTGAGATCACGACCTGAGACAAAGTCAAGTGCTCAACGGACTAGGCTACCCAGGCACCCCTGCTTTGGGGTTTGTTGTACATATGTAACATTATATCATTTCAAGTGCTATACTTTGTTGCACTGAACTTTTTAGATCTGAAGTTACAGTTTTCATCAGATTTGGATAATCATGGGCTGTTTTTTCTCCAGCAAATGTTTTATTGTCTCCTATATCCTGTCCTTTGGGGGAATCCAGTTACCCATTTGTCAGGCCCCTGAATTTGCCTCACAGTTCACAGATACTCTTTATTCTTAAAGGTTCCCTGCCCCCTTGCCCCGTGTGTTTAATTAAAAAAAATTTTTTTTTAATATTTTATTTATTTTTGAGAGCGAGAGAGAGACAAAGTGTGAGTGGGGGAGGAACAGAGAAAGAGGGAGACAAAGAATCCAAAGCAGGCTCCAGGCTCTGAGCTGTCAGCACAGAGCCCGACGTGGGGCTTGAACTCAAGAACCATGAGATCATGACCTGAGCCAAAGTCTGACACTTAATTGATGAGCCACCCAGGTGCCCCAACCTGTGTGTTTAATTTAGTTTCTATTGCTGTTTCCTATTTTTTTTTCTTCTGAAATTTTCTATCTGGCTTTATTTCATTCAGTGCAATTTCTTCTTAGTTATTGGAGTTTTTACCTCTTAGTTCTCTGAAGTTTTATTTTGGGTCTTTATAAATATTTTCAATGTTTCTGCTTTGCTTTTTTAACATATTGAGTTATGTTGTAACAACTGCTTTACTATCTTTATCTGCTAAATCTAACATCTGTGTTAATTCTTAATCAATGTTGATTGATTGATTTTTGTCCTAAAATATTTTCCTGCTTCTTCCTGTATCTCATAATCTATGATTAGGTTTTGAATTTCACCTTGCTGGGAACTAGGGTGTTAGATACATGATTAGGTTTTGAATTTCACCTTGCTGGGAACTAGGGTGTTAGATACTTTTGCATTATTACAAATATTCTTGAGTTTTGTTCTGGAACACAATTAATTTCCTTGGAATCTTTATGATCCTTCCATGTCCGTTTTTAAGATTTATTTGGCAGAAGACAATCATTGTTTAATCTTGACCTATTTCCTACTACTGAGGCAAGACTTTTCCGTGTACTCCGCCCCATGCCAAATGAATTCTGAGATCTTCTCATCTGGCTGGTGAAAATGAGCCCAGCTGCCATGTGTGAATGGCAGGTATGTTTCTTCTGATACTTTTGGATTTTTTTTTTTTCTTTTTTTAACATCAAGTAGTTTTCTCACATGTATGCACTAAGGATACTCTGATGAAAATCTGGGGTAGATCTTCTGCAAATATTTGGTGTTCTCTGTGAGCTTTCCCATCTCTGGTACTCTGTCCACTAATCTCTAGTTACCTTATTTCCCCAAAACGCTAAACTCTGTCTTCTAAACTCAGGAAGTCTACCTCTATCTGCATGTGTTCACCTCCCCATGCCACAGCCTGGGAAGGTGTCAAAACAGTAACCCGGGGCAACCGTAAGGCTGACCTCATTTGTTTCCTGTCTCTCTGGGATGTCTCTCCTTTGTTGCCTGATGTCCAGATTTTGAAAACTGCTTCATAAATTTGGTTTGGTTTTTCATGGATTCTGACGGCAGAGAAATTCCATTCCAAGTAAATCCTGGTTAAGCTGGAAGCAGAAGTCAGGTTTAGTTTTGTTTTAAGAATACTTTTCACTAGGTAGAGACGCCTACGGTTGGCAGTTACTTTCTTCAGCTTTTTATTATATATGCTTCTATCTCCTGAAATTTCATCCTTGTTTTCTTTTTTTTTTTTTAAAGTACTCTTTACATCCAAGGTGGGTCTCAAACCCACAACCCCCAGATCAAGAGTCCCATGCTCCACTGACTAAGCCCGCCAGGAATCCCTGACATTGCATTATTTCTTGGGAAGGTAATTATCACTTCTATTTATTTACTTATTTTTTTTATGTGCAGATATATCTTTTTTCCTCTGGCTGCTTTAAAGATTTTTTTTTTTTATATATTTTAACAGCTTATAATCTATCTAAATATGGTTTTCCTTTTACTTATACTTCTTGAGTCTGTAATAATTCTTGATTTTATACTTTGCTGTCATTTGTGTTTTTGAAAATTCTGAGCCATAATCTCTTAATATATTGTTTCTTTTCATTCTCTCTCTTCTTCTTGAGGACTTAGATTATCAGTGTGTTATTCCAGGAATGATATTGCCTACATCTCTCTCACTTTTCTCTAATTTTCTTTTTTTTTAAAATTTTTTTAATGTTTATTCATTTTTGAAAGACAGCACAGACAGGGGTGGGGTGGAGAGAGAGGGGGGCACAGAATCTGAGGCAGGCTCCAAGCTCTGAGCTGTCGGCACAGAGCCTGACGAGGGGCTCAAACTCACAAACCGCGAGATCATAACCTGAGCCAAAGTTGGACACTCAACCGACTGAGCCACACAGGTGCCCTACTTTTCTCTTATTTTCTAACTTTCATCTTATTGTGCTTTGTTTTGCTTATTTACTTCTTACCTACATTACAGTTTCAGACCATCTTTTCTGTTGCATCTAATCTATATGAAACCCATTATTAAATGATTAAATTCACCTATAAACTTTTTAAATGTAGAATTTTCATTAAATTTTTAAAATAGTTTCCATTTAACTGTGAAAACTCTCTATCCTGTGTGTTTTCAAGCGTAGCTAACATAGTAGTTTCTAGAACCCATATCTGATAACTCCATCTTCCATCTTGCTCTTGGCATCAATTGTGAAAACTTACTTCTTTGTGTGCCTGTTTATTTTGCATTGGACACTGACAATGATATAGAGATAAATTGAGCCCTAGGATATTTTTATCTTCTTCTAGAATGCATTTTTGTGTGTGATTATAAAGTAGTTAGGGTTACTTGCACCCAAGGTCACCTTTATCCAATCAAAGCTTAGAATATTTTAAAGCTAGGCATCCATGCTTATAACGTATTACTTACGAACTGGTACAGATCTGTCTTTTTAACTCCCACATCCTTGATTGTATGCCTGCATGTAATTTTTAGAACATCTGAATGATATTGTCTGACCATGCAATTTCCCATCTCCCTACTTTGGCCCCTATCTCTCCATTTGCCTGAAATGTCATCAAACACTCCTAGAAACATCATGCTCATTTTTTTATATCACAGATTAAATATCAACTACTCTGTAATACCTTCCTTCTCTCCCACTGTCTGAGCAAATAGCTTATTTCCCTAGATTCTCATAGCCTTTTTAACAAAATTGCTTGGCTAGTACTTTCACATTCTGTTATTAGGTATCTCTTGTCCCTTTATAAAATGAGCTGTTTGAGGAAAGAACTAGGTCAAAGTTGTAATTGTAATAGGGGACCAAAACCTCAAAATCTTTATGTCCCCAATGTGTAATACATTACCTGAAATATAGTAGGCTGCCTAATAATGGTTGCTGAATTGTGGTCCTGGGGTTTCATTGCTGTATTCTTTAGTACATTTCACGCCTTGTAGCATTCTCTGGAAATATGCTTCTGTGATCTCTGACCAAATCTAACTGGAACACTTCTGTATTAAAGGACTGTGAATCCCTAGGCAGTAATTTCAGCATGCTTCCACTCTTATGCCAAATCTAAACCATATGCTGTCAAAAGCATTGCCCAAGGGCTACAATCAGATCCAGAAAAATTAAGTGTTTCCATGAATTTAGGCTAATTCTCAGTAGTTACTCTTGTTCCAATTCTTGCTTTTAAATGATTTTTAAAAATACAGCAAAGTAGGTTAAAAGTCTTCTCACACAGTACAAATTGGAAAAAAAAAAAAAAACCTTCATAGCAGGAACATATATACTTATATTTTGAGCTCAGATATCAGTGGTTTTTCAAGATGCCAAAGTGGATCTGAGAAATTAAGTGGGTGGTGAGATAAGTAGATTAAAATAAGAAATATGAATATCAAAAATTAGACTGATTCATCTGGGTCAGGACTCAAACCAGATGATGAGAGGAAATATGGGAAGACGTGTAGAGACTGGTGTCCCAAATGAGTGATAACAAACACTAAGTGATGTACTTTTGAAGATGGTGTCACCAATACCCACTATTGGAAGAAATGTCTGCAGGTACACATGGACAATATATTTGGGAATTGAATGTACTCTAATCATTTGGAGGAGTAAAAGAAGCCAGAGAGGAATATAGCACATACAAGTCCTCTATGTTTCTGAAGAAATCTGACCAAAGCTTGCAGGGATCTAAGTTTTATATAAGTCGGATACTGAGCTTTCTAAAACTCAAATTTAATTTTGTCATCTGTTCTACCCCAGACATGCATGAATATGCACACACACACACACACACACACACACACAGAGTTTTAACTGTTTCCCAGGACTCTTAGAATTTTTAAAAAAGCAAACAAAAACAATAATAGCAAAATCTAAAGATTTCAGCATTGCCTACAAAACCCTGCATGACCTGAATGTGGCTGCCGCCTTCAGCCCCATCTCACCATATGCTCCCCCTCGTCTACTCATTTGTAGCTACAAAGACTGAAATGCAAACCCCTGACCTCTTCATTCTTCCTCTTCCCTTTCTCTTGTAAATTCTAAATTGCATTTTAAATCTCATCTAAGGCTTCCTAACAGAAACATCCCCTGAAATTAGAAAGTCATATCCACCTGTTATAGACTGTAATAGACTGTAATAACATCATCCATTTTTTTAAGTTTAGTTATTTATTTTGATAGAGAAAGAAAGCTGGGGAGGAGCAGAGAGAGAGAGACAGAGACAGAGAAAGAGAGGGAGGGAGAGAGAGAGAATCCCAAGCAGTCTCTGTACCTTCAGTGCAGAGTCCAATGCGAGGCTCAAATTCACAAACCATGAGTTCATGACCTGAGCTGAAATCAAGAGTCATATGTTTAACCAACTGAGCCACCCAGGTGCCCTCTGATTTTTTTATGTTACCAGAGTCTAAGTATATTGTAGACATCCTTAACTAGATGCTAAGATTCATGAAGAAAGAAACATCATATCTTTGTGCTTATCATGGTCTTCTCAAAGCTTTGTACAATGCATAGCACATCTGGGTTCATTATGGCAAGGACCCAAGGAAAAAGGATAATCAGTGAAAGACTTATTAGAACAGAGCACAGCTTAAGTTCTTGGATGTGGAAAATAATAGTATTCTTGATACTAGGGAGAGGATACAAGGATACAACCAAACTAGAAGAAAGATGTCTGACTTGTTGGTATAGGGTTCTCCAGAGTCTGGAAAGATGCCTGAAATGAGGCAGAGCCAAAATTGTAACCTGCAGCAAAATGGTATCTATGTACTTAATAATAACAATATAATTAATAATAATAATAATAATAATAAAGCTAACATCCATGTTCCAGGAATTTGTCTACACATTTTTAACTACCTATACCTGTACCTAGAGTAATACCTATAATTACTCTATAATTATAGTTATATGAGGTAGGAATTACTATTATTCCTATTTTTATATGTAATAACATTGAAGAAGACATATTTTTCTTATTGAAAACATGGCTGAGGTTACATCTACAAGATAGCTGAGCTTAAATGTGAAGCTAGGTATTGCTATATAGCATGCTTTATTTTTGCTTAGAGTGGTAGTATATTTTCATGAAGACCTACCCATACTACAGAAATAATACAAATACTAACTCCTTTGTGAAGAATTTTTCAAGATAGAGTTAATCCCTTAAGAGGATCCCAGGGTTATTATAACATAACTGTAATATAGCAGTATATCATTAAAGTCTATTGTAATAACTTATCAACATATGTCTTCTCTATTAGATATTCCTTTCCTTAAAAGCAGGAATTACGCATTGTTCATCTTACGTTCCCAGAGCGTTACTACATCTCACACAAAATAAATGCTCAATAAATGATAGTTTAATAAATACTTGAGGTCAGGTTCAAAATTAGAGTTATTTAAATGAGATTTGTTCACTTTCTAAGTCGTTGGAGATGACTTCATTTGAAGAAAACTCGTGTGTGTGTGTGTGTGTGTGTGTGTGTGTTTGCATGTATGCTTTTGTATGTGCTCTAGAACAAAAATCATCACTATAACTCCTAACTGTGATTATATTATATCTTTAACGTGCATGGAATAGATCCACCAAGTATTCATTCACGTAAAACTGTAAAAACACCTTTCAGAAAGGCAGAGAACCTGACCACTTCCTGCCTTTAGAGTCCTGCTTAGCAAATGTGTAATCAAAGCATGAATGCACAAAGAGAAAATTAGTAGATGATGGGCAGAAAAAAGGAAATTAACAATAAATTGTATATTAAGTCATGTTAAAGGTAATAATTTAACAGTAATCAGAATATCAGAAAATGTAAAAGGATCATCTCCAGCAACTGAGACAACTAATTAAAATTGTTTTACCTGTTTTGCACATGCTCATGATTTATAGTAGGAACATATTGAATGGATAGATAGTTCTCTAATACAATTCATCATTTTGCATTCTATGCATTAACTGGACATCTCTATGTATTTTAAATTTTTTTTTATTTTTTTTTATTTTTTTTATTTTTTAATATATGAAATTTACTGTCAAATTGGTTTCCATACAACACCCAGTGCTCATCCCAAAAGGTGCCCTCCTCAATACCCATCACCCACCCTGCCCTCCCTCCCACCCCCCATCAACCCTCAGTTTGTTCTCAGTTTTTAACAGTCTCTAATGCTTTGGCTCTCTCCCACTCTAACCTCTTTTTTTTTTTTTTTTTTTTCCTTCCCCTCCCCCATGGGTTTCTGTTATGTTTCTCAGGATCCACATAAGAGTGAAACCATATGGTATCTGTCTTTCTCTGTATGGCTTATTTCACTTAGCATCACACTCTCCAGTTCCATCCATGTTGCTACAAAAGGCCATATTTCATTTTTTCTCATTGCCACGTAGTATTCCATTGTGTATATAAACCACAATTTCTTTATCCATTCATCAGTTGATGGACATTTAGGCTCTTTCCATAATTTGGCTATTGTTGAGAGTGCCGCTATAAACATTGGGGTACAGGTGCCCCTATGCATCAGTACTCCTGTATCCCTTGGATAAATTCCTAGCAGTGCTATTGCTGGGTCATAGGGTAGGTCTATTTTTAATTTTCTGAGGAACCTCCACACTGCTTTCCAGAGCGGCTGCACCAATTTGCATTCCCACCAACAGTGCAAGAGGGTTCCTGTTTCTCCACATCCTCTCCAGCATCTATAGTCTCCTGATTTCTTCATTTTGGCCACTCTGACTGGCGTGAGGTGGTATCTGAGTGTGGTTTTGATTTGTATTTCCCTGATAAGGAGCGACGTTGAACATCTTTTCATGTGCCTGTTGGCCATCTGGATGTCTTCTTTAGAGAAGTGTCTATTCATGTTTTCTGCCCATTTCTTCACTGGGTTGTTTGTTTTTCGGGTGTGGAGTTTGATGAGCTCTTTATAGATTTTGGATACTAGCCCTTTGTCCGATGTGTCATTTGCAAATATCTTTTCCCATTCCGTTGGTTGCCTTTTAGTTTTGTTGGTTGTTTCCTTTGCTGTGCAGAAGCTTTTTATCTTCATAAGGTCCCAGTAATTCACTTTTGCTTTTAATTCCCTTGCCTTTGGGGATGTGCCGAGTAAGAGATTGCTACGGCTGAGGTCAGAGAGGTCTTTTCCTGCTTTCTCCTCTAAGGTTTTGATGGTTTCCTGTCTCACATTCAGGTCCTTTATCCATTTTGAGTTTATTTTTGTGAATGGTGTGAGAAAGTGGTCTAGTTTCAACCTTCTGCATGTTGCTGTCCAGTTCTCCCAGCACCATTTGTTAAAGAGACTGTCTTTTTTCCATTGGATGTTCTTTCCTGCTTTGTCAAAGATGAGTTGGCCATACGTTTGTGGGTCTAGTTCTGGGGTTTCTATTCTATTCCATTGGTCTATGTGTCTGTTTTTATGCCAATACCATGCTGTCTTGATGATGACAGGTTTGTAGTAGAGGCTAAAGTCTGGGATTGTGATGCCTCCTGCTTTGGTCTTCTTCTTCAAAATGACTTTGGCTATTCGGGGCCTTTTGTGGTTCCATATGAATTTTAGGATTGCTTGTTCTAGTTTCGAGAAGAATGCTGGTGCAATTTTGATTGGGATTGCATTGAATGTGTAGATAGCTTTGGGTAGTATTGACATTTTGACAATATTTATTCTTCCAATCCATGAGCAGGGAATGTCTTTCCATTTCTTTATATCTTCTTCAATTACCTGCATAAGCTTTCTATAGTTTTCAGCATACAGATCTTTGACATCTTTGGTTAGATTTATTCCTAGGTATTTTATGCTTCTTGGTGCAATTGTGAATGGGATCAGTTTCTTCATTTGTCTTTCTGTTGCTTCATTGTTAGTGTATAAGAATGCAACTGATTTCTGCACATTGATTTTGTATCCTGCAACTTTGCTGAATTCATGTATCAGTTCTAGCAGACTTTTGGTGGAGTCTATCGGATTTTCCATGTATAATATCATGTCATCTGCAAAAAGCGAAAGCTTGACTTCATCTTTGCCAATTTTGATGCCTTTGATTTCCTTTTGTTGTCTGACTGCTGATGCTAGAACTTCCAGCACTATGTTAAACAAGAGCGGTGACAGTGGGCATCCCTGTCGTGTTCCTGATCTCAGGGAAAAAGCTCTCAGTTTTTCCCCGTTGAGGATGATGTTAGCTGTGGGCTTTTCATAAATGGCCTTTATGATCTTTAAGTATGTTCCTTCTATCCCAACTTTCTCAAGGGTTTTTATTAAGAAAGGGTGCTGGATTTTGTCAAAGGCCTTTTCTGCATCGATTGACAGGATCATATGGTTCTTCTCTTTTTTTTTGTTAATGTGATGTATCACGTTGATCGATTTGCGAATGTTGAACCAGCCCTGCATCCCAGGAATGAATCCCACTTGATCATGGTGAATAATTCTTTTTATATGCTGTTGAATTCGATTTGCTAGTATCTTATTGAGAATTTTTGCATCCATATTCATCAGGGATATTGGCCTGTAGTTCTCTTTTTTTACTGGGTCTCTGTCTGGTTTAGGAATCAAAGTAATACTGGCTTCATAGAATGAGTCTGGAAGTTTCCCTTCCCTTTCTATTTCTTGGAATAGCTTGAGAAGGATAGGTATTATCTCTGCTTTAAATGTCTGGTAGAACTCCCCTGGGAAGCCATCTGGTCCTGGACTCTTATTTGTTGGGAGATTTTTGATAACCGATTCAATTTCTTCGCTGGTTATGGGTCTGTTCAAGCTTTCTATTTCCTCCTGATTGAGTTTTGGAAGAGTGTGGGTGTTTAGAAATTTGTCCATTTCTTCCAGGTTGTCCAATTTGCTGGCATATAATTTTTCATAGTATTCCCTGATAATTGTTTGTATCTCTGAGGGATTGGTTGTAATCATTCCATTTTCATTCATGATTTTATCTATTTGGGTCATCTCCCTTTTCTTTTTGAGAAGCCTGGCTAGAGGTTTGTCAATTTTGTTTATTTTTTCAAAAAACCAACTCTTGGTTTCGTTGATCTGCTCTACAGTTTTTTTAGATTCTATATTGTTTATTTCTGCTCTGATCTTTATGATTTCTCTTCTTCTGCTGGGTTTAGGCTGCCTTTGCTGTTCTGCTTCTATTTCCTTTAGGTGTGCTGTTAGATTTTGTATTTGGGATTTTTCTTCTTTCTTGAGATAGGCCTGGATTGCAATGTATTTTCCTCTCAGGACTGCCTTCGCTGCATCCCAGAGCGTTTGGATTGTTGTATTTTCATTTTCGTTTGTTTCCATATATGTTTTAATTTCTTCTCTAATTGCCTGGTTGACCCACTCATTCGTTAGTAGGGTGTTCTTTAACCTCCATGCTTTTGGAGGTTTTCCAGACTTTTTTCTGTGGTTGATTTCAAGCTTCATAGCATTGTGGTCTGAAAGTATGCATGGTATAATTTCAATTCTTGTAAACTTATGAAGGGCTGTTTTGTGACCCAGTATATGATCTATCTTGGAGAATGTTCCATGTGCACTCGAGAAGAAAGTATATTCTGTTGCTTTGGGATGCAGAGTTCTAAATATATCTGTCAAGTCCATCTGATCCAATGTATCATTCAGGGCCCTTGTTTCTTTATTGACTGTGTGTCTAGATGATCTATCCATTTCTGTAAGTGGGGTGTTAAAGTCCCCTGCAATGACCACATTCTTATCAATAAGGTTGCTTATGTTTATGAGTAATTGTTTTATATATCTGGGGGCTCGGGTATTTGGCGCATAGACATTTATAATAGTTAGCTCTTCCTGGTGGATAGACCCTGTGATTATTATATAATGCCCTTCTTCATCTCTTGTTACAGCCTTTAATTTAAAGTCTAGTTTGTCTGATATAAGTATGGCTACTCCAGCTTTCTTTTGGCTTCCAGGAGCATGATAAATAGTTCTCCATCCCCTCACTCTCAATCTAAAGGTGTCCTCAGATCTAAAATGAGTCTCTTGTAGACAGCAAATAGATGGGTCTTGCTTTTTTATCCATTCTGATACCCTATGTCTTTTAGTTGGCGCATTTAATCCATTTACATTCAGTGTTATTATAGAAAGATATGGGTTTAGAGTCATTGTGATGTCTGTATGTTTTATGCTTGTAGTGATGTCTCTGGTACTTTGTCTCACAGGATCCCCCTTAGGATCTCTTGTAGGGCTGGTTTCGTGGTGACAAATTCCTTCAGTTTTTGTTTGTTTGGGAAGACCTTTATCTCTCCTTCTATTCTAAATGACAGACTTGCTGGATAAAGGATTCTCGGCTGCATATTTTTTCTGTTTAGCACACTGTAGATATCGTGCCAAGCCTTTCTGGCCTGCCAAGTTTCAAAGGAGAGATCAGTCACGAGTCTTATAGGTCTCCCTTTATATGTGAGGGCACGTTTATCCCTTGCTGCTTTCAGAATTTTCTCTTTATCCTTGTATTTTGCCAGTTTCACTATGATATGTCGTGCAGAAGATCGATTCAAGTTACGTCTGAAGGGAGTTCTCTGTGCCTCTTGGATTTCAATGCCTTTTTCCTTCCCCAGTTCAGGGAAGTTCTCAGCTATTACTTCTTCAAGTACCCCTTCAGCACCTTTCCCTCTCTCTTTGTCCTCTGGGATACCAATTATGCGTATATTATTTTTTTTTAGTGTATCACTTAGTTCTCTAATTTTCCCCTCATACTCCTGGATTTTTTTATCTCTCTTTCTTTCAGCTTCCTCTTTCTCCATGACTTTATCTTCTAGTTCACCTATTCTCTCCTCTGCCTCTTCAAGCCGAGCCATCGTGGATTCCATTTTGTTTTGCAATTCGTTTAAAGCGTTTTTCAACTCCTCGTGACTGTTCCTTAGTCCCTTGATCTTTGTGGCAAGAGATTCTCTGCTGTCCTGTATACTGTTTTCAAGCCCAGCGATTAATTTTATGACTATTATTCTAAATTCACTTTCTGTTATATTATTTAAATCCTTTTTGATCAGTTCATTAGCTGTTGTTATTTCCTGGAGATTCTTCTGAGGGGAATTCTTCCGTTTGGTCATTTTGGAGAGTCCCTGGCGTGGTGAGGACCTGCAGGGCACTTCCCCTGTGCTGTGGTGTATAACTGGAGTTAGTGGGCGGGGCCGCAGTCCGACCCGATGTCTGCCCCCAGCCCACTGCTGGGGCCACAGTCAGACTGGTGTGTGCCTTCTCTTCCCCTCTCCTAGGGGCGGGATTCACTGTGGGGTGGCGTGTCCCGTCTGGGCTACTTGCACACTGCCAGGCTTGTGTTGCTGGGGATCTGGCGTATTAGCTGGGGTGGGTGGGCAAGGTGCACGGGGGCTGGAGGGGCAGGCTTAGCTCGCTTCTCCTTAGGTGATCCACTTCAGGAGGAGCCCTGTGGCCGAGGGAGGGAGTCAGATCCGCTGCCGGAGGTTTGGCTCCGCAGAAGCACAGAGTTGGGTGTTTGCGCGGAGCGAGCAAGTTCTCTGGCAGGAACTGGTTCCCTTTGGGATTTTGGCTGGGGGATGGGCGGGGGAGACGGCGCTGGCGCCTTTGTTCCCCGCCAAGCTGAGCTCTGCCGTCCGGGGGCTCAGCAGCTCTCCCTCCCTTTGTCCTCCAGCCTTCCCGCTTTCCGAGCAGAGCTGTTAACTTATGACCTCCCAGACGCTAAGTCGCGCTTGCTGTGGGAACACAGTCTGTCCGGCCCCTCCGCTTTTGCCAGCCAGACTCGGGGGCTCTGCTTGGCTGGCGAGCCGCCCCTCCGCCCCGGCTCCCTCCCGCCAGTCCGTGGAGCGCGCACCGCCTCGCCGCCCTTCCTACCCTCTTCCGTGGGCCTCTGGTCTGCGCTTGACTCCGGAGACTCCCTTCTGCTAATCCTCTGGCGGTTTTCTGGGTTCTTTAGGCAGGTGTAGGTGGAATCTAAGTGATTGGCAGGACGCGCTGTGAGCCCCGCGTCCTCCTACGCCGCCATCTTCCGGCACTCCTAAGCTGTATTTTAAATTTTTTATTTTATACATATATAGATTGTTTTTCCTTGTTTTGTTCTCCATATAATAACAAATATTTGATATTCGAAAATTTTCAGACCCTTGACTGATATTTATTGTCAATATTTGTCTAAGGATTTGGTACTGTAAATAGTATGTGTAATAGATTTGGAGATCAGTATTGTTGAGAAAGCACACTTAGATCAACCCATACAAAAATAATCCCACATTTACGAACCCCAGAGCTTCACAAACTTACTCAAATCTCATTGTAAATCTAAAAATGACAGGAAAGCTATTCTCAATTCTCTCATGTTTTCTCATGACAGTAGGAAGAAGTTCTGAGAAAATTATAGGAGTTAAATAATCTGGGTTATCTAGTAGAAGACTGAACAAAAATAAGCATTCAAAACAAAGTTAGGACTTCTGGGAAGATGGAAAAGAGGACCCTAAGCTCAACCTTGTACACTGTTGGTAGGAATGCAAACTGGTGTAGCCACTGTGGGAAACAGTATGGAGGTTCCTCAAAAAATTAATAGTAGAGCTACTCTATGATTCCACTACTGAGTATTTACCCAAAGAATGTGAAAACACTAATTCAAAAGTATATACACTCCTAGGTTTATTGAAGCATTATTTACAATAGCCAAATTATCAAAGTAGTCCAAGTGTCCATGGATAGATGATGAATGGATAAAGATGTTGTATACATACACAATGGCATATTAGTCAGCCATAAAAAGAAACCTTGCCATTTGCAAAACACGAATGGTTCTAGAGAGTATAGTGCTAGGCGGAATCAGGGAAAAACAAATATCATATGATTTTACTCATGTGGAATGTAGGAAACAAAACAAACAAACAAACAAGACAAACCAAAAAACAGACACTTAACTGTAGAGAAAAAACTGATGGTTACCAGAGGGGAGGTGGGTGGGGGGAGGGGTGAAATAGGTGATGGGAATTAAGAGTACATCTATCATGATGAGCACTGAGTAACACATAGAATTATTGAATCACTATATTGTCATCTGAAACTAACATAACACTATGTTAACTATACTGGAATTAAAATAAAATATAAATAAAAAATAAAATTTTTAAAACAAACAAAAAAAACCAAATTCAGATCCATCCCATGCTGTGAATCAAACAGACAAACTATTTGTGTACAGATGATGTAATAAAGCAAGTCCCTTATTGCAGGTTAGGGTCTCTTGTGTTATACACCTTTAGGGTACAGAAGCCTTTTTGAAATTTTAGCCATTAGAGACTGGTTTCTAAGTTATACTCTGGAAAATGTGCCACACAGGAAATCTTCATCTTCTTTAGAAGTCATAAACAATATATTTAAAAGAAAGTGCTTCTCCCTACTACTAATTCTAGAGAATATTCTTCAACTAAGGACAGGCAAGTCTACCTTAAAATGCTGACTCCTGTCCCTTGGATTTCCTTTCACCTTGAAAACATCTCTTTTCTTTCTTGTTATCAGAACACTGGTGATCCCAGGAAGGGTGTGTGAGTGGGGAAGTACCTGTTGCTCTTTTTGCTTAATTTCTAATTTTTAATTTTTTTCTCTTTTTTAATAACACCGTAGGTGACATTATGAGAAAACATATAGTACAGAACCATGTAAAAGTAAGTATTCTAACTTAAATATTATAACTTATTTTCTAGGACTTGTTGGTCTCATTCCTACATGTTTTTGACTTGCCTTTTTGCATGAGGGATCTGTTATCACTCTGCATTCAAATTCCCATGTGATGCTGTATATTTTTCTGAAAATCTGGGTGCAGTAGATGGGGAAAAAAGACAAGTACAGACATTGTCTTTCTCATTTGTAGTGTAGAGTTCTGACTTCCCATCAGAAAACCCATCCATTCCTTGACTGCATGAATATGTACACACCTGAGGAAAACTAGTGTTCAGCTTTGATGGTGAAATGTTCCCATGATTAAAAAAATTATGGTTAGAGAAATATTCACACAAAATAAATTATCATAATATTGGGGAAACTGATTACACTTGTCCAACCCAATTCCATTGAATTCCGATTTTGTTTAGGGCCATTTCATTATCTTTTGTTTTCCATTAACAATTTTTCCCTTTAATAGGCTATTTTTAAAAAATGTTTATTTGTTTTCAAGAGAGAGAGAGAGAGAGAGCACACAATGAGGGAAGGACAGAGAGACAGAGGGGAAGAGGGGGACACAGAATCCAAAGCAGACTCCAGACTCCACAGACCCTAACCTGCAATAATAGAGCCCAACCTATCAGCACAAAGCCCAACACAGGGCTTGAACTCACAAACTGTGAGATCATGACCTGAGCCGAAGTCAGACGCTCAACTGACCGAGCCACCCAGGCGCCCCTTTAATAGACTATTTTCAGAGCACTTTTAGGTTCATAGAAAAATGTGTACAGAAAGTTCCCATATACCAACTGTCCCCCAACGTGGTTTTTCCTGGTATTGACATCTTATATTGGTGTGGTACATTTTTTTCCATCTGATGAGCCAATACTGATACATTACTAATTAAAATTCAGTTTATATGAGAGTTCACTTTGTATTGTACAGTTCTGTAAGTATTGGTAAATGCATAATGCCATGTATTCACCATTGAAATATCATACACCATAGTATCACTGCCCTAGAAATGACTTGTGCTCCATATGTTCATCCTCCCTTTCCTCTGAATCCCTGACAAACACTGACCTTATTATCTTTATAGTTTTGTTGTTTCCAGAAAGCAATATAGTTGGAACCATACAGTATGTAGCCTTTTCAGAATGACTTCTTTTACTTAGTAAAAGTAGAAGATCTCACAAACTGTGAGATCATGACCTGAGCCGAAATCAAGAGTTGGTCACTTAACTGACTGGGCCACACAGGCGTCTCCCTTCCGTAACTTTCAGTGGCTTGATAGCCCATTTCCTTTTATTGTCCTTTAATACTCCATTATATAGATACATCGTGGTTTAATTATCGATTCATCTATTGAAAGACCTCTTGGTTTCTTCAAATTTTGGATAATTATAAATAACACTACTATAAGCATTCATGTTGAGGTTTTTGTGTGGAAAACAAAAGTCGTCAATTCATTTGAGTGTATAACGGGGAACATGATTCCTGGATTGTATATGACTATGCTTAGCTTTGTAAGAAACTGCCAAACTGTCTTTCGAGACGACTTTACCATTGTACCAACAATAAATGAGAGTTCTTGTCGCCCCACATCCTCATCAACATTTGATATTGTCAGTGTTTTATATTTCAGCCATTCTAATAGGTGTGCAGTGGTATCTCACTGCTGTTTTAATTTGCATTTTCCTGTTGATATATGACGTGGACCACCTTTTCATATGCTTATTTGCCATTCCTAGATCTTCTTTGGTGAGATATCTGTTCAGATCGTTAGCCCATTTTTTAATTAGGTTATTTTCTTATTGTTGATATGTGTTTTTTTGAGTATTTTTTGATATAAATCCTTTATCATATGTGTCTTTTGGAAGTTCTCCCAGTCTGCGGCTTGTCTTTTAATTATCTTAAAAGTATCTTTTGCAGAGCAGAAGTATTCAATTTAAATAAAGTCCCATTTACCACTTTTTTCTTTTATAGTTTGCACTTTGGTGTTGAGTCTAAAAAGTCATTACCCAAACCAATGTTACTTAGATTTCCTCCTATGTTACTTTTTAGAAATTCCATAGTCTGCATTGTACATTTAGGTCTATGATCCATTCTGAGTTGATTTTTGTAAAAGGTGTAAGGTCTGTGTCTAGATGCATTTAATTGCATGTGAAGTTCAGTTCCCATCATCAAGTTTAAAAGCACGTACATTATACCATCAATTTTGTCCTTATAGTTCTGTCATTATATCATTTAGCTCGGGAGAAGTCTGAAAAGGGCCCATGACTAACTCAGTTGAAATATGTAAGAAAGCTTAGATCATCTAGCAGAAGTATTTATTCAAATATCATCTTAATTGATCTTGGATATTTCTTTTCCAAAGTGGGACATTATTATCCATCTCGTGACAAAAAATATACACACATATGTACCCATATATCAAAGACAAAGTGACTCTTATTTTGTCATTCTGTTTATCACAGAGATCCCACATGAATATCTAATGGGCATATTAAAATGACTGTAGTCTTATACCACATAATCAAAAGGAGATTTAAAATTTGAAGCATTGTGTGTATCATGGATATGACAGCTGAAAACATACCCTTTCTAAATCTACAAAATATGATATGACGGGCAAGGGATATTTTATCAATCACTTGAAAAAGGAAACTAGTGTCTTAAGGAAGAATATAGTTTAGTTGGTAGTTTGTCTCATGAATATGTATTTTAAATGGGTACTAGGGCCTTAAAGTTAAAGTTTTCACTTTTAATAGTTAACAAACTATTGTCAACAAATAAGTTGACATTTTAATCTTACTGTGTTTAATCTCAAACATGTTGAATAATTACTCTAGAATTTTATGTATAATGTGGAGTGTGTTGTAGTCATGTGTTTTGGCATATAAGTTGTATTTGGTGCATTTGTGTGTATTAATTATCATACACATTTTAAATTACTAAATGTTTTTGTTTTTTAGATTTTTTATTTCTTTTAAAAAGAGTCTCAAATAGGGCTGCCTGGGGTGGCTCAGTCAGTTACGCATCCAACTTTGGCTCAGGTCATGATTTCACGGTTTGTGAGTTTGAGTCCCCCAGTGGACTCTGCTGTCAGAATGGAGCCTGCTTGGGATCCTCTGTTTACCTCTCTCTCTGCCCCTCTCCGGCTCATGTGCTATCTTTCTCTCTCTCAAAAATAAAAAAAAAAAAAAAGTTTCAAATATCATGATTTTGAGACCAAAAAGAGGGAAAATAAAATAAAATAAAAATTGAACCTCATATTCTTTATTAAATATGGGGACTGTTTTTCAGGTAATATGAATTTTCTCCTATTACATTGCATATAATATATATTATGTATTAGAAATATATTAGAAAATAGTACATAAATAAAACTTAAATGAAAAACAAAAAGATGGGGCGCCTGGGTGGCTTAGTGGGTTAAGCATTCTACTTGTGATTTCAGTTCACGTCATGATCTCATCGTTCTTGAGATCAAGCCCAGTGTTGGGCTCTGTGCTGACAGTGTGCAGACTGATTGGTATTCTTTCTCTCCATCTCTGTCTACCCCTCCCCAGCTCACGCTGTCTCTATCTCTCTCAAAATAAATGAATAAATATCTTTAATTTAAAAAAAAAAAACAAAACAAAGAGGTATATTAGCAGACAAAAGCCATTTTGTAAAAGAGGCATCATTTATCAGAAATATAGTCTAGAAAAAATTCAGATATAACAGTAATTTTGATTTAAATATTGCTAGTCATTACTTACTGTGGATTTGGCTGTAAAATATTTACACTGTTCTGCTTTTTGAGATTCACTATATTTTGGTATTATTTACATTTAAACATATTTACATTTAAAGAGTGAGCATCCTGTAAAATGCTGAAGAACAAGATGTTCTAGTCAGCTGTCAATCCCAGATTGGGTTGGCTTTACTTTTGCATTGCTCTGAAAACCACATGTTTTGAGCCAGTTTCCCTATCATGGACCTTTATCTTTTCTTACCTGATTCTACAAATTACATTAAGATGAGTAGGGAATCCAGCCAATATGTAGTCTTCCTAATGTTTATAATGTATTGCAATTTTGTACATTCTTTGATTTTACTGCCTATCTTGGTGATTTTGCCATTTGGGACATTCACAATATTTAGGTCAACTACAATTTTGGATAACACATGCCTGTGCCAATCTAATGGGTTGAACAGAAGTTTACGTTTATAGATGTATGTATTTATTTATTTTTAATGTTGTCACTTTACCAATCTTTTCACTTATTAGAGTAACTTTTTAAAAAATATTTATTCATTTCTACACTATTCTTCAATAATTTATTATAAAGTTTTGGGTGTTCACATGAAATGTGTTTACACTAAATGTGTTTTTGGATGTCATTGAAGGTAAGGATCCATTTTCACAAAGAATATAAACAGTAAATATAGTATCAATATAACATTTATTATATAGTCTCCTCTTCTTTTCCTACTGGTCTGTAATGGGAGTTTTTTCACTTGTCAGGTTTCCATATATTTATGGGCTCCTTCTGGACTCTCCCTTCTTTTCTCTTGGTTTATTTGTTTATTACTATGTCAATGCCATTGTGTCTTAAGTCTTGCTCTCGGGAATAGCAAGAGAACAAAAAATTATTTATCTTCAGTCATATCTTGACCATTCTTGGCTCTTTGATCTTCAGTATAAATTTTAGAGACAGATTGTCAAATTCCATAAATAGTCTTGTGGACCTATTTGGAGAGAACCAAACTATATATGAATATTATCTCTTCATTCATTTAAGTCTTCCAAAAATGTTTCAAAAAGTTTTATTTTCTATTTGCTTGTGACTGGACAATAATAATTCATTTTTTATTGATGTTACATCCAGCTGCTTATCTGAATCCTATCATGAATTGTAATATTCTGTATGGAGATTCTCCACATTTTTCAGGAAGACACTGATATTTACAAATAATGACGTCGTTTGTGTTCCATTTCAACTCTGTGCCTGTTGCTTTTCTCTTTTCTAACATTAGTGAGAATCACAAATACGATATTCGGTAGATGTGCGATAGCAGAGTGGATATCCTTGTCAAGTTGCTGATTATAAGTGCTATGATTCTAACACTTTATCATCATAGGCGATATCAACTAAACTTTCTTTGTAAATACACATTATTAAGTATAATAAGTTTTCTTGTCTTCATTTATTAAGAATGTTTTCCTAATTATGAGGAGGTATGTTCTTTAAATACTTTCATTGCACTTTTTTACTTAGCATGCTATTTTTCTCTTTTAATTGGTTAACATAGTATATTATACTAATGAATTTTTAAATATTAAAATAACTGAGTTCTTTGAATCAAACTTGGTCATGATGTATAATGAACCTGATGTTTTGTAGAACTTGGTTTCTAACATTTTGTTTAGGATTATTGCAATTATGTTCATAATGGCCTCAAATTTAAAAGGTAGATGAATCTTCTTTCTGTTTTCTAAAAGTCTATATAAATATGGGAATCATAATTTTTTAAAAGTTTAGTAAATTTTATTTTAAAAAACTTTGTGCCTTTTTTTGTTTCCATTTTGTTTTGCTTTGAATGAATTCTTTAATTATAGATACTTTTATTTTTTTTAATACTGAAAATACCTTGACATTTATTTCTTCTCAAATTAGTCTTACTGGGTCATATTTTCTTAGAACTCCTATTTCCTTTAAATTTTCAAATTCATGTCATAACATTCCTGGGATTTTATTCTAAATTTTCTCTAATTATATTTCTTTTTTTCTTTTTATTTTTTCTATTATTTAAAAAAAATTAATGTTTTATTTTTGAGAGAGAGAGAGAGTGAGCATGAGTGGGGGAGGGGCAGAGAGAGAGGGAGACAGAATCTGAAGTAGGCTCCAGGCTCTGAAACATCAGAACAGAGTCCGTTTTGGGACTCGAAATCATGAGCTGTGAGATTGTGACCTCAGGCAAAGTAGGACGCTTAACCGACTGAGCCACCCAGGCGCCCTTTTCCTTTTTTGTTTTTAATAATTTTTATTTGCACCTTCTGTTTTACTTTGTTCTTTTTTATTATCATTAAGGAACCAACTATTGTTTCTGTTGATAATCAATATCAATTTTGTCTTTTTTTTTCTTATTGGTTAATTTTTACACACTTCTATTATTTTGTTATTTTCCTCTTTCTAATTTTTCTGGTACTTACTTAGTTGTTACTTTCTTTACTTCTTACAGTGAATGCTATACGTTTAATTTATATATATTGTTTAACATAGTGTTAAGTTCTAGAGAGTTAAAAGTCTCTTTATTTTTGACTTCTGAATTATTTATGAGTGAATATTTCTTTTTGAAGCTTTATTTTAAAATTTAACTTTAGTCATTTATTTCTGAATTAATTGCATGAATTTTAAGTGCATTTTATGATGCAAATTTTGAAAGCTCTTTCAAAGATTTGGTTAATGATCAATTTTTGTAAATAGTCTACTTTACATACAAAGACTGTTTACTCTCTTAGAAGGGAATGCAGAAATTTCTATGTTTATTAAATCAAGCTTATTTTCTATACTTTAGACTTCTATTAATATTTTTGTGTGTGGGACTCATCAGTAATTTACTCTTTTAGCACATAAGCATTGAGTACCTTCTTGGTGTTAAACGATACTATGGCCTCAGAATTTTTCCCCTCAAATTTATATGTTGAAATCCTAACCCCCAAAATGATGATATTAAGAGGTGTGGCCTTTGGGAAGAAACTGTGAAGGTTAAGCTGTCATGAATGAGATTAATGCTCTTATAAATTATAAGATACCCTTGAGCATGTAAGTGGCTCAGTCTCTTGAGAGGCAGACCTCAGCCCAGTTCATGATCTCAGGGCTATTTTTTTTTTTTTTTAATGTTTATTTTTGAGAGAGAGACAGAGAGCACAAGCAGGGGATGGGCAGAGGGAGAGGGAGATACGGAATCCAAAGCAGGCTCCAGGCTCTGAGCTGTCAGCACAGAACCTGATGTGGGGCTTGAACTCACAAACCATGATGAGATCATGACCTGAGCTGAAGTCAGACACTCAACAGACTGAGCCACCCAGGGGCCCCTGATGTCAGGGCTTTTTTTGTAAGTTAGAGCTCCACATCAGCTGGACCCTCTACTGTCAGAGCAAAGCCAACTTAGGATCCTCTGTCTCCCTTCCTCCCTCTCTGCCCCTTCCCTGGGTCTCTCTCTCTCTCTCTCTCTCTCTCTCTCTCTCTCTCTCTCTCAAATAAATATACATTTAAATAAAAGAGAGAGACCCCACAGAGTTCCCTAGCCCTTTATGTCATGTAAGAATGCAAAAAGAAATCTGCAAGAGACCCCTCACTTGATCATACTCTCATCCTAATGCCAGGTTTCCAGCCTCCAGAACAGTGAGAAATAAACTTTTGTTGTTTATAAGCTTCCCAATCTGTGATATTTTGTTAAAACAGCTCAAATAGACGAAGACAAATGAGAATGTTGAAAGTAAATAGAGAGACAAAAGCTTCAGCTTTCATGGAGCTCATATTATTTACATTATGTGAGAGAGGTAGGTGCCAATATGCAATCATGGTAGGAAATTGTCAATTCTTCATTGCATTTTCATAAATTATTACATTATTTATTTTTAGGTTGTGTTATCAGAATATAATAGTTTAGAATGTTTAACATTTCCTGGAAAACTGAGACTTTATCATTATATACGTTATTATATATTACATATTATATAATATATAATATATTATATATCATTATATACGTTATACGATATATTATATATAATATATATATTATATCATTATATACGTTATACGAACATTGTATGGTTCTCTTCATCCTTAGTAACACAAAAAATAACATAAGAACATAAAAAATAATATAAAAATAAACATAAGATAGTTGTTCAATGCTATTTTTACAATTAGCCTGGTGGTAGATATAATCCTGATTTTCAAAACTTATTTCAATTTCCTTTATTTTTAAACTTCCTGTGTTTTTATGTTTATAGTATGTAATTTTTGAAAAGCATTTAGCTGGGTTTATTTATTTCTTATATCCAATATGAAAACCTGCATTTCTAAGATGGTGACTTTAGACCATTTATCTCTATCTTGGTGAATGAGATACTTTGTCTTATTTCTACCATCTCACTCTGTGGTATTTACTTTACTATCATAAGCCACTGGAGCTGTCACTGCTGCTGCTATTAGTAAAGTGCAGCCTACATATTCCTAGCAATATACAAATGTATAAAGGTACAAGTGAGAAAGCACAAGTGAGTCTCTGAGAATCTGTGTTCCATTTACGGAACTTATGTCCTCAATGTCTGTTCAAACTCTATCATATATAATTATTCTCCAATAAGAAAGTGCTCCTGTGTAAGACCAACTGTGCAGCTTGATGATTCAGCCACTACCCAGTTCATGGATGACTACTCATCCAGCATGGTCGTTCTGGGTTCCATAGTGAGACGTCCAGTCTCTGCAAGAGCACCTCAGCAACTCTGGATGGCTTTTCAAAAGAATAGTTGTCTCTAGAAGAATGCCATAAGGCTCTGTGCTGTGATTGTCTTATTGACGTTAGCATAAGCTCCATATGACATTACTGTCTGCTACAGACACTTGTATCTTCAAGGTCATAGCCCAAACTTGTAGAACTTGTTGCACAGTGATTTAAATCCTCATCAAAACTGTTTCTTATTCTGAGTCCAACCCCAAACTGGTTGTCTTATGCGCTATTTCACAAATGGTTCATCGCAGCATATTGAAATAACATTATATATATTGCATGAAAATTCCAGAGGCCCATGAAGGGTAGTCACTCTTTCTTTGTTTTTTTTTCTTTAAATTTTTTAATGTTTATTTATTTTTGAGAGAGAGAGAGTGCAGGTAGGGGGAGGGGGCAGACAGAGAGGGAGACACAGAAGCTGAAGCAGGCTCCAGGCTCCAAGCTGTCAACACAGAGCCCGATATGGGGCTTGAACCCACAAATTGTGAAATCATGACCTGAGCTGAAGTCAGTCACTCAACCGACTGAACCACCCAGGTGCCCCAAGTATAGTCACTCTTTCTTAGCAGTAGGTATTACAGTTTTATCTTTTGCTCTGAGAGGATAACTTAAAAAAAAAATCATTGTGGCCTAAATTGTATATCATAAAATCCATCCACTTGGAGTGTACATTCAATGATTTTAAGTCCGTTTACTGAATTCTGAAACCATTATTATAGTTTTCATTATGACGGGATATTTTAATATGACTTAGACACTGGGTCCGTAGAAACTCTACTGAGATGGAAGTTGAATTTGGTAAGGTGGGGCGCCTGGGTAGCTCAGTCAGTCAAGCATCTGACTTCGGCTCAGGTCATAATCTCACAGTTTGTGAGTTCCAGCCCCGCATCGGACTCTGTGCTGACAGTTCAGAGCCTGGAGCCTGCTTCCAATTCTGTGTCTCCCTCTCTCTCTCTGACCCTCCCCCACTCGCTCTATCTGTATCTCTCTCTCGCTCTGTCTCTCAAAAATAAATAAAAACATTAAAAAAGTTAAAAAAAAAGAATTTGGTAAGGTATATTTCACTTTCTTTCATGCATGTGGTATATGAAGACTTTTTGGTCTTTCCTCTTCTCTAGGTTTATTCAGCATGAAACCATTCATGAAGCCAATATGTCCTGTGAAATAATAAAATGATCAGATTCACTCCAGTCTGGATAGTGACAGAGAAAGAATTGACATGGCCCTATGTAACACAGTGACATGTTTCTGCTGTCCATCCAAACTGCTTCTGGTAGTCTATGCTAAACGACATGAAAGAAAAAGTATTGCCAGCTCATTAGTTGCATACCATGTGCTAGGGCTATGTGGATTTGCTCTATAAAAGAGACAAAATCTGGAACAGCAGCTGTAATTGGTGTCACCACCTGTTTTGATAATCCAATGCCATTCACCACAGCTGCTGTCCAATTTCTGCATAGGCCAAATAAGTGAGCTAAATAAGTGTGAGGGAGGATTGAAGATCCCGCTTCCTTTATGCCTTTGCCATGTCCTTAGGTATGTGATGTTGCTTTAGAGTGCTAGTTTCATATGGATGGCCACCTGTAATAAACTGAAGCTCTAGTTATGGGTTTCAGCCTTTATGCCTGGGTATAGTCCCAGATTGAGTCTTCATAGCTCACTTCATTCTTATTTTGAGTCATTATTTTTTTTTTAATCTTCATCTCTCCTTTCCACGTCCTCTTCTTTTCTTTCCTCTCATATGTTATTTTTTTCTTCTTCCAGATTCATTCTGTCTCTCCCTTTATTTTTTGCCTGCCTCCTTCTTTTTCTCAAGATTTTCTTCACTTCCTTATGTCATAACACATGTACAATTGTGTTATAGAATAACCTGTATTCTAATTTCATTGTAAAATGAGATATTTTTATAATATCTAGTCCAGCATTCTACCAGATGAGTAATTAGAAATAATGCAGTCATTACCCACTAGACTAGAATGGAATACATGATTAAAGAATTACAGGAAATTGTTTAAGCTGTGCCAGAGTCCTCTGAAATTTTAGAAGTTTTCTTTCAAATTGAAACAACTTCATGGCAATAATTTCTTAGGTTAGCAGTTTCCCTGTCTGCATCATTAGTTAGACATCAAATTAGGAACATATTTTTAAATCTCTCTTTATACTTCACTTAAAATAGTTTGTACTTATCTGACTTTCCTTATATGTAGAGACTTTATGAATAAAAATAAGGATGCCTGGGTGGCTCAGGCAGGTGAATGTCTGACTCTTGGTTTTGGCTCAGGTCATGATCTCATGGTTCATGCATTCAAGCCCCTCATTGGACTCCATGCTGACAGCACGGATCATTCTTGGGATTCTCTCTCTCCCTCTTTCTCTGCCCCTCCCTGGCTTGCTCTTGCTCTCTCTCTCAAAACAAACAAAAAAAATGTAAAAAAAAAAAAAAAAAAATTAATGTGTCAGTCTCTGATTTCTAAAAGAGAAGATATTCTTGGGTTTTGATCTTTCTTTCTACTATGTGGAGCTTCCAGAAAATTCAAGGCTTTATAGAAAGTTGAACTTACCTTATCCAATCTCTCATGACACTGTTCTTAGCTATGAGCAATAGTTGTCCTCACCCTTTTTTTTTCTTTTTGTTTTTTGATCAGTATTACAGAGGCATAAGTTTACATATAGCAACATTTACCAATTTCAAGTATATAATTCATGAATTTTGAAAAATGTATACAGTTGTATTAACACAATGGCATTCATTATGTAAAACATTTTCTTTACCCCATGAAATTCCCTCATAATCATTTATCATAAAATTTTCTCTCTACATATTCAGTTCCTGACCACTGTTCTTTCTTCCACCATAGGTTTATCATTAAATTTTTTATATAAATGAAATCACATTTATATGATTTATAATATAATAATCTCAGATTATTTCAAGTTGATACCCATATCAGCAGCTTGTTCCTTTTTACTGACAAGTAGTATATTATTAAATGCAATTATTTGGTTGATTCCAGTTTGGGCTATTATGAAACAAATTTACTATACACATTAAAGTGCAAATCTTTGTGTGATTATATGTATTCCCCTCTATTGAAAGGATTTTTGAGATTGCTGGATGAAAATATGTTTGGCTTCATAAGAAATGGCCATATTGTTCTCCAAAGTGGCTGTGCCACTTACATTCTCATGAGAAATATATAAAAACAATGAGTAGTAAATAAGCCATAGAGAGTTAATGAAAAATATAGTGAACATAGACAATAATATTGTATTATAATTATGTAATATAAGTATCGCTATGTTGGCCATCATATTACAATATATAAAAGTATCAAAGTAATGCACTGTATACCTTAAACTTATACAATGTTACATGTCAAATTTATCCATATATATATAATATATATAATATACATATATTATATATATATATTATTCATATATATAAGAGTTTGAATAGCTCCAAATCATGGCTGGTACTTGGTATTGTTAAGTTTTTGTTTTTGTTTTGTTCTCTTTTGTAGTCACTAGAGTAGCTATGCAGTAGTAACTCAGTATGGTTTTAATCTGCATGTTTCTAATGATAAATTATGTTAAGTATCATTTCACATACCTATTGGACTTTGTTTGTTTTGAGTAAAGTGTGCATGCAATTTTGTCCACTATCTATAGATAGATAGATAGATAGATATGACTTTATATCTCTCTCTATATAAGGTAGTTTATTCACTATTAGTGTTGTGATACTTCTTTAAATACCTAGAAAGAGTACTTTATCATCTCTATGCTTTGCAAATATTTCTCCCAATTACTGGTTTTCACTTCTACTTTCTTAATAAATATTGTATTTTAAAAATATATATATATATATTTTTTAATTTTGGTGAAGTTCAATTTACCACTTTTCTTTCAGGCTTTGTAATTCCTATCTACAGCCTAAGATACCAAAGATTTTCTTCTAGGAGTTTTATAATTGTAGTTCTTACTTTAGGTTTCTGATTGATTTTAAAATACATTTTATGGTGTTAGGGAATCATGTTATTGCTTAGGTATATCCAATTTTTTCAACATTATTTGCTCTAAAGACAATCCTTTCCTCTTGGATTGACATCTTTCTTTAAATCAATGGATTGTTTGGGCCGCTGGGTGGCTCAGTTGTTTAAGCATCCAGTTCAGCTCAGGTCTGATCTCACGTTTCATGGGTTCTCGCATTTAGTGGGTTCTCAGGTTTTGTGAGTTCAAGCCCCACATTGGGCTGTGTGCTGACAGCTCAGAGGCTGGAGCCTGCTTTGGATTCTGTGTATCTCTTTCCCTGCCCCTCCTCCACTCACCGTCTGTCTCTCTCTCTCTCTCTCTCTCTCTCTCTCTCTCAAGAATAACTAAACATTAAAAATTTTTTAAGCAATCGATTGCTTATGTGAATCTATTTTTGAATTTTTTTTGGTTGGATGTCTATTGTTAGGCCAAATACCCTCTTGTCTAACTATGCCAACACTCTAATGTGAATGAGTTTCAGCTTAGTGGGGCCTTAGTGTAGAAATTTAGAATGACATATTTGGGGAAAATGTGAAATTTGTAATCAGACAATGGTTTAACATTTTTTTTTAATTTTTAGCTTCAGTATGTTTGGATTATAACTTTTTCCCCCTGAATATCAGTTTCTCATTGTAAGATTGTTATATGGAATAAACAACATTTAATTACATCCCAGTGCCTAATAAATAGAAAATGCTTCATAAATGCTAGGTCCCTTGATCCTTTGTTCAGGATGTTTTAATAGAAAAAAGATTAGCTGCTGTGTTTGTGATAGATAGTAATACCCATGTTATGCATTCATGAAGAAAAAAAAAAGAGATAACTTCTTCAGCTACATATGTACTTTTACTTGTTACAATAATTTCTATCCTTTTCTGAGTAAAACAGACATTTTTTACCCATGCTCAATTGTAATATATAAAAAAATTAGAAGCATAATTTACTGTCTTTTCAGATGGCATCTCTTTCTAAGGAATTATTTATTCTTGAGTTATAATAAATTGTATACAAAATATAGTAACAATGTTCTTTTCATTACACTGAATAAAATGGATGTTTTTTTCAGCATTTTAATATGTTTACATTAGAGACTAGTGGCCTAATTTAGAAAACATTTGCTATTTTGTACTTTACATAAATCACAAACTAATTTATGCATTCTAGTTTATGCTGCTAAAGCTCATTTCATGAATATCGGGAAGACATTTAACTTACAAAAAGCATTAAGTATTTGAATGGATGTTTTTGAAGCATGGTGGAGAATGAAAATTGGAAGGAACTCTGGGTTTTAGAATTCAGTAAAGCATTGTTTATGTTTGCTCTGTAACTTCATGATACAAAATACTATATAGTTATAAAAGTCATTGTAACTACTGTCACCTGAGATCTCACAGAATAAATTAATTCTTAGATTTTGTATGAAATATCAAATGTTACCATTTGACTCTGGCTATCTGATACTTGAGTATTTTGTAAGTGGAAATGATAAAGGCTAAGTTTCTCTGAATTAGCAAATGCTATATGTTGCTATCCAAAAGTAATTCAACGTAGAAATAGTCTAATTTGATGAATTTAAATTTGTGGCTCTTCTAATACGTAGAATATCTTGAACCTACCATTTTTTGGAAGACTACAGAACAGCAGAGCATTTACAAAAATCCTTAAATCATATCTGAGTTGATGATACACCTATATCCCATGTTTATATGGGGCAATATAATTATAAACCAGTGAATATATTTTTATAATTACTAATGTAATTCTACTTTATCTATATCCTTTATTATTTGCCAAATTGGTTAATCTCAAATATGGTTGGGGGCATCCAACAAATATTCAACTCTTATGAAATTTAGGCTGAGAAATTTATTTGATTTAATTTTTAAAATGTGTATATATATATATATGTATATATTCCATATATATATGGCACAGAATACACTATAATTGTTTATTTGCTTTTCAAATAATTCTTTTTTAATCTTTTTTTTGCATAGGTTGTCAGTTTTACATTGAGCTACGATTTGTTATTCACATATCATTTTTATTATAAAACATAAATGTAGAAAAGCGCACAAATCTGGAAGTCAAAGCTTGATGAATTTCAGAAGCGAATTCACCCGTGAAATCACTGAGCTTACAGAACACACATAGACGCACAACATATTTGACACACCAGAAGTTCCCTTATTCCTTCTCACAGCCACTAGCCTCCCCAAAGGGAAACACTATTTTTACTTGTACTATCAAATAGTAGATTTTCTTTCTTTTTAACTTTATACAGGTGAAATCAAACAGGTGCTCTTTTTGAACCTGTTCTTCATGAACATATGATATTCATAAATGTCATTGCATATATCAATAATTTATTTATTTTCACTGATTCTTTTGTACAATGATACCACAATTTATCCATTTGGCTCTTGATTAGCATTTTTGAAATTTCCAGTTTTGGGCTATTAAATATTATACTAGTATCATATTCTTATGCACATGTTTTTAGTGAATATATTTAAGCATGTGTTTTGTGTATGTGCTCCAGTTAGGAATTATTAGTTCATACTAGATAATTCAAAGTAGTTTCTGAAGAGTTCATTCCAACTTAAACTGTTACCAGAAACATGTGAATGTTCCAGTTACTCCTCTGGCTTATAAAATACCTTGGAAGTATATGGTTTGTATTAGTCAGGCTAGTGTATATGGGTGTGTTATATTATTTTAATTTACATTTCCCTCAGGGGTACTGACTTTGAGCATGTTTCATGTGTGTTTTGGCTATTGAGTGTCCTTTTGCGTGTGTGTGTGTGTGTGTGTGTGTGTGTGTGTGTGTGAAGTGTCAATCTGAACCATAATCCTCCTTTTTCAATTGGTTTTCTCATTTTTCTTGTCTGCTCTTTATTCCCCCTTCATGATTTGTAAGATTACTTTATACAGTCTACACACAAATCTTTTTTGAATATTTGTGTTAAAATAGCTTCTCCCACTCTGTGAGTTAAATTTCATCTCCTTTAGTGCTGTCTTTAAAGAATATTTCTTGACTCTTGTTCAGTTATTCAGTTTGTACCTTGAAGGTCAGCACTTTTTGAGTTCTTGTTAAAAATCTATTCCTTCCAGGGGCACCTGACTCAGTTGGTTAAGCATCCGACTTCGGCTCAGGTCACAATCTCATGGTTTGTGGGTTCCCGCTCCGTGTCAGGCTCTGTGCTGACAGCTCAGAGCCTGGAGCCTGGTTCAGATTCTGTGTCTCCCTCTCTCTCTCTCTGCCCCTCCCCCTCTCTCACTCTGTCTCAATCTCTTTCTCTCTCTCTCAAAAAGATATAAACATTAAAAAAATTTAAAAAATCAGTTCCAGAATCACAAAACTATAATCCTACATATAAATATATGTACCTATAAATATATTTTAATTAATAAACTTTATTTGCTAGAGCAGTTTTAGGTTCACAGTACAATTGAGTGGAAATACAGTTTACGTATACTCCCTGCCTCCACACAAACTTCACCTGCCTCACTATCTACATCACGCACCAGAGTGGTACATTTGTCACAATAAAAAAACTTACATTGACACATAATCATCCAAAGTCCAAAATATACATTAGGGTTTACTCTTATTGTACATCTAGGGATTTTGACAAATTAATAATGATGTGTACTCACAATTGAAGTATTGTACAAAGTAATTTTAGCACTAAAAATCCTCTGTGCTATGCTATGCCTATTCATCCCTTCTTCTCCCCAAACCCTAATTTTTTACTCTCCCCTTAGTTTGCTTTTTCCAGAATGCCATATAGTTGGAATCATACAGTACGTAGCCTTTACAGATTTGTTACTTTCACTTAGTGATATGTTTTTAAGGTCCTTCCATGTTTTATCATGGCATAATAGCTCATTTTTTTTAGCATTAGATAATATTCCATTGTCTGGAGGTACCAGAGATTTATTTATCCATTCAGCTACTGAGGAACATCTTGCTGTTTCCAATTTTGAAACTTGCTATAAATTGTAAGACTTCAATAAAAATCTATGTGCAATAAACCTCTATTTTATAGACTTAAATTTTCAATTCATTTGATAAATACCCAGGAGGGTGACTGTTGGATTGAATGACAAAAGTATGGTTAGTTTTATAAAAAAAACTGCCAAAGTCTCTTTCAAAGTACCTGTACCATTTTGCATCCCACCAACAATGAATGAGAGTTCCTATCCTTCCACATTCTTACCAGTGTTTTGTGTGGTCAGTGCTTTGGATTTGGGCCATTCTAATAGGTGTCTAGTAGTATCTCATTGCTTTGATTTACAATTTCATAATGTCCTTTTCATTTATAAGTCCCTAAGGGCATATGATGTTAAACATCTTACCATGTTTGCTTGCCATCTGTATATCTTCTATGATAAGATATCTGTTCAAATCTTTCACCTGCTTTTTAATTGGATTGCATATTTTCTTATTGTTGAATTTTAAGAATCTTTGTGTACCTTGGACTTATTTTGTATAGTCCTTTATCAAATATCTCCTTTGCAAATATTTTCTTCCAGTCTATGGTTTGTCTTTTCATTCTCTTGATATAGAGTTTAACAGAGCAGAGCTTTAAAATTTTAATGAAGTCCCTGTTTCAAGGACTAAAAAGGCATTGCCATGCCCAACATCATTTAGGTTTTCTTCTATGTTATCTTCTAGGTTTATGGTTTTGCATTTTACAGTTAGGTCTGTGACCCACTTTGAGTCCAAATTGTGAGGGTGTATGATCTGTGTCTATATCCGCAGGTGGATGTCCTGTTGTTCTAGCACTGTTTATGCAAAAGACTATCTTCACCTTATCATATTGCCTCACTCCTTTGCCAAAAACTGATAGACTATGTTTATCTGAGTCTATTTTGGGGCTCTTTATACTGATGCATTGATCTATTTGTCTCTTCTTTGACTGATAACCATTTTTTCTTGATTACTGTAGCTATATAGTAAGTCTTATAGTTTTAAGTGCCAGAGGTATGTAGAAGTATGTTGTTTAATCTCCACATAGTTTTTAATTTACCAGTTATCTTTCTGTGTTTCCATTTTTTATTAAGGGAATAGTTCTATGTATGACACACATAAAAGATTTTTCCCTAGTTTTTCCGTTGCTTTTAAAAAGAGTTTGGAGAAGTTGATCTCAAATATATCCCTATGTTGAGAAACTCCTTGATTTGTTTTTTTCTCTTTGGATTTTATGTATAGCTTGCTTAGAAATTTTTCTATATCCTGAGAGCAAATAATCACACATATTTTCATCTAGAATTTATTGTTTGTGGTCCTTTTCTTCTTTTTGCTATTATTATTTTACTCTTTAATATACCTGATATTTAATTGCTACGTGAGGAGCTGACTTAGCACTATTTTTCATGAAATAGCGGTTCAAATGTCCCTTCAACATTGCTGAATGACCTGATCGATCATCACTGATTTATTATAATATTACGAAGTATTTTGTGCAGTATAATTATTTCTCTACTATGTACTCTGTTCCATAGATAGATGTAACCATCCTTGAATAAATAACACACTGTTAAATTGTGGCACAGGCATAATATATTTTGATATAGCAGGAAGTAATCCAGTCCCAGCAATTGTAGAACTTAACAAATCTTTTCAGAAAGTTTTTCAGTGTCTGGAAGTTTCCGTTGCTCTGCATCCTCTCTATCACTTAGTATTATCAGGTTTTTAAAATCTTAACTGTTATTTTAGGCGTGTAGAGATAATCACATTGACGTTTCAATTAGAATTTCCTAGTCATTAAATATCTTAATCACATATTTATTTATTTACTGTTTATATGTTTTCTTTGTTAAATGTCAGTCCTGTTTATGGCTAAATCTCCCTTCTATTGAGCTTTAAGTGTTTTTCATGATCTGGATATCATTGATTTACCCATTTATATTTGTAAATATAATTGCACAGTTGTGCTTGGCTCTTCAAATTCCTTAAAGTTATCTTTTGAAAATAATAATAATAATAATAATAATAATAATAAGGTTCAGTTTATCTTTCATATTTTATTAGTATTATTTTTTAGCTTATCATTGTTTTAAATTATAGCTTGCCTCTTGGCACCTCATGTTAATCTTTTTTAACTCAATGTCAAAACACTGGTTTGTTTTTCCTAAGTGTTTGTTCTTCTGCAATTTTTGAAGTCTGCCGCTTATGTATATACATCTATGCTTCACTTTAAATTTTAGTTTTAAGTATTTCTTTTTTTTCCTTTGTTTTCAATTACTTGCAGTATCATTCGTTGAAAAATGATTATTTTTCTCTTGAATGACTTTGGCACTGCTGGTAAAAATCATTTGACTTAGTATGTACATGTTAATTTCTCAGCTCTCTACGTTGTCCCACTCCTTTGTATGTTTATCCTTCTGCAATCCCACACTGTTTTAATGACTGTACTTGTACAGTGAGCTTTGAAGAGTAAGTCCTCTAACTAGATACTTCTTTTTATATATATTTTTTAACGTTTTATTTATTTTTGAGACAGGGAGAGACAGAGCATGAACGGGGGAGGGTCAGAGAGAGAGAGGGAGACACAGAATCTGAAACAGGCTCCAGGTTCTGAGCAGTCAGCACAGAGCCCGAAGCGGGGCTCGAACTCACGGACAGTGAGATCGTGACCTGAGCCGAAGTCGGACGCTTAACCGACTGACCCACCCAGGCTCCCCATACTTTTTTTTATATTAATTGTTTAGCTCTCCTAGTCCCTTAGGACTATTTTTTTGCATATACATTTGCATATACATCTTAGAAAATGTTTGACAATTTCTATAAAAGTATAATTAAATTTTCATTGGAATTTGGTTAAATCTGTATCAATTTCTGTAGAATTGAAGTGTTAACCCTGTACAATCTTTTGGTCCATTAATATAGCATATCTCTTCATTTATATATGTTTTTTTTAATCTACAACAATATTTTGCAGATTCAACAATGTCTTGCCCATATTTATGTAAATATATCCACACATATTGTATATTTTATGTTATTGTAAATTATATAATTTGCAAATGCTTATTGCTGGTCCAGGCAAAAATAATCGATTTTCTACATTGACCTTGTACCTTGTGACCTTGTTATAGTCATGAATTAGTTCTAATAATTCCTTTGTAGATTTTTCAGGGTTGCCTGCATACTCAATTGTGTTACCTATAAATGAAAAGAGTATTCCTCTCTATTTACTGGTATGCCTTTTATATCTTTTTCTAGCTTTAATCGCCCTGGCTGGGGGCTCCCTTATAATTGTTAAATAGAGAGTAGGTATCCTTCTCTTATTGCAGATTTTACAAAACAAAATATTCAGTATGTCACCATTAAGTGTGATATTAATCACAGGTTTTTCATAAATGCCTATATTAGTTTGCTACGGATGCTATAAGAGAGTACCACTTCCTGATTAGCTTCAACAGCAGAAATTTATTTTCTCACAATTTGGGAGGGTAAAAAGTCCAAGACCCTAGTGTTCACATGGTCAGCTCCTTCCGAGGGTCACTGAGGGAAGGATGTGTCCAGACCTCACTCCATGGTTTGTAGATTGCTCTATTTACCCTGTGTCATCCCATCATCTTTCCTCTGCACATTTCTGTGTCCAAATCGCCTCTGCTTATGAGAACATAAATCATACTAGATTAAGCCCACCTCAATTACCTCACTTTAACTGAATTACCTCTGTAAAGACCCGATCTCCAAATACGGAGAATGCATCTCTCATTCTGAGGTATTAAGAGTTGGGACTTCAATACATGAGTTTGTTTCTGTTGTTATTTTGGGGGGAGGAGGAAGATGAAGAATGCAGTCAAGATATAGACATTGGATATTTGAGGAATTGGAAAAACACTCAAAATAAAGCATTCAATATAAAAATTGAGACAAGAAATGTATGACTTCAACTTCGTGATATGATTGTGTACTTTCTTGAAGAAAATATACCAAATACTGAGTTTTTCTCTAGATTAATCTTTTTAAACCTTTTTTTCACTCTACATTTCCTTATTTTTTAACACAAATTGTGCCTTGTGAAATTAAAAAAGAACACACCACAGTCACGCATTTCATGAAAATGTGGTTCCTTTATTTTCCATATAATTGATCTAATGTGGCACTCACTGTTCCACTGTCAGTGGAATCAGGAAGAAAAGTAAACCTGTCCCTTAGGGTACTCCTTTACATCCGGTGGGAAGACACACTTCCAGAGTAGGACGGTAACTTGCAGGTATCTGTGGCCTCTTTGGAATAACGGAGGATTGTTAAGGTTTCTCTCCCCGTCTCCCACTCCAGGAAGGTAGCTGCGGAGCTCAGCAGGTGACATGCACCCTCTCTAGCCCCACCCGCTGTGCCTCTGGTGGGAGCTCTCCACTCCTAGTCCGGGTCCGCAGGAACTCGCCAGAGGCAAGCAGAGCCGCACCTGGATCCCTGAGGCCTGATGGGAGCCTTTCCAGGTGCGTTCTATAAACTACAGCAATCCTGGAGTTGACCTCGCGCAACTGGCGCTGCAGCACCGCCTTCTACAAGGGGGCGGCTCCTCTCAGCGCTTTCCTCTCTGGCTGTTTTTCTTGGGTTTCTCTCTGTCTCCCGTTCTCTTTATCCCGCACCCACCGTCGGGGCAGCACAGAGTTGTCTTTCCAGTTGGTCTCAGCCTCCGGGAAGCATCGTGAGTTTGAGATTTTATTTATTTATTTATTTATTTATTTATTTATTTATTTATGTATTTATTTATTTATTCATTCATTCATTCATTCATTCATCCATCCATTTATTCATTTATTCATTTAATTTTTAGATCGCATATGTAAGTAAGGTTATACAGTGCTTCTCTGACTCATGTCACTCAAGGTCCCTCTGTGTTGTCATGAATAACTGAATAATATTCCTCTGTGTGTGTGTGTAATATTTTTTTTTTTACTCATCTGTCCATGGACACTTAGGTGGTTTTTTTGTCTTGGCTATTGCCAAGAATAATGCTGCAATGAACGTGGTGGGGGCCAATGTGTCTTTTTATACTAGGATTTTGTTTCTTTTGGATGTATACCCAAAAGTAGAATTATTGGATCATATGGTAGTTCTATTTTTAATTTTCTGAGGAACCTCTATATTGTTTTTCTGAGTGCCTGTACCAGTTTACATTTCCACAAACAGTGCACAAGTTTCCCTTTTTACTAACACGTGTTGTCTCTTGTCTTTTTAATAATAGCCATTCTAACTGGTGTGGTGATACATTTGGTTTTGATTTCCGTGATGATTACTCATGTTGAGCACCTGTTGACCATTTAAATCTCTTTTTTGGAGAAATGTTCAGGTATTTTGACCATTTTTAGTTGAATTATTATTTTATTTTCTTTTTTTGCTATTGAATTGTATGAGTTCTTAATATATTTTGGATATAACCCCTTATCACATAGATAATTTACAAATGTTTTCTCCCATAGGTTACATTTTGGTTTTGTTGATTGTTTCTTTTGCTGCACAGATTTTTTTCTTCAATGTAGTCCCACATGTTTATTTTTTATTTTGTTGCTAGTGGTTTAAGATCATATCCAAAGAAATCATTGTTAAGACCCATAGCAAGAAGATGTTTTTCTATCTCCTCTCTCTCTGCCCCTTCCCCTGCTCACTTGGGTTCTCTTTCTCTCTCCCTCTCTCTCTATATAAATAACTAAGCATAAAAAATAAATAAAATAAGTGAGATTGTTTCTTTTTCAGATGATATGTTGTGAATGTAGAGAAATGTAACTGATTTTTATATGTTGGTTTTGTAATGCAGTCGATCCATTATTGAATTCATTGGTTATATCCAAGAGTGTTTTGGTAGTGTCTTTAGGATTGTCTATTTATAAAATTATGTGATCTGCAAGTAGAGACAATTTTACGTCTTCATTTACAATTCGGATGTCTTTTCCTTCTTTTCCTTGCCTGATTGCTATGGCTAGGACTTCTGGTACATTTTGAATAGGAGTGGTGAGAGTGGGTACCCTTGTCTTGTTCTTGATTATAAAGGAAAAGCTTTCAAATTTTCACCATTGAGTCTGATGTCAGCTGTGAGATTGTTATAAATGCACTTTATTAGGTTGAAGTATATTCCTTCTATATCTAACTTAAGAGTTTTTACCATGAATCAATGTTGAATTTTGTCAAATGCTTTTTTTTTTGCGTCTGTTGAGATGGTCATATGATTGATATGTTTTATTTTATTAATGCAATGTATCACCTTTATTGGTTTGCATATGTTGAACCATCCTTGCATCCAGGGAATAAATTTCAGTTGATCATAGTGTATGCTTCTTTAATGTGCTGCTGAATTTGTTTTGCTAATATTTTATTGAACATTTTTGAACCTATTCATGAGGGATATTGACCTATGTTAGTGTCCTTATCTGGCTTTATCATCAGTGTTATACTGGCCTCAGAAAATAAGTTTAGGAGTGATCCCTCCTTTTCAATTTTAAAAAATGAGCTAGAGAAGAACTGGTGTTAATTTATCTATCAATATTTGGTAAAATTCAACAATGAATCCATCTGGTATTGAGGTTTTGTTTGTTGGAAGATGTGTGATTACTGATTCAGTCTTATTATAATGGATCTGTTCAGATTTTCTATTTCTTCCTGATTCAGTCTTTTGAAGGGACACAGTTTAGCCCATAGCAAACCTTTTGATAAGTTAATGAAGTTGATGAGACTATGTTCATGGATGAATGTTGAGTTTAGTCCAATCTTCTTTATTATCCATTAAAATGACTCTATTCTTTTTCCTTAATAGTCCATTGATATACTGGATTACATTAATTGATTTTCTAATTTTAACCAAATCTCACTTTATCACGATTTATTATTTGTTTTCAATATTGCAGAATATGACTTACTAGGATTTTATTGTAGATTTTTGCTTCCATGCTCTTATAAGGATATTACTCTTTAATTTTCTTTTATTGCTTATCTTTTTCTGGTTTTGGTACCAAGGTATAACTGGTCCTACAAAATGATTTGCAAAATATTCTTTACTAATTTGTGTAGAATTGATATTATTTCTTTCCTGTATTTTTGATAGATTTATACTACTTCCATTATCTTGTCTTGGAATTGTTGAGAAAAGCATTTCAACTATAATTCAATTTTATTAATTCATAATGGGAACTTTAGGTTTCCTATATAGTTTAAAATGAGCTATAGTAGTTTTATTGTGTGTAAAAGATAGTTGAATCAGAAGATGTTGTGGAAGAAAAGAAAGGTCTGCCTGTGCAGGCCTGAAAGAATTTTGAAAGATGCAAGCTGGAGAAGTTGTTGAAATATTTTTTTTCTTTCCTCTTCAGGCCAAATTCTCACATATCAAAGAATGCTAAAAGGAAACCAGAGAACTGAGATAATTTTGCCACACTTCTTGTTGAGGTTATGCAAGGGATCCTCCTCAGAGTTGCCTTTGAAACAATCGCATAATGTCCAGTGTATTAACAGAAACAGGGGCGCCTGGCTGGCTCAGTCGGTTAAGTGTCTGACATCGGCTCAGGTCATGATCTTGCGGTTTGTGAGTTTGAGCCCCGCGTGAGGTCTGTGCTGACAGCTCAGAGCCTGGAGCCTTGCTTCAGGTTCTGTGTCTCCCTCTCTCTCTGCCCTTCCCCTGCTCACACTCTGTCTCTCTCTGTCTTTCAATAGTAAATAAACGTTAAAAAAAAAAAAATTAAGCAGAAACAGAGAGCCTATGTTACTGTATACGGATACCTTCCTGCTAAAGAAGTTTTTGTTTGACTTGAGGACATATGACATATCTAGTCACTTGCTCTCCTAATCAGAACGCTGATAACCACAAATTTATGTTTTCCCCTAATAAAATATTAGAAAAGCCAAAGCTTTTTCTCTTAGCACAGATAATGCTTAGGTAATTTCTGATCTTACACTGTTTGTATTCCATAAAATCAAATCACTAAATTTAGTCCAAAAGATAAAAAATAATATTTCAGTGAGACATCTATACATTTTGTTTGCCTTTAGTGAGGGTTATGTATATTCTAGGGTAAAATGAAGTAAACTTCAATGAAATGGGCCAATTAGAAATATCAGTTATTTTCCCCCATAAAACCTAATATCAAGTCACTATGCTTAAGTCACAATTTTTTGTTGACTTTTTTGTAGAGTCATGTTTTCATAATATTTTTTCAATAACTCCTAGTATTTTAATTTTGAAAATCAGTATTTGAATTTTAAAGAGAGTTAAATTATTGCAACAAATTAATGTAACTGGACTATAAAAATAAATTTAAATAGAATTTTAAACTGTATACATATTTAGCAAAATATAAAAGAAAAGAAAATATCACCTTTATGTCTATAAGTCTTCTTTAACTAATAGAATATGATAATGCTATAAAAATATGCACACAGCCTAATTCTAACTCATATAAATAAGCAATTCTTTGAAAGTTAAAAAAATATCATTACTTTGTTTGCTTTTGGTGTTCCATTTTCAAGTAGTGACTTTCAGAAAGTTTGACACTGAACCAAAATTTTCTGCGTAACTAGTATAGAATACACTATAACAGTCTTAGGAAACAGTCTAACACATATATGGCATATAGAATATCTTTATGAAAGATATTTATACTTACAGTAAAACCTTGGATTGGGAGTAACTTGTTCGGTGAGTGTTCCACAAAACGAGCAAACAGTTCTAATAAATTTTAACTTGATAAATGAGCGATGTCTTGCAATAGTAGTGACACCAAATGATCACAACTGAGTCAATGATTCTTCTCTCTCTCTCTCGGGTGATCATCTTCCATACTCAAATGCTCAGTCTTAGGCCATGGTGTTTGGTTGAAATAAGTGATTTTTCTGAACGTTCGAAGGTGCCCACAATTGACAGTAGTGTACTTTTTGTCACCTCAAAGCACCTATGGATTGTCTTTTGCTTTTCCATACAAGAGTAAACTTAGGAATGCTTTGCCTCATTCTAGGTCATTGGATAGGTTCCTTTGCCATATTCTATGTCATTGGATAGGATAAAGTTTCATGAAAAGAAAAAGATTCCATTGAGCTAATAGACAGCAGTGACTCCGTTAGCGATAGTGAAAGCCATCCTACACAATAACTCTCCTCTTTCTTGGCTCCCTCACACCAGCCACAAAGGTTTAAGTGCAGGTCAATTTATTTTCCTTTATATTTTATATTTTCTTTATTATCTTATATTACAGCATTTTTATATGAATATTTTTGGGTTTTGGAATGAATGATCTTAGTTTCCATTATTCCTTATAGGGAAATTCACTTTGATATACAAGTGCTTTGTATTATGAGCATGTTTCTGGAACGAATTATGCTCACAAACCATGGTTTTACTGTATATGTATTCTCTACCTGATTCTTAATACATATTTTAATTCATTCCATTTTCTTTTGGACATATTCTGATAATCTTTCATCAAGCAATTGTTGATAATTAATTTGGGACTTTCAAATGTGTTTAGTACACAGTCTAATGGCAGAATTTTTGGTTCTTCTTTTTAGGTGTCCTGTACTTTTTTTCTAATTTCACATCAAAGCTCATTTTTACTTCAATTTCTGGTCCAGGAATTATCCAAAATCTTCGTATTGTCATTTTTATATGTTATTTATTTAACAACTGATAATACTAATTATATTTTAAAAAGATAATTTAGTAATTTTATATGTTATTATTTTAAATATTCAATAATATACAGAGTTAACTTTTTAACCCCCAAATAGTAAACCTGTTCTGTCTTAAACTTATTTAATTTAATAATTTACCCACGGAAGTTTAACTTAACCAAGAATTATTTTGTAAAATGCTTATATAAATATATAAAACTTACTAAATAACATTTTGGTCACTTTTGATAAAACAAATTCCTATATACATATTACCTATAATTTCTATCTATCCATTGAATGTAAGCAGATATTTATTTTTAATTACATTTTAGTCCTAAAAATATAACTCCTCTTATTATCAGCATGTATAATAGTTTCCTTATTATCTAAAAATAAATTATTATAGGGGCGCCTGGATGGCTCAGTCGGTTAAGCAGCCGACTTCAGCTCAGGTCATGATCTCCGTGAGTTTGAGCCCTGCGTCGGGCTCTGTGCTGACAGCTCAGAGCCTGGAGCTGTTTCAGATTCTGTGTCTCCCTCTCTCTGACCCTCCCCCCCGTTCATGCTCTGTCTCTCTGTGTCTCAAAAATAAATAAACATTAAAAAAAATTAAAAAAAATAAAAAAAATAAATGTTTATACAAAATCATGTCTTTTGATGTGGTCATAAGAAATCAATATCTTCAACACAGTCCTATTATCAAATCGTTAGCATCTGTCACTGCATATCAAACAACTGTTCTCATCTAGCTATAAGGTGCCTATAAGATCACATTTCTCTGGTTGTGAATACGGAGTCAGTAGAAGATATCACAGTGACGTAGTGTGGTGGTTGTGAAGTCAGATGGGAATCAAAAATCAAGCTCTAGAGCTGGCTTGCTGTGAGATCTTTAGACAAATGAATTAATCTTTCTGCTTTGCTATCTTTACCTGTAAAATATTGATGGCAAGTATATCATGGGATTCTTGTGAGGATGAAATGATTCAAAATATGTAAAATTTTTGGAACAGTACCTGAAACATAGGAAACCCATAGCATTATATATATGTGCCCTCTGTAAAACATAAGATGTGGTTGTTTCTTATTATTTCCACTATTATTTTGTAGTTTCCACTGGCATTCTTTGGAGACCAAAATTCCTTTGAAGCTTTGTAAATGTGCTCAGTTCAAACATCAATATTGATTTTCTAACCCTAAAGTTAGTATCATGCATGTTGTGCTTTGATTGGCTAAACCTTAAGAACTGCGACGTTTAAACTGAAATGAGCAAGGGTGCCTGGGTGGCTCAGTTGGTTAAGTGTCCGACTTCATGGTCATGATCTCATGGCTTGTGAGTTTGAGCCCAGCTCGGGCTCTGTGCTGATAGTCCAGGGCCTGGAGCCTGCTTCGGATTCTGTGTCTCCCTCTCTCTCTGCCCCTTCCCCACTTGTGCTCTGTCTCTCTCTATCAAAAATAAATAAATGTTAAAAAAAAATTTAAACTGAAATGAGCATAATAAGTTAAAGAACAAAGAAATCGAAGTTAACAAATAGGCCAATCATGTGTATATAAATAATATGGCAGAAAATCAAAATGTGTCCCCTTCTGCTTATACTTGAGGAAGCACAGCAGATTATTTTCTCATATTTGCATATATATATATATATATATATATATATATATATGTAAAAACTAAATATATAACTATATATATAAAACCTTATCTTGCTGTCTCTCTCTATATATATAACATAACATACAATGTATATAACTAAATAATTATGCAACATGTATAATTTCTCTACACACACACACACACGCAGACACAATTGTTTCATCAATAAAATATTAATTCATTCTTCAGATTAAGAATATTCACTAAAAATTGTCTGTAGTTTCTATTTCTTTTACAAGTGGAAACTGTCTTCCAAGTTTGTCTCCTTTGCTAAAAGGAGCCACACAGATAAATGACCATTCCTCAAATTTCCTAATTAACTTCAGTCAAAGAATATTTACAACACATATCCTGAAAGGTAAGTGGCTTACTGGTAACTGTTCTGTTCTTCATGCCAATCTAAAATTATCTCCGCAAGTAGACCTTACAGTGATGTCGAGTTTTGAGAGAATAAGTTATCATTTATTTCTGTGCCCCCAAAAGCCACCATTGGATACCTTGAAGGAAAATGAAGGTGGTACTTGTAATTCTGAGAAATTTAGGACTAGAATACAAACATAAATTATATATTTTTTAATCAGTTGAAACCCCATTTTGTTGAGCTGAACATGTTAAGCCACATTAAATTTTACAATTTATTATAATGACAGGAATAGCAAAAGCATTTAGTCATCCAAGGAGGATTTCTACACAAATGTTGAGTGCTTCATGCTATGTATCAGATATTCTCTATGCTAAAAGAAATGTAGAACTCTTTAGGCAGACAAATAATGTGCACATTATACCTTTATAGAAGACATGTGGCTACGTATAATCAGGGGTTAAATTGCAGTTTTGGTTATCTATTACAATTAGCAGCTATAAGTAAAGTATTTTCTCAGTTTTTTTTTCATGAAGATATTACCTAATAATGCCTGTGATATTTATGAGTACAAAGATAATACATCTCAGTAAAACCAAACCAATTTTCTGAATGACATGAAATAGTATTGAAAGCTTTTTTTTTAATACACTAATATTTAGATTAATGATTAAGATTTACTTCTAGAATAGACAAAGAGTCTTTGGCTGTTGATGAGATTGTTATCTAACATCTTTGATAAATAAATTAATATAGTACTTTCCTGTATGCTTCCTACTTTACTTTCAAATGAAGAAACACATTCTATATGCTTTTAGTGGGAAGCAAAATAAACTGATATCAACATATTATAGGTTTCTTCCACCCTAGTTCTGTCACTTTCTTTAGAAAAGTTTCTGTTCTGCTTGAACTCATTGGAATTATTTTCTAAAATAAGATTTCAGATTAGATGATCTCAAAAAAAATTTACAGATAAATTATTAAAGGTGTAAAGTGGATTTTCAAAATTACATGATGCAAAATCTAGACATATTGTACTCAAACTGTAAATAATCAAAGGTAAAGAAAAAATTTGAAAGGAGAAAAATGAGAGGAAGAACCAACCTTATGAATAAAGAAGCAAAGAGAAGAATTATGTCTGACTTCTCAGAAATCACGCAAGTGAGAAGAGTTGAGTGAAATATTTAAAGTGTTGAGGAAAGAAAACCACCAACCCAGAATTCTGTGCCTGTGAAATTTTTCTTTAAAACTGAAGGAGAAATAAAGACTTGCTCAGAAAAAATAAATGAAGAAGAATTATTTTTTTGCCAGTACATCTGCCTCAAAAGAAATGTTAAAAGAATTTCTTTAAAGAGAAAGAAGATTATATAAGTCAGAGACTAGGATCTACATAAAGAAAGTAAAAGCATCTGAGAAGAAATAAATGAAGGTAAAATAGGAACTTATTGTTTTTATTTTTTTAAATATTTTATTTATTTTTGAGAGAGGGAGAAAGTGTGAGCGGGGAAGGGGCAGAGAGAGGGAGACACAGAATCCGAAGCAGGCTCCAGTCTCTGAGCTGTCAGCACAGAGCCCAACACGGCTCAAACCCAAGAAACACGAGATCCTGACCTGAGCTAATGTCAGATGCTTAACCACCTGAGCCACCCAGACGCCCCTAGAAACTAATTCTTATTTAACCCAACAGATAACAATGTGTTTATAATAAAATTATATTCAATTATGTATGCTTATGCATCTATATATGCTTATATAGAAGTGAAATAAAGATATTAATAATGCAAACAAGAAGAGGGAGGAATTATAAATATTTTACTATTATAAGGTGCCTGGACTACCCATGAAGAGGCATATGTTATTTAAAAGTCGACTTGGGGGGCGCCTGGGTGGCTTGGTCGGTTGGGCGTCTGACTTCGGCTCAGGTCATGATCTCACGGTCCGTGAGTTCGAGCCCCGCGTCGGGCTCTGTGCTGACAGCTCAGAGCCTGGAGCCTGCTTCCGATTCTGTGTCTCCCTCTCTCTCTGACCCTCCCCCATTCATGCTCTGTCTCTCTCTGTCTCAAAAATAAATAAACGTTAAAAAAAAAAAAAAAAATTAAAAAAAAAAAGTCAACTTGGGTTGGTTGTAAATGTATGTTGCAAACTCTAGGACAAATACTTTTAAAAATATAAAAAAATATATCATTGATATACTAAAGAAGTAGAGGAGATGGAATCATATCACATGCTCACTTAAAACTACAAAAAATAGAAAAATTGTGGAAGCCAAAAACATGAACAAAGAGCAAAAGGCAAGAAATAGTAAAACAGTAATGAATATAGTAATTATTAATCTATCAATAATTACTTTAAATATCAATGGCCTAAATGCACCAATTTAAAGGTAGAGACAGAGTGGATTGAAAACTGAGAATCAACCATGTATTTTCTACAAAGAACTCCTTTTAAATATAAAGACACATACAGATTAAAGTAAAGGAGTGAAGAAGGATGAACCATACTAACACCAATAAAAAAAAGGGAGTTGCTAATTTGCAGAAAGAGCAGGCTTCAGAGTAGGGACATTGAGTATGCACCTAGTAACAGTGTCTAAAGTACATGATACAAACAGTGTCTAAAGTACCTGCAAAAACTGTGGGAAATAGATGAATCTACTGCCATAGTGGACACTTTAATACCCATCTATCAGAAATGGACAAATATATGGGAAATCTCTGCACCTTCCCTTTGATTTTGTTGCAACCTAAAGCTGTTTTAAAAATAAAGTCTTAAAAAAATTCTTAATTCTACTCTTAGAAAAAAGGGGGTGGTGCAAAAAAAGGGGGTGGTGCATACAGATGAACATCAAAATTGGAAAAATAAAATATAATAGAAAAGCCAGCAAGGAACATCAAAATTGTCATTTCACCAAATAATAAATTGAAATACTTAAAATCTTTGGAGGAACATCAAAGTTATTGAAGGAATGCAATGAAAATGCCAATATTAGCAATCAAAAAACAAAGTGGTGAGACATTAATAGTGTACTTAAAAGTGATTAAGGATTAGTAGTTATTAAGGGGCATTCAAATAATAACTTGAATTCTGCTGGTATGTGCATAAGTTGGTTTAAAAAAAAAAAGAGTCTTTCTCTTAAACCCATTATTAATTCCCTTTCTAGGAATGTATCCAAGAAGAACTTCAGGATTTTAGATAAGGATTTCTGAACAAAGATGTGCATGGCTCTTTATAATGAAAAAAATAGCGATTCCTTCTCAATGAGGCCAACTCTGACCATCATATCTTACTTCAACCTCATTGTAATCCTTTTTATACAGTCCCTTTTTTTCCAGGATAATTTTCACCTGCTAGCATGCTGTTATAATTTATTAATTTACTATTGTTATTATGTTTTGGCTATTTCGTAGCATGGGAATATAAGCTCTCTGTGTCCAGAGATTTTTTAATCAAATTTTGTTGACTGATATATTCCAAGTGCCAAGAATAGGCCTGTCTATAGGAAGCACTCAGTAAATATTTGGTGACTAAAAAAAATATCAAAAATATAAGAATGATCTATAAATATAATTAAATATTACAAACCATAATTTTGTTTTTCAAAATAAAACATGAGATATTTAATTATAGGTAGGTTTGTATTAACGTATATGTATGTGTGTGAGAAATCAACACAACATTGTATATTTATAGTGATCAGAATCATCACATATGTATGTGTGTATACAGAGTAAAAGAATGCTAATGCCTAATGGTAGAATTAAATATGATGTTTATTTTCCTTTCATTTCTACCTCCAAATATTATAAAATTATTACATATTGGAAGTATCAGGCTAGCCATGGCTTGACTTATATAGTCGTATAGTAGTATAAGTAAGATGTATTTCAGTATTAGATATTTAAGGAATTATACAGAGACAGAAATAGCTTAGTGTATAGATTTGAATGAGGGAAGAAAGGAAACATTTGATGTAAAATGGTATGCTACATACAGTTGTGTACAGTGAAGGTTCGGAACTTTAAAAAAATACACAGGTTCATAAAGCTATTGCCTTCCCCAAATCACCAGCATCCCTTGGCTGGACTATTTACCACAATGGTCCCCAGTTGATTTCCTGTTTGCACACTTACCCCCATAATCTATTCTCCACAAGGCAGCCAGAAGGGATTTACAGTCTGTCATTTTTCTTCTCAGAACTCTCCAAGGACTTCCTATATCACTTAGGACAAAAATCAAAAGTTCTTAACATTGTATACATGGTCCTTCTATAGGATCTGAAACATCTTCCACCCAATTCTTTTTTTTTCTTTTTTTAACATTTATTTATTTTTGAGAGACAGAGAGAGATAGAGCACAAGCAGGGGAGGAGCAGAAAGAGGGAAACACAAAATTTAAACAGGCTCCAGGCTCTGAGCTGTCAGCACAGAGCCTGACGTGGTGCTTGAACCCACGGACTGCGAGATCATGACCTGAGCTGAAGTCAGCCACTTAACCAACTGAGCCACCCAGGCACCCCTCTTCCACCCAATTCTGTGATCAAATCACATCATGACAAAAACTTCTCTCACCACCAACCCACAGAAAACTCACAGTCTCTTCTAATCTGCTTTATTTTTTTAATCACTGGAATTGTTGCTACCTGATTCATATTATGATATAGTACATATGCCTTATATATATACATTTAATAAATACACATGCATACATACATACATGTATGTGTACATATACAGATGTAGATCACACATATGTATGTATACGTACATACCTAGTACAACTATATATTTTATACTCCTAGTATACTTATATTTATGAATATCATACATTTAATATCTGTATTTGACTACCTGATGTGTGTGCCTGTGTATCATTTATTTTCTCTCAGTCTTTTGCCATGAAAGTATAATTTCCATGGAAGAATACATTTAGTTTTTTTTTTTAGTTCAACCCTGCATTTCTTTATCTAATTGAAGGTCCTGCATGTGCATAGAAATTAATGAGTAATTGTTTGATTAGTGAGTACTAGATAAATCATGAAATTGATGCACTTTTTTGTGTTCAATCTTGCTACTTTAATAAGGAAGATTTTATGACTGATACCTGAATACAGTGTGAAAGACATTGCAAACCTACCTACTTATATCGAGGTCTATTTATCCACTCACTTGACCAGTTTGCTGTCCTACCAATCTGCCTGTATCTCTGACCTACCTTTATGCTTAGGTTATTCAGTGGCTTAAAGCTAGGTGCCTCTATCTTAAGTGATTTTCTCTGCAACTGCTGCTGTGCCTTTATGTTCTCTGCCCAGCTCTGTACAACTGCGAAACTTGCTAAGAAAAAAGGAAGTTGAAGAATTCACTGTGGCATTCTAATTTTAGCTAATTCTAATAAACCCTATTCATATATCAGAGGCGGTGAAAGGAGAGGTTAAAAAAAAATCTGTATGGATTATTTCACACACCCCATGGGAGCCTGGCTTTATATGATTTTAAGTGACTAATTCCTCTTGGCCGGTTTTGACAGGATTAGATCTGACTGAGAATCTCTCTTAACATGATTATATGATTATTTGAGATTCTGCTTTTATTGCTCTTCTTCCTACATCTTTTCAATTGGGAATGAGAATCTCTAGAATTGTGTATGTTGGTATCTAGAATTTTGTGAGTCTTAGCACAGCAGCCTTTGAAATGTATAAATTTTAGGACATACTCATGAAGGTGATTATCGATGCTCTGTCTAATCAAGTACATGTGTTTCATAGTCTGTACATTCTAGGTTTATACTGAGTGATTATGTAGAAAATATTATGCCTGAATTTTCTGTGGTATAGAAAAAATACCTTATTTTTACAAGCCTGATTCATGTGTTCAGAATGGCAAGATTGTTGATTAGTACCCTGCCAAACAAACAGTCCCAGGCAACATTATTCTTAATTTAAGTTGCCAAGCCCTTAATTTCATTTGCCAATATCTTTCTTTCTTAAAAAGCTAAGGAAAGAACTTTGGTATCTTTATGAGAATTATTAAGAGACTATTTCACATCCTGTGAGTTTTAAAAACCAGTTTGGAACGCCTTTACATCAGCAATTGTCTCTTAAAATGTTAAATAGAATTCTCACATTAGACTTGGCTTAAGCTAATGGTGATTTATAATTTAGAACATTGTCTATGTTTATAAAATAATACATATATGAATGAGTTTTGCAAACAAAGTGGAATACTTGAGTTTTCCAAAGGATGCCTCTTTCAAATCCAAGCAAAGAACAGTGGTCTTGGGTGAAATATTTCTCCTAAGAAAAACATTATTTTTGTTCATTATCTTGTTCATTTGAACAGTGTTCGCTTGAACAGTGAGGCAGAAGGATATAAGTATATTCATCTTTTAGAAATGGAAACATTCTTACTAGGCATCAAGTAAAACAAAGTTCAAATATATATTGTTTCAGAATGTCTAAACAATTTTTAAATCTTAATTGTGTGGCAGATATATAGGTAACAATGTAGCAACAAGCATTAATGTTTTCTAGAGTTATTTATTGTCATTCCATAAGACTGAGAGTTGGATGAAGTAGCTGATAGTAAGATAATGAGAGTTGCCAACACAGAGAATCTATTGATGTAGTTGCAACGATTGGGGAGATATTTCAAGGGTAAAAAAAAAAAAAAGACAAACTAATCCTGGTCAAAATTGAATTATAGGAACATCTGTAGGAGACAGGGAGGTGAAATAGATGGTAGAATCATGTCAGAAAGGCGGTAAATGTATAGAGATCAAATTTATGGATAATTCAGTCAACTGAGTAACCCAACTAACGGTTTTCTGGAAAGTGCAGATCAGGAAAATATATTCTCCAAGTTAGTAGATAGGCGTATCACCCCAAAATTGTCAGTGTATACTCCATTATTGGATTTTGAATCATCACTAAACGGACAAAGAAATTGAAAAGAGAAAAAAAATGTGACAGTATCTGGATAGTATATTTGTGGCTATGAAGTCATTATTACTGTTATTCCTTCTAAATCCTGTAGGTGCCTTGAATTTTATCTGTTTCCAAATTTGGATTCTAATCTTCTTGTCATTTACGTGATATATCGTCCTCCCTGTCCCTCATTTATCTTCCAGTGCATTTCCTTTAGCCTAATTTCAATTTCACAAAGTTAAGATATGTACTACAGTTAAGAAGACAGAAGATTAAGTTATAACTACAGATAAGATATTTTATGCTACCTAATAATCACAGTCTTTTGACCCAGAAATTTTAAAGCTAGTCGAAACTGTAACTTAAAAATTGCTGCAGCAGCTGATATATTTATCTCAATGTAGCTTTCGCACATGTATTTTTTGTTTAATGATAGGGTAGTGGTGCCTGGGTGGCTCCAATGGTTAAGCCTCCAACTCTGGTTTTGGCTCAGGTCAAGAGCTCACAGTAAACTGGTAGACCTCACGGTAGGGTTCTTGGGTTCAAGCCCCACCCTGCACTGTCAGTGCAGAGCCCCCTTGGGATTCTCTGTCTCTCCTTCTGTCTCTGACCCTCTCCAACTCTCTGTTGCACATGCATAATCTCTCTTTCTCCCTCTCTGTCAAAAATAAATAAGTAAACATAAAATAAAAGGGGTAAAAATTAAAGTTTATATTTTTTCTCTTTTTTTTTTTTTTTTGTTTTGTTTTGTTTTATTTATTTTTGGGACAGAGAGAGACAGAGCATGAACGGGGGAGGGGCAGAGAGAGAGGGAGACACAGAATCGGAAACAGGCTCCAGGCTCCGAGCCATCAGCCCAGAGCCTGACGCGGGGCTCAAACTCACGGACCGCGGACCGTGAGATCGTGACCTGGCTGAAGTCGGACGCTTAACCGACTGCGCCACCCAGGCGCCCCTCTCTTTTTTAATATAATTTATTGTCAAATTGGTTTCCATACGACACCCAGTGCTCATCCCAACAAGTGCCCTCCTCCCTGCCCATCACCCACTTTCCCCTCTCCCCCACCCGCCATCTACCCTTAGTTTGTTGTCAGTCCTTAATAGTCTCTTATGGTTTGCCTCCCTCCCTCTCGGTAACTTTTTTTTCTCCCTTCCCCTCCCCCTTGGTCTTCTGTTAAGTTTCTCAAGATCCACATATGAGTGAAAACATATGGTATCTGTCTTTCTCTGCCTGACTTACTTCACTTAGCATGAAATCTGGCCATTTGCAGCAATGTGGATGGAACTGGAGGGTATTATGCTCTTTTTTTAAAAAATGTTTATTTTTTTTTTTTTTGAGAGAGAGACAGAGACAGAGCACAAGCAGGGAGGAGCAGAGAGATATGGAGACACAGAATCCAAAGCAGGCTCCAGGCTCTGAATTGTCAGCACAGAGCTCAATGCAGGACTCCAACTGAACTCATGAACTGAACTGTTAGATCAAGACCTGAGCCAGTCAGATGCTTAACCAATCGAGCCACCCAGATGCCCCTGTTTCTTTTATTTTTGTTTAAATTAACTTCTGTTTTTCTCTTTTGTTGATAGAAATTTTAATAGCAATTTTTAATTTTTTTTATCAGAACTGCTTCTGGGAAAAATTTCTTCTTTAGTATAAATATTTGATAAATTACTTGAATTTTTGAGTTGTGGGTTTTCCTAAATTTTAAGCCCCTAAATACTGAGCACCTGTCTGTTATGCTTACCAAAAATATTCCTACATGAACTGGCACTTGTGAAGAATGAATGAATAAATGAATGAGTATATGAAGGAATGGTTACTTCCATTGGCTACCTATACATTGTTACTTCTAATGGTTATTTGGTTGATGTTTTAGATTTCTGGAGAGAGTAAAGGTCAGTAAACTATCAGAATGTTGTATATTCTCTGTGCTATGAAATGAGTTACAGAAATTCAAGTAGATCATTTGCTTAGAAAATAAAAACAGTATTTTGCAGGTATTGTTTAATTGGCAATTATTCTCATACATGAATCCATTTCATTTAGATATTAAAATATAAATAATAATTATCTTTATTATGCTAACTATGGCAATAAATAACAAAAGCATTCATATCCATAAAGAAAAAAATGGTTTTCCAACTATCTATGCTGTCATTCATTGTATTAATAAATAAAGATGATAAATGGCCTAAATTGAGAAATTTAAAAGGAAAATACAATAAAGAGTTTTTACTAATTTTATTACTTCTTATAATTCTGGCTCTTGTTTTAACATGAACTAAATGTTCATATGTGTTCATTTAAGTTCCTAAATGCTTGCATTTTCTGGAAACCTATGAATTCAGACTCTAGTAGAAATATACAAATGCTGTGTGGAGACTCCATTTTTTCCTGATTTCCTCATTTGGAGTCACCTGGTCACATATATTTTAAGCATACATACATGAGATTTCACTCTCATAAGTATCACTGACTAGGTATTATAAAATGGAATAAAATGGATATATTTTAATGATCACATTTTCCAAATAGAAAGATTTAATCATTTATACAAAATTTTTAGAATTCTACTTTGGCCATGATAAATTGACCCATCTCTATAGAAATTATCTTCATCCTTAAAACAAAAACAAAACCATTCATCTAAGAGCTATTGATAAAGATAATGGGCCGCCATGATTTTTAAAATTCAATCAGAGATTGATTTTAATCTCTGATTTTAATTTACTGTTTAAGACAATCCTCACTTAATCTCTGTTACTGTTTTACTGCTTTATTTTATTTTTGACCTTTTGATAAATTGCAGGTACATTTCATCGCGTTAAAATCTTTTGTTTCTTAGGATGGTAAGAGTTGGTACATGTGCATTTTATAAGTTTGAGATAGTGGTATTTTAGAAAAATGCCTCAATTAAGATGGGGTGCAAGATTTGGTTTGGAAAGTTCTTTCAATAAATCAGAACCAATGTTTTAAAATAAATATTTGCTAAATAATTTATTGACAAAGGGGCCACTTTGTTTTTTCAACCTGTGTCCACTGAGAAGTGAAAAGAACATAAACTTTGGAAAACAAATATGTTTGGATTTCAGATTCATAAATTCTTATGATTATGTGTGATCGTGATTATTTGACATTTCAGAGTTTGACTCCAGGGCTCACTGTAAAATGAGGGAAAGTATGCAAATATAAAATTATAAAGTTTGAATAAAAGTCTACAAAGAACCTTCCTCATAATTCCCATTATGTTTCTATACCTTGTTTGGTCATCTCTTGATCAAAATTGGAACATAAGAAACTACTAATTTTTCTATTAAAATGTCAGAGGACATAATGAATCCAAATCAACTATTGAATTGGATTTTTCTCAGTAGGATTATCTTACCTTTGGGGGATCAACTGAAGGGCGATAATGTTCATTCCTGTTGCGAAGTGTAATTTTATGATTGACCAAGGGGATGAATATCAGTGTTGTGCTGCTATTTTAGAATTCATTCCAGATTCTGAAGGTATGGAATGTTTTGTTCATGTTTGTTGAATGGATAAATGGATAGACAGAATGTTGATCGAATGAATGTGCTGGTTTTAAAATTTGTTCACAAATTCTTTGATATTCCACTCTTCAAAAGATGGAGTTTGATTTCCCTTCCCTTCAAAGTGCTTAGATTTAATGACTCTCTTTTAATGAACATAATCTGGGAAAAGTGAAGCAATGTGATTTTGAAAGCTAGGTTATAAACGGTGTAGCTCAGCCTGGTTCTCCTTCTCATTGCTCATTTTGGGAAAGGCAGCTGGCAGGCTACAAAGATAATCAAACCCCTTGTTTGGGAGAAACTAAGTCCCCCCCTCCCATGGTCATCTTTAATTGTTCAGCCATGTGAGTGTGTCACATTAGAAGTAGATCCTCTCCCTCTGATCAAGATTCAGCTGGCTATAGTGTTGGCTGACATTTTGACTGCAACCTATTAAAAGACCCTGAGTCAAAATCACCTAGCTAAGTCACTCCAAAATTTCCCACCTACAGAAACCGGGGATGATAACATTTGTCTCAAATAATAATCTTAATAGAGTGAATGAACAAGTAGAAGGTCTATAGAAAGCATAAGCATTTGTTCTGTGTAATTAGAAAAAGTGGTTACGATGTTAAAATTAGTATGGCAAAACTTGGTCTAGCCCTCGAATTAAAGATGACTTAGTACATTTAGATTTCTTTTTAACTATATCCCCTGCTTCTTTTCTTCCAAGCTCTCACCCAAACACCTCTGTGAATTGTTGGAGGAAATGAGAGAGGAGACTTGGTTTGGATCCCATAAAGTGGGAAAGTTGGATTATCTATTTTAGTCACTCTTTTTCACACTCTTGGAGGATCCTTATTTAAGTATGATCGCATTCAAATGCATCTGCTTGAGTTTGTGAATTTGCTTGAGTTGGCCCAAATTTGCTTCCTCTAAGATCTCTCTGGAGTTTGGAACCACCTGTGTTTCCAGATGACCAGTTAGAACCCGATTTGATGTGCTCCAGTATTCAGGAGCCTAGTTGTACCATCCTCTATACTTTTTAGATTCGACCACAGTGAAGGATTTTGCTATGCAAAGTGCTAAAATTTTGTGTGTCCCTGCATCCCAAGAGGTTTCCCCATGCATCATGATCTAGGATAGTTACAAGTATTTGTTTATTTTTTGCCACATGCCATACAACATCCCCATAATATCACTGTTCTTATCCCTTTACCTGGCATCTGTGTCTTTTTAGTGTAGACTTCTTATTTGAACATAGATTCTGACTTCTAGCATAAGGAAGTTTATATAGCAACAATTGAAAATGTTCTTCCATGGTTTTCTGGGGCATTTTGTCACAAAGAGGACAGAGTTTTCAGGCTAGGGTGTGGAACTGAGAAATAGTTTCTGAGGGTTGGCAGTGCTTCATAGTAATAAGCAAAGAACGTGTTGTATAAACATCCAAAGTGCTCATGTTGTGCTTAACTCTATATTCCTTGTGTCCCTTTGTTCTCCATCTTACAACAATGTCCTCAATGATGTATTAAAGATTTGAAGAGGTTAACTAAGTAAATGTTATCATAAGTCATGGAAGGAGGTATAGATGATATCCCTAAGTAAGGGAAACATAAGTTAGCCACCACTTACTATGCTTTTGGTATTTTGATAGGAGCTAAAGACTAAGTCTATGTTTTTTTATACAGGAAGGGCTAGTAATTTGTGGTGAGATCTGCTGCATTTTATTTACATTTAGACAGAAACACAATGTTACACAGAAAAGTTCTCTTTTCTGATTGTCCTTCTTATTTAGGTGCCTCCTCATCCCAGGGCTTCATTAATGCCTCTTCTCATAGGGAACAGCAATATTATAAATCATAACACAGCTAAGTATTGGATACTTCATATATTGTCCCACAAGGAATATATTCCTTCTAAGAAGGTCTTCCTGAAATGAAGAATGATATCCTGATGATGGAATGTCAAACACTGATGAATCATTGTAGGGGGATATTTGGACATAGGAAAATGTCCAAAATATTCAAGTTTTGCTGGATTAGCAACTCCATTCTCTATTTTTAAGATTGTCCCTATCATTCCTATATTATTATTAAAGAGCATGTACAACTGGAGTACCTTAAGTATCCGACTTTGGCTCAGGTCATGATCTCACGGTTCATGAGTTTGAGCGCCCCATCAGGCTCTGTGCTGGTAGCTCAGAGCCTGGAGCCTGCTTCAAGTTCTGTGTCTCCCTCTCTGTCCTTCCCCCACTCATGCTTGTTCTTTCTCTTTCTCTTTCAAAAATAAGTAAACATTAAAAACTTAAAACAAATAAAGAGCATGTGCAACTGTTTTCAAATTATAGCCATTAGCATGTTTTTTTTCTCAGCATAACATTTACAATTTCATTGTGAATCATTGTGGTGTACATTTTTTAAAACGGTATTAAAGTAGGAGTCAAGTAGTTTTTGTATATGAATCTGGCTTCCAGTTTATGCTATGTAACCATGGATAAGCCATTGAACCCACCTAACTTTCCATTTTTTTCTCATTAGAAAAAAAATGTAATAGGTGACATCTCATTGGAACTCTGCTAAGTTAAATGAAATAATTTATATATGTATATTTCCATATTTATATATATATATATATATACACATATTTGGTAGCAATGTCCTGCTTTACACTTCCTAAAATGTACCCATTAATTTCTGTGTTTCTTTTTTTCCTGAAACAAGAGAAGTTGTTTGTTTAATGGTAAATATATATATTTTTTCACTCACTTAGAAAAGTGAGATTTCTTTAGATCACAAAATATCAATAAAATTTATTTTCAAAAGTAAATTTTCTTAGTATTTTTACCTATATTGAATCCATTAGAGGTCTTCCATACCCTGTATTTGAAATACAAACCTATTTGTGAAAACTCCATGTAGTTCTTCCTTAAAGCTAACAAACAAAGAGGTAAGTACATGATCTCTTTAAAAACTATAATCCTATATATTTATAATTTTCCATGTTTTCCATTAAGAAAAAAAGACTTCTAATGACCTCATCAGAGTTTTATCCCAAAGAAGTGTTCTTTTGGAGGGGTGCCACTTTATGAATAGGCGTTTGCTCTTGTTAGCTGCTAAATGAGAAGTGAAAAGAAAGGCCCTTTAGGAAAATGCAATAAAAAGTGGTCCCAAAATGCATGTGCTATTTTTCATATAACGCAATGCTCTTCAAGTGTACTCTCATCAGACAACGTCAGTAAATATGTTTCAGTATCCTGGCTAGTACCATGGTTAGGATGAAACATCTTCTAAAATAGATGTCTTTATCTGTTTCTGGAGGAGCCAGAAGGAAGATGTTAGTTTGATTATTTATTGTTTCAAATACAAATGTTTTAAATGTCTATTATCTCCCTATCTTATAGTCTAACATTCCACACACAAATACTATGAACATAAAATTAATCCAGAATGGATCTGGACATGAGAGAAGACGGCACTGAGAGGAAAAAACTTTTTTCTTTGGTAATCTACTTCCACTGACCACATGTGTCTAATTTAAGGACAAAGGTCAAGAAATACAGAATCTTTTTAATTATAAAAAACATATAAGAAAGGGGCAAAAAAACAAGATATGAATACAAGCCAAAAGCAAAGAATGGGACTCAGGATGGCAGCATGCAGTAATTGTGTTGGAAATTTGAGGTCGCACAAGAGTAGATAAGATTGACATAAGATGAGGAAATGGTCATGGAGAAGAGGTTAAAGGGTAAGAGATCTTTCAGCATGAATGGAAAGGGTGGGAGGTGAAGTTAAATAAGCAAATAAATTTTAATTAATTTTATGACTCTTTAAGAAAGTGTGAGGCCTAGGGGTGCCTGGATGACTCAGTGGGTTAAGCATCTGACTTCAGCTCAGGTCATGATCTCATGTTTTGTGTGTTCAAGCCCCACATTGGGCTTTGTGCTGACAGTGCAGAGGCTGCTTGAGATTCTCTCTCCCTCTCTCTGCCCCTGTCCTGTTCATGCTCTCTCTCTCTCTCTCTCTCAGAGTGAATAAATAAAAAAATTAAAAAAAAAAGTGTGAGACCACACAAAATAGCCAACTCAAAGAATTCAGTACTAGTTTTACTAATATGTCAATACTTCTGTATTCTGTATATTCCTATATGTGATTCATATTCTAAAATGAATGCAAAGAAGAGTCTGTAATGATTCTTTATAAGAAATAAAAGCGTGCCACGTTAAGTAATATCAGGCTATACCTTTATACAATAAACAATATTGAATAGCTATCTTATATTTAGGCTTCTAAAGAGTCTAAAAATAAGGGGTTTGGATTTTTAAGTGAAGAATATAGTTTTAAGGAAATAGTAGAAATTTTAAAATTGGAGTGCCTGGGTGGCTCAGATGGTTAGGTGTCCGACTTTTGATTTTGGCTCAGATCACAATCTCATGGTTCATGGATTCGAGCCATGTGTTGGGTTCTGTCCTGACAGCACAGGTCCTGCTTGGAAAACTCTCCCTCTCTCTCTGCCCCTCCCCTGCTTGCTCTCTCTCTCTCTCTCGAAAATAAATAAACTTTAAAAACTGTAAATATATACTTTTTTTTTTTGCTTCACCAGTTCTTTGTATTTTTATTGAAACTTTTTTTTTTTTTTTTAATTTCTGGCTGGCTATGATAATTAAATGGGAAACCACAATTACACGTCACAAACTGTGGCATGAAAGATAACAAACTCTATCGAGGATTACACCAAACCTTTCTTTTTTAGCCAATCAAAACAGTCCAATGCACAAATGTCAAATATCAGTAGTGTTTTATTTTGTTTTTGTTTCCGTTTTTCTTGAAAAGGGGAAACATTTACTGTAGCAGCACTTTTGTAATTCTAGGAAGTGATTTTGATATAGATGTTCACCTGCTTGTATATTTAACCATAACACATTTCTCTAGTTACAATAAATTATTTATGATAAGAGGTAGAATTATTAGGCCAAGAGATATTTTTATGGATCTTCAACATACAGCCTATATTAGTTAATTTTATTTTATATTTTAATTTTATTTCATTGTGGTTAGAACATAGCATGGGATCTAGTCTCTTAACAAAATTTTAAGTGTACAAGTATAATTTTTTTGTTGAATATAGGCACAACATTTTACACTCACCTTGCTTGACTAAAATGTCATGTCCTTCCATTAGAAATGCCCTATTTCTCTCTCCAGCTCCTGGCAACCACCATTCCACTCTTTGATTCTATGAATTTGATGATTTAGAAACTTTGGATATGTAAAACCATATTCATCTTTCTGTGACTAGCTTATTTCACTGGAATAATGTCCTTAAAGTTCATCAGTGTTGTCCCTTACTGCAGAGTTTCTTTCTTTTTAAAGGTTAAATAGTATTGCATCATATGTATATATCACATTATCTTTATCCATTCATCTACCAATGGAAATTTATTGTTTCCAAAATCTTGACTGATGTGAATACTACTGCAGAGAACATAAGAACACTAATATCTCTTCAAGATCCTGATTTCAATTTTTTTGGATTAAAATCTAAAAATGGGATTTCTGGATCATATGATAATTTTAGTTAACACATTTTGAGGATCTTTGTACTGTTTTCACTGTGACTGCACCATTTTGTTTTCCCACCATCAGTGTGCAAGTGTTTCCATTTCTCTACATTCTTACCAACAATTACATTTTGTTTTGTTTTTTCTTAGTTGACACACAGTGTTACTTTTTTTTTTTTTTAATAAATGCTATTCTGTTGGGTGTGAGGTGATATCTCATTGTGGATTTGTTTTGCATTTCCTAGATGATTAATGTCAAGTGTCTTTTTATATACCTACTGGCCATTTGTATATCTTCTTTGAGAAATGTCTACTCAGTTTTTTCCCCATTTTTAAATTATTTGTTTTTTACTATTGAATTGTAGGAGTTTCTTATATATTTCCGAGATTAACTGCCTACAAAATAAATGGTTTAAAATATTTTCACCCTTTCTATAACTTGCCTTTTCACTCTGTTCTTTCCTTTGCTGTGCAGGCATAGAAGATGGGGTCTTTGGGGAATGCTTATGTCATGAGTTGGAGCCCTCATGAATGAGATTACTTCTCTTATGAAAAAGACCACACAGAGCTCCCTAGGCCCTGCCACCATTGGAGGATACAGGAAGTCTGTGACATGGGAGGGCACTCACCCAACCAGGCTGATACTGATCTCAGACTTCCAGCCTCCACAACTGTGAGAAGTAAATTTCTGTTGTTTGTAAGCCACCCAGTCTCTAGTATTGTGTTATAGCAACGCAAATGGACTGACATCCTCTGTCCCCTTGTTCATCTCCTCGCTATAGGAAAACTCATTCACCCTCCAGTTATTGGGATTATCACCTGCTGGTGACTCCCAGATGTGTCCCCATAAAGAATACCCCCAATTTAGGGAACAGGCTTCTTTATGGAAGGCTCCCAGAAAACGCCTGGTTGATGTAGGAATTCAAAACCCTGTCTCTCTTGCCTCAGTTTTGAACAACTCTCAAAATGGATCACCTGAGCCCTCAGTTGAAACCATGTTGTAGGTCAGCTTCTCTTTCTGCTCATCACTCCTCACTTTCTCACAAGTGTGTCCCGAAAGCTCACCCCAGCGAACCTCTTCACACACAACTGCATCACTGATTCAACAAAATCTGTGTAAGAGAGCGGACACCAGAAATTGTCCTAGAAACAGACTCAAAAATGAGATTTAGGGTATGGATCATTTGTCAGTTGGCTAGCAATAAGTCAGCTAGCAATAAGGACCCTATTACTGGTAGAGTGGAACTGTTGAAACTTTTAGCTGTGAGGAGTTTGGTTGGGATACTTTTTTGAGGAAAAAGGAAAAAAACACCACCGTCTAGCACAATATATATGTTACTAGAGAAGTATCAAAAAATAGTGACTATAAGAACTGTGGAATTGGGTGGCATTAGGTTCAACAGAGAGAAATAAAGAGAGGCTCCGTGTAATTAATCAACAATTCAAGCAAAATATGAAAATCAGATTATTTCCTTGGCAGCAGTTAAGGAAACTGATTTCCAATAATTAATGATCAGACAGAACATACAAGGCTCAGGATAATTATGAGAGTATCAGAACTTTAGGTTAAGGTTGCATCCTTCTACACCAAAGTTGGGGTAAAAATAAGTAAGGAAAGAGACCCTAAGAGTTGGGATGTATGCAACTGGATAGAAAGAGTTAAGAACCTTAGAATCCCATATTTTCCTGAACCCATTGTGCCAACAAAAATGGCTAACTTGCCTTCTTAAAATATATTGAACTCCCTTGATTTGCAATTATGTGGAAGCCTCATGTGAGGCATGTGCCTTGTAAGGCAATGCTTGTCCTTAACTTTTACTGCAACCTCCTCCCCCTGCAACCAGAGCAATAATGTGTGAATCCCAGTATTGCATCCTAGGGATGGACTGATTGCTAAAGGAGAATAGAGACCTCACATTAAAGGAGTTGAAGGGTCTAGCTTATATATACAATTCTGAGTGGGGAGAATATGCATGGGAATAGATTGAGAGGTTGTTGGACCAACAGGGATAGAAGTTAAAGTTGAACACTGGTAATTTTCATAACAAGAACACATTCACCCATGATGCACAGGTTTCATACCCTGGCAAATACCATAGGAGACAGCACTAACATAGTGTCAGTATGGGTCTTAAAATCTTGGAAAAAGCATTGATTCACAACCAGTAAAGTTGAAATGTTGGAACTTCCAGTGTTAGCAATTAGTTCAGTGTCTTACTACTCTGTGCTTGTGCTATGGCAATAGACATATGATCTACCTTCCAGACTCCAGAGAGAAAAACATTAATCTTGTTCATTTATGAATATTGAAGCTTGGAAAATATAAAACAAGACAATGAACAAAAAGGTCTCAGGAGAGGGTGTCTTCTAGCAGGTTATTTTCTGTTTTAATATGTGGAAATCTCATTATAAAATTTGATTCTCATATTTCTAGTAACACATAAAAAAGAATTGAAAACATAATTTTGATGGATGGCATCGTCTAGACTCTAGAACTCTGACCTTTTGCCCAAACAATTCTAATTACTTGTATGGGAGGTATTGACCTAGTGTGATAAACTCAATTTTAATTCAAAGGGTGATCTAATGAGGAATACAGTAGAGGCTCTGCAACATTTTCAATTACACATGTGGTTTAGCTTTTTAAATAGAAATTCCTATAGCCCATTTCTCAAAAATCAATGGCAAAATCTATACTAAATTTGAAGTGGAGCCCACACACAAAATGCACATTTACACATAAATGTAACTTAAGAATCAAAAACTATTTCTGCTATCCCATCTCAGCTGAAAGTGAAAACGCAGCGAAAACACGTTTTAAACTGATCAAACTGTCCACCTTTTTTCATCGATAGGAACAAAGAAAACAAAGAATACCTTTGTATACTGTAAGTCTCTTACCTTGCTGTATAGCCTCTTAACTCTTTAACTACTTTGCTTCAAATACTTATAAATTACCTGTTGTATACATGACACTATGGTATTTGTTTGATGGTGATGAATAAAACAGAGTTCCCTAATGAGAACTGATCATGAGCTAGTGTACAAATCTGGTCCCCCTTCTTAATGCCACAGAACTTTAAATTTCTTCTTCAAAAATGGCATTTATGACATGGCCAATAATATCTATTTCCTCATTAATCTATAAGTTTCATGACAACCTGGGTTATATCTGCTTTGCTTATTCTTTATCCCCAAAGTCTGCCTTAATCCTTGTCAGGCAGGTAGCAAGGTCTTGTATTTATTTCTTGAATGAATTTCTTGAATGAATGAATGATGCAAGTTTGCAATATGGTGCTGAATAACATAAGTATTCTAAAGTGATACAACCTTAAGGGTTGATGTTTAACATCCAGTTGACAGGAAGAGGAAAATAACATTTGAGAATGGATTTTAAAAGCGGACAGGATTGAGGCGGATGGGCATGGATAGAGATATTCAAGAAGAAAGACATGTAGGAAGAAAGAGCATGGAATGAAGAATCATAATTCTGGTACCCAGGCACAATATTGTTATCTGTATATGGCTTTGGGTATTTGGGTAAGGAGAGAATGAATGACTTCCAACCTTATCTTAAGCTTTTCATTGTGTCCACAGAGTAACTTAATATATTTTCTTGCTTACGTAAGTGAGGGAAGAATATGCTGCATGTGGGTGCTTTTATGGAAGTTGATACCAAGGAGCAGAAACGGATGCGTGAGAAGAGTGAGTCAAGCAACATATAGAGTATAAAGAGCTGTTGATTCTGTAGGGAACTGGGGCACAGTTCTGCTGGGGACTGTGTAGAATACACTTCAGGATGTCAAGGCTTTATTTCCCCTTGCTTCTCTCTCTTCCCTTTCAAAATGCCCACAAAAGCCATTTGATTTGGATCACTTTCTCTTCAGTTCTCCTTTCTTTAGTGTTCTTTCATTTTATATCACCTAAGTAATTATGAGGGCAGTAGTTTAAGAGTCTGGTAAGCATTCTCTGGTGATGAGTTTATAAAGCAAAGTGGGCCTTTCATTTTGCTAAGAACCTGAAAGCAATCATTGTGCTCAGATTTCGATTTGTGTACCGTGGTCACTACTTCTGTGTATCCTTAATCTGCTTTGTTATTATGTTCAAATTAACCACAGATATTTTTCTTTTGTTTACCACATGGATTTCAGTTTGGGTACGTGTTACTGAAAGCGGAGAGGTTGCCCTGGATTTCTGTTTGTTTATAATGTGCTTGGGCTTAGAGCATCATCAAACAGTAGACAAAGGTCTGGCTTCTTTTGGATGTTCGTGTGTGATGTCTAACACAGCCCTGGTTAAACCATAAGAATTAAGGAAGTAGCTGTTAATTATTGGGTCATTCAAATGAGGTATTGCTTTTTCTAGCTTTCTGGAAATGTTCAAGGGTATAGAAAATACTATTTTGATTTTTGTTTAAAACATGGATGCTTTCTATTTGCCTTAGTACATTTATTCCCCGAGTAACATGTTTATCAGAAAAAAATGTAGCTTTCCTTAACAATGTAGTGTGAAGAATTTATGTTTATATATGCAAGAACATTCAGTTATTGGCATATATGGCAGGCAGTTTTGAAAAAGTGACATTAGTCATAGCTTTCCAAACATGTGAAAATTCTTCCTGGCATTTATTCACGCAATAACTACTGAATGGTATCTACTCTGTGAAAATTACTAGATTCAGAAGATAGAAATTAAATGAAAACTCACTGAAAATGGTAGGATTGGTATGCACCGTGGTCCCTGATCCACATGGAAAAGAGTGACATAAGGTAGCTATGGAAAGGAGTATGAGATTTGCTGTATTGCTGAGACCTGGGCGAATTTATCAACCAAGAAGCAGCAGTGGCACTTGAGAGTAACTAGAAAAGTTTCCCACAGGATGCCACTCTCAGTGTATACTGTGGACAAATGTGCTAGAGAACCAAGGGCCAGGCAGCAAACAGACAGTGCACAAGGCACTGCAGTAGTATGTGGCACAGATCCAGCCACCTGGGTGGCTCAGTCAAACGACTGACTTCAGCTGCGGTCATGATCTCGCAGTTTGTGAGGGGCGGTTTGTGAGTTCAAGCTCCACGTCGGGCTCTGTGCTGACAGCTCAGAACCTGGAGCCTGTTTCAGATTCTGTCTCTCTCTCTCTTTGCCCCTCTCCCACTTATGCTCTGTCTCCCTCTCTGTCAAAAATAAATAAACATTAAAAAAAGTTAAAAAATAATATGTGGCACAGATCAACAATTCTTTAGACAGAACCCCTTTTTTGAGAGATTACTCATATTCTGGGCATTGAGTCAACATATTTTACATGAATTACATTTAAGCCCCAAAAACATCCTCTGTGATTGGTTGTATTATTTCTACAATTTACAAATAAAAAAAAGAAATTGAGGTCAATGATCTTCCCACAATGAAAGACTATGGGATAAGGCTGGGATTTGAATAGACTACAAAGTCACTTTTGAAACCCTGCATGCTGCCCCATCATGCACTTCTTCTGGGGTAAGTTTCTGTTGAGATAGACTTCCTGGAAAATGAAAAAAAGATCTTTTAAAAGGTCATATCTTTTGATAGAATAATTCAAAAATTTTAATGTTTCTTTATTTTTGAGAGAGAGACAGAATGCCAGTGGGGGAGGGGCAGAGAGCCTGAGACACAGAATCAGAAGCAGGTGCCAGGCTCCAAGCTGTTAGCACAGAGCCTGACACGGGGGCGGGGGACTCAAACTCACAAACCTTGAGATCATGACCGGAACTGAAGTTGTACAGGACATTTAACCGACTGAGCCACCCAGACGCCCAAGAATAACTCTAAATCTAAGAATTCACTGCATGGAAACAATAAAAGCTATAGACAGGGTTATAAACAAGGGGATTATTACAGTAGTTTTTACAATAAGAAAGTGCTGGAAAAAACTGAATTTCAGAGCTAAAGGATTAACTAAATAAATTATGTTATATTCAAAGAATGAAGCACTATGCTTCCATTTAAAAATCACGTTTTATAGATTTCTTAATTGTGTGATAAAATGTTCATAGTTAAAAAGCAAGATACTGGGGCGCCTGGGTGGCTCAGTCAGTTAAGCTTCCGACTTGGGCTCAGGTCATGATCTCACAGTCCGTGGGTTCCAGCCCCGCGTCAGGCTCTGTGCTGACAGCTCAGAGCCTGGAGCCTGTTTCAGATCCTGCGTCTCCCTCTTTCTCTGACCCTCCCCTGTTCATGCTCTCTCTCTGTCTCAAAAATAAATGTTAAAAAAAAATTAAAAAAAAAAAGAAAAAGCAAGATACTAAAAGTTTATGTTCACTATCACTTTATTGAATATATAGTATCACATTTGGAAGAGAATATACCAAAATGATGACCTCTGTAGGGTTAGGTTATAAAAAAATTTAAAATTCAGTATGTTTTCTTCAATATTCAATGTTACATGAAATGTTCAATTAATAAATAAGTAAATAACTAAGAAACTACTCCTGTGTCCTCACGCTTCATATTTTACTGAGTTAAATAGATATATCCAGAAAAATATTTAATGTATTATGAAAATGTAAAGGTTTTCACAGGCCAGTAACTTTCCACTCTAGATGAGATGAGCAAATATTAAAAATCAAGAAAACGAATGAAGAATAACATTAATGTTCCCAGGAAACCCCTTGCATTAATTTCTTAGAGAAGTTATAACAAATTACCACAAACTTGGTTGCTTAAAATAAAAATTCTCTCACAGCTGTAAAGGCCAGAATTCTGCAATTAAGGTGTCTAGGTGCTTTGCTCCTGCTAAAGACCCCAGAGGAAAATCCTACCTTGCCTCTTCCAGGTTCAGGGGATTCCAGGGATATTTGAGTGTGGGACACCATAATTCCAGTCTCTATTCTATCTTCACATGATTCCCTGTCCTGGGTATCTTTGTGCCCCAAATCTCCTTTCTTTTGTCTTATAAACACAACAGTCATTAGATTTGGACCCACTCCAAATCCAGGATGATCTCGTTTTGAAATTCTTTATTTAATTGCTACTGTAAAAACTCTACTTCTAAATAATTTCATGTTGATAGCTACTGGGGGTTAGGACTTGAATATATTTTGAGGGGGCCTCTATTCTATTCTGCATAAGTGTCTGCATTGGCTATAGACCACATGTGGCAGACTCCCTCACTTTCTTCAAGTTTCTGCTTACACATAACTCACTTAAAGGCTTTTCGTGATCATGCCATTTAACATTGCACCTGTCACCTCATGTTTACTCAGTCTTGAATCTTGTAACAAACAAATCTCATAATACATAATTTACATATATGTTATGTTATGGTTACACAAGCGCACCCATGTAAATACCATTAGAGCAGTTATTTTCATGATTTTCCCGGTGGACTTTTAACAAGCAACTAGAACATTATAGTTGGTCAATAAATACTGCTTAAATTAATGGAAAGTCATATTATCCCTTCTTTGTAGCCAACTAACAGCACCCCATTTCACTGAGAGTGAGACATTTACATTCAATCTATAATAATTTATTGTGGAATATAACATAAAAATCTGTGAAACATAAATGTGCATCCTATATAATATATAAAACTAACTCATGTAACTATTATTTAGATAAGGAAATAGAATATTACCAGCACCCCTAGAAAACTCCTATGTGTGTTTTCATCATAATATCTTTCTTCTTTCGTAGAAGTCACCACTGCTCTGATATCTGTGATAATTACTTCTATGCTTCTCTTTATACTTCATATACCTATATAATTATGTATCAGTAAACAATAAAGTTTGATGCTTTTTTAAAATTATGTAAATACATTCATGCCACAATGCAGTTTTGGATTTCCTTTTTTCTGGCTTTTGGTGGCAAAGTTATATTTTCAAATTTTATCTGTATATTGAGGATAGATAAACATATTTTTTCACTTCTCTCACTGTAGTTACAGCATTGTATAGCTATACCACAACTCATTAATCCACTCTCCCACCAAACGCTTGGTTGGTTTCCAGTTGGGGTAATTATGAATAAATAGTCTATACATTTAACTTGCCTCACATAAGCATGCAATACTATAGGTTATATAACAAAGAGTTAAATTAGTGAAATATGAGGTATTCAATTTGAGAAAATGGGCCCAACTCTTTTGCAAATAAATATTATCAATCTCTACTCCAATGGCATTATATCACTTCACATTTTCTCTAATACTTGGTTCTGTCGGTTAATGTTTGTGAGTAGGGAGTGGTACCTAACATTCTGATTTTAATTTTCATTCCCCTACTTACAAGAAGTTAAGCACATTTCATATGCTATTTGATATTTGGATTTTCTCTATTGTGAACTGCCCTTTTGAGTAATCTTCCCATTTTTCTACTGGGTGACTATTGTTTTCTAATTGATTTATAGTAGTGTTTATATATTCTGAATATGAGCCTTTGTTGGTTTGTGGGTCACAATTATTAAACTCAAGACTTGCTTTTCTATGATTTTGAAACTCTCTTTTGATGACTAGAACTCCTTAATTTTAATGTAGTCAGATTGATCAATCATTGACTTTTTAGTCAATGTTTTTATGTCTTGTTTAAAAAAGTATTTGCTGAACTAACATAATGAAGACACTTGCCTATATTTTCTTTTTAGTGTGCCTTTGAAGATTTCCCTGTATAATATACTTAAATTTGATCTGGGGATATGGAGTATATTATAGGCACTTTCATTTTGGCTTTCCATATAGAACCCCGAAAGACCCATTTCTAAGTATTGTAATGATCACAATTTCCCACTGCTCTTCAGTATTATCATCATAATAAATCAGAAAGACATTTTACTAATTGTACCTCTACTTAGAATTATCATTCTTTCTTTAGATAGTGATATGGCTATATTCTGCCTTTGCTCAGTTATCATTTACTTGTTCAGTTTCCTCCTGACCACTATGTCTGAGATGGTAATACTCCATTAGATTTAATCCCCTTATACCTTTTCTTTTTCTTCATAATATTAATCAGTGTTTGAAATTATAGTACATATTTCATTTATTTAACAGTTTACTGTTTATCCACATGTAAGTTCAATGAGGAAAGGAGTTTTGTATATACCTTACTATAACGTATTTGTTTAGCACAGTGCATAATTCATTGTAAACATGCAATAAACATTTGTTGAATGAATGAATAAATTAGTAAATTAATTAATTTGTACAAAGGAGATATTATCCTGTTACAATATCCAAATATTCGATATCCAGATTTATTCTGTTATAATATCAGTGTACGATTATAAAAAAAGCTAAAAATACAAGCAAGGGAATGAACTATTCAGATGTATCAATATGAAAAAAAAAAAAAAAACAAACTCAGGCCACAGTTCAGAGAAAGGATTGGGAAAAAAGGGGATGATGGGTACGGAGGCAAGATAAGAGATTAAATAGAATATTAGCTATATTAGTTAGGATTCTCCAGAGAAACAGAGTATGTATGTATGTGTGTGTGTATACACACACACACACACACACACACACACACACACACACAGAAAGAGAGGGAGGGAGAAGGACAGAGAGATGAAGAAGAGAAAGGGTGATTATAAATTTTTGATTCACATATTACAAATGCTGAGAATTCCTGAGAACTGCAGTCGGTGAATAATGTGGTTCCAGTCCAAGTCTGAAGGCCTGAGAACATGGAGGGAGAGCAACTGGTATAAGTTCCAGTCCAAAAACCAGTAGGCTTGAGACCCAAAAAGACCTGATGTTTCAGTTTGAGTCTGAAGGCAGGGAAAAACTGATGTCCCAATTCAAAGCAGTCAGGCAGGCTTAGTGCCTGCCCTCTTCCTTAAGGGAGAGTTGCACTTTTTGTTCAATCCAGGCCTTCAACTGATGAATGAGGACCACCTACCTTAGAGAAAGCAATCTGTTTTACTTAGTCCACCTATTCAAATGGCAATCTCATCCTAAAACATCCTCACAGACATACTCAGAATAATGTTTAATCAAATATCTGGGCACTTCAGGGCCCAGTCAAGTTGACCCATAAAATTAACCATCACACTAGCAATGAGCAGTAAGGTAATCATGTCAATAGAGGTGCAATGAGGAAAATGGAAAAAAAATCAGCATTTTCCGGAGAGCATCAGTGAAAGTTGCTGATCAGTTAAATGAAGGTTATTGGAGAGGATGATTTTATTAGTTGAAATGGGAATTTGGGAAAAAGGTGAGGCCTCAGAAGGGTGATTATGCAATTTTTTAAACAAGTTATTCAAATGATGTATAATTGTAGCAGCTTGATAAAGGGATCTGTATCAGGAGGTCTTGGAGTAGTGATAGCAATTGATAAACACATAGCAATTGATAAGAAGGCTCAAGGAAATAAACCTGATTAAAAACTTTAGAAGCAAATTGAAAAAAGGAGTACACTCGAGGCTATTTGACATTAACTTATGCCATGTATGGCCTCTGAGTAAGCAGTTTCTGGTGATTGAAAAAGCTGTTGTGAAATTGGGTTATGTGCCTAGCAATTTTACTGAAGAGTCTCCCTCATGTTGTTACTCATTACTTTTATGTAATATATTCGTACAACAAATTAAAGACAAATGCAGTATGAGTCATAAAACATAAATATGGTGGGAATAGTTATCTTTAGAAATTTCAGGGTTTTTTTTTTTTCAGTGTAGAAGGGAGTGACTCTCCGATCATCAATAAAATAGCATTAAAGCTCAACCTATGAAAAGTAATTCATTTTATGCAACAGGCATATTTTCTTGGTTGGTTTGAAAAGCTTACTCAGGGGCTGGTCTAATACAAATACTACAAGGTTATCTTCACTATACATCTTAAAATGAAAGGGAACAGACACATTCAGCTCTACATTTGTAAAAATATCACAACGGATTAAAATAATCAGTTACTGGGTTGTTCAGTTCTTGTCCCAGATGTACCAAAGAATTGGAGATCGAAGACCAGGATGGGGAAATAGAGTTTGTTGAGTAAATACATACAGCACACTTTCAAGAGAGAAAGCGGGCCAATGCCTGAGCAAGAGTGGCAATGTCCCAGAAACTCTAGCTGCATCATTTTAAGCCTGCTTTCCGTATATTAAATTTGGCTTTGATTGATATTTGTGATTGACAGCGGTGGTTGTATAACATTCTGGCTTCTGTACATCCATGAGCTGTGAGGCATTATTATAATTGTATTTATTTATGTATTGTGTATATATGAGTGTCTAATAAGCTTTGTTGTGACTTTAGGGTAACCTGAGAACAAATTGTACCTTTTGTGTGCATGCTCAGCTCTTGGAAGTCCTCTTGTGGCTTTTGACCAGGTCTGTCGCCAAGACTTCCCTGTTCTTTTAGCACCTTGGAGGTGACTCTAAAGATGAGGCTGTTCACCTTCAAGGGGTGATTGTGAGCATGTGGTCACCATCTACTTTATCCCTCCTTGATCACGTCTAACTAGGTGTTTAACAACACTCATAGAATTTTTAAAGAAATTGAATGTCTTTTTTTATGTCTGTTCTCTGATAGAACTCAAGTGAGGCTACCGTTGGAAGAATTACTCCATATAGAATGGAAACATCCCAGAACAAACATTCATGCGAGTTAGAGACATCTAATACCAACTGTGCGCAATGTCATTATTGACCAAAATGCTGCTGGATGACCTTGAAATCACCACTTAAATTCTTTTTTTTCCCAAGGAACACACAGACAGGTCTATATTTTTTATATTAATCTTAATTTTAGATGGTAGATTATACGAAAATAAATATCTAAAAATAATATTTTGATTATAAAAAAATTCATTTGACTACCAGTATCTGCCTTTTTTAAATACACAATTGTGATACGCCATGTGTAGTATAATATAAAGACAACACACTTAAATTTTTGATTAAATATGGAAATAGTAAGGTACTGGTTTAGTTAGCACTGATGTTCAGACTATTGCAGATACTTTAACTTCTGTAAATCAGCCAATCATGGGTTAAAGATATGATGAATTATAATCATGTTTAGAGTCTAGTTTACTATATGAGAGATTTCATATATATGTTTCAGAGATTCTCATATATTTCTTTAACTCTAAAAAAAATTGTCATTCGTTTTCATGGATTTAAAGTAATCAACGCATACTTTATTTTTAAGATGCTTGCAGTTAAGGAGACTTAGCCAGGAAAAGGTATTGGAAATCCTTTCCTTATTTCTGTCCTTCTCAACCCTAATCTTAAATATAGCCAACTGTTGCACGTGGGTAATAATCTCTCTTAAATTCATGAACCTGGTGTCACCAGAGACATTCCTTGCAAATATGACAGGAAGCTTTCCTCTCTACCTGGGTAGTAGAAATTTTAATGAATAGCTATTCTTCAGCATGAAGGGCTTTTAAAGTTTAGGAGAGTAATGGACCTGTTGATAAACTTGTTTCTTCCAATAGTTTAGATGGATGGGAGTTAGAGGGAAAATACACCCTTTGTCTTGTTTATCAAGGTAAGCCAATTCACTGAATTCTCACAATACATTAAATTTTGTGCCATTACTCTTTTTATTCACATCGGTTTTCATCACCCATCTATCTCATTTTTATCTCTGGTTCAATTCTGAGAAAAAGTGAATGTGAAGTATTTGATAAGTTTTAATTAACTACAAATATTTTAAAATAGCTTTGACATAGTTGTGAAAGAAACAAAAATAATTTATATATGTACATATTTATTCTAAATAGATATTTTTGCTAATTTCTGAGAACTAATGTTTCCACTGCTACTTTTCAAAATGAGTATATTTTCAGTTGTACTTGATAGAGAAAATGGTTTTCCAAAGGCTTGAAAAAGAAAGATTCATCTAATGGAGTTTTGATTTTAAAGAGAGTGTATATATATTTTACTCTAAAATTCCTTTTACTGAGTCCCCATGGGATATTAATACCCACATCTTAGTATGTTTCTTGTCAAGCTTTATGTATAAAAGACAAAACTAAGTGCATTATATTTTATAATGTGTGTGGTATATGTGTGTACTTTAAGATAGTCTTTTAAAGGAAAAACATGAAATGTAAGTCTGTAAAGCTATATTTTTAGATTTCAGGTTCTTTTTACTGCTTTTCTACTAAAGTTAACCTTAACAGTCTAAGAAAACTTCTACTTCAAACATCATCATTTTTTCAGGCTTCCAAATCTGACTATTCTACTAAAATCGTATTTTACATGACGACACTTAAACTTGAATTCAATACTTATTGAAAAAATGATTTAGTTCTAAAGTAATGTAGACCAAGACCAACCACTCATATTTAAATGAGAGAAAAATGAAAGAAACCCAATCTCTATGCAATGAGACCTTACTGAGTATTCCTCTATATCCTAAATCATATCCTAAAGGAGTTTTAGCAAAATATAGACATTTAAAAAAAATTACAGACTTGATTTTTACAACATATATTCACTGCAACTCACTGTTGTCCTATTAACAGCTTCACAAAATACATGATTGATTATGATTGTCATGTAAAAATTCTGAATTACCGATTTTGTTCTAGATCATTGATGACCATTTTCAAACAATATTATTTCTAGAACACAGACATAGAACTTTTCCTCAATCTCTTATTTCTCCTTTTTTTATTAATGTTTATTTATTTTTGAGAGAGAGACAGACAGAGTGCAAGTGGGGGAGGGGCAGAGAGAGAGAGGGAAACACAGAATCCAGAGCAGGCTCCAGGCTCTGAGCCATCAGCAGTGAGCCTGATGTGGGGCTCGAACCCATGAACAGTGAGCTCATGACCTGAGCCGAAGTCAGATGCTTAACCGACTGAACCACCCCGGCACCCCTCAGTCTCTTATTTCAAAATGAAAATACATAAATAATATAAACTACAAAATCATATGTACATTAGCAATGGAAATCTAAGATGGTTTTCAAATGTGTGAAAACTGGAGAGACTTTTGCTTGAGACAGAATGCTCATTGCTAAAATGCAGAGTAGTTCAGGGCCATTACATTCAGGGCACAATACTGTTTGAGTCCTGGATCAAAGGGGGGAAAATGCTATAAAGGACATTTTGGAGCAATTGGCAACAAACAAACAACCATATAGAACATACAGATAATAGCAATGTTAACTTGCCTCAAGGGTATCACCATAGTGTGGTTATGTAAGTTAATGTCCTTGTTTAAGAATTATATGTCATAATAGTTAGGGGTAAAGAAACATGATGTCTAAAATATACTTTCAAGTAGTTCAGAAAAGAACTAAAATAGATTATGTCTCTATATCTGTATGCAAATTTATATTACTACATTTCTCTAAATCTATATCAGCATCTATATGTATGCCATACCTATATTCATATCTATATTTACCTGTATCTATATTGATCTATGTAGAGAAAAAGCAAGAGAAATATGCTAAGGATATTCTTCTCTCCACTTCCCTCCTCCTAGTCAAATATTCTATGCTACTTATTTTCCAATTGCTCCTCTAGAAACACTCTCCTTCCTTCTCCACTCTTCTCTAGGACTCCAAGAGAATGACATGTATGGACCATGTCATCAAGGGGCTCCCATAATCTATAGATTCCATTTGAATTCCCCTAGTGGGGAATGCTGGCATTGAATCTGAAGGAAGAAAAGACTTGAAGTCAAGTTTGTGTCTTTCTTCATATCTTAATGGCTAGGGATGGTAACAGCTTTGGGCTATTAGACCCATTTTCCTTTGTAGTTTTCCTTATACTTCTCTAACAGCTTTGCAATTATCCCTTTGTAAATAAGATGTCCCTAAACTAACCTGGAATGAGAGTTCAGTTCCCCTTTGCAATAATGACTGATAGAGGTGCTAATATTTATTGAGCAATAAGTCATGGTCACTATGTTAAAAGCATTACATAAATTTTTATAATTCTTGCATATACATGAAACTTGTATCATATCTTCTGCAATTTAGAGATGAGAGAACAGACTCCTGAGTTCCACTGAATTGTGTTCCCGCAGAATTTGTATGTTGAAGTTTTAATCCCTAATGCCTTAAAATCTGACTGTATATGGAGATAAGGCCCTTAAAGAATGATTCAGTTAAAATGAGGCTTTTAGGGAGAACCCTAATTCAAACTGACTAATGTCCTTATAAAAAGAAGAAATTAGGATGACCAAGAGATGACCATAGGAGGAGGACAGAGCAAGATGGTGGTCACCCCCAAGCCAGAGAGGGACCTCAGAACAAACACTCTGCCAACACCAGAACTCTGAAAAAATAAATTTCTGGTTTTTAAGCTACCCAGTGTATAGTACTTTGTTGTGGCAGCCCAAGCAAACAAATACACAGAAAAACCTTGGTTTGCGAGCATAAGTCTTTCTGGAAACATGCTTGTAATCCAAAGCACTTGTGTATCAAAGCGAATTTCAAGAATTATTGGCTCAGTTGTGATCATGTGACATTCGGCATCACATACTACTTATATTGCAAGACAAGCTCGTTTATCAAGCTAACATTTAGTAGCAATGTTTGCTCATTTTGTAGAACACTCACAGAACAAGTTACTCCCTATCAAAGGTTTTACTGTACTTGCTTAGCCCATATGTAAAATAACCTTCTCTAAAACAGTGCAGGATCTATCACGGTTCTACCAATCCAGTACTGTGTTCACTATGTCCTCTTTCTCTTCTAATTAATTTTGGCACTTATTTATCATTTGCTAATTGCTTCATAATATTTGTATTGATTTCTCTTAATAAGTTTATAAAATTATTGAAAGCAGTGTTTAGTTATATATCCTCATATGATAAGGACAGTTAATAATTAGTTAGGATTTGGCATGTGTCAGGCTGTTTCTAAATGCATAACTTATGTCACTTAATCCTTCAAAATAACATTATTTTATTATTAATTTTATCTGTATTTTGTAGATGGGAAAGGGAAATGAAGAGAAATTAAGCTACTTGCTTAAGTTTACACAGTTGGTGATCTGCACAGCCAGGAATCTGATGCAGGCATACCCAGGCATTTGACTATGTAGATTATGCTATAATCATGATCCCTAGCCCAGCAGAGCACAGTACAATGACCTCACATGATACAGAGCACAGATAGTAAATATTTGAATAAAAAAAATCTTGGGGTAATAATTTTAAGTACAAAGAAAGTAATATAAAACAAGATTCAGCTTAATATTACATTTAAAAATTAAGATAATTCATTTATAAATTGTAAAATATAGTCACACTGTTTTTCATCTTAAATTACAATCCTTAAAATCTTGTGAATATTTTGAATGAAAATAGTAAAGTGTACTACAACAAGGAAGAACTTTTGATTCAGGTACCTTTCAGAGCTGAAAAGCCATTCTATCATCATTAAATGGTGGCATTTTCTATCAGTTACTGCAAGATGACTCTACTTTTCTTCCCAGTCCTTATCACTATCTGACACATCATATAATTATTTGATTGTACATTTATTTCCTATCTCTTATAACTAAATTGTAATCTCCATAGATCAAAGTCACGAATGAATATAAGTTAGATCCAAGGATAGTTGCCATCATTAAAGGAAGGGACAAGATGGAAAAGGAGCACTGAAATATATGTATTCCTCTCACAAAATACAACTAGTATGGAGCGCCTGGGTGGCTTAGTCGGTTAAGCATCCAACTTCAGCTCAGGTCAAGATCTCACAGTTTGTGAGTTCAGGCCCCGCATTGGAGCCTGACAGCTTGGAGCCTGGAGCCTGCTTCGGATGCTGTGTCTCCGTCTCTCACTGTTCCCCCACTCATTCGTTCATTCTCTCTCTCTCTCAAAAGTAAAGAAAGATTAGAAAATAAATTAAAAAAAAATACTAGTATGCAGCCTGGTGGGAAACAGAGTAAATAGGAAATAGAAACATAATAAGGATTTTAAAATAAGTTGTTGACAATTTCATCACATTAACACAAACATGCTTCTTAGTTTCAAGTTAAATGTCTTCATCATTGTCCTTCAGAACAGTAGTTTCAAACCATGGATATTAATCTACTCAAAGTGTCTAATGGGGTTCCTGGGTGGCTCAGTCTATCTTGATTTCAGCTCAGTTCACATCTGATGGTTGAGAGATGGATTCCTGCATTAAGCTCTACACTGAGCATGGAGCCTTCTTTTTTTTTTTTTTTTTTAATTTTTTTTTTTTTTAACGTTTATTTATTTTTGAGACAGAGAGAGACAGAGCATGAACAGGGGAGGAGCAGAGAGAGAGAGGGAGACACAGAATCCGAAACAGGCTCCAGGCTCTGGGCTGTCAGCACAGAGCCTGACGCGGGGCTCGAACCCAGAGCACGGAGCCTTCTTAAGATTTTCTCTCTCCCCTTCTGCCTCTCCTCCTCTTCTGCCTCTTCTCCCTAACACACTCTCTCACAAAAAAAAAAAAAAAAGAAAAAAAAAATTGTTAAAGGAAACCTTTCTAAAATACTCATTCCTGAGCCTTATCTCACAACTAGTAAAGCCAATTGTGGTAACCAATGACTTAAAATTTTAGCATCTGTTAGCTATGGGTTAGGCAACAGGTAAGTGACACCAAAGATAAAATCCTATATGTAATTATTTTCAGTAGAAGAGGTGTAAATATGTTAGTGATTTAGAAGAATTAAAGAACTCTACCTATAATGTAAGAATACTGGTGGGAAAGAAGCATGATTCATTAAATAGATTCATTGTCTTCTGTGTGAGAGTTTAATTAAAGACAAATTCATACAATACCTTTCATTATTTGAAGGTTTAATAATTTGAAATAGATGGGACTCAACTGTGTTACTCTAAAGATGATAAAGATCTCTCTCCCAGGACCATTCTCTCAGTGTTGAATGGTCACTATTCTCATCTGGAAAAATCACATTGCAATAATAATAACTTTATAAATGTCTGGAAAATTAAAGTAATATTATAAATGATGAATGAAACCTATCATTACAAACCCATTTTGTAAAAGAAATGCTAGTATATTCTTCTTAAATATTAAAAGGGAGGATTTGGGGTCTATCAGATAATATATGTATGGTTATTAGACTACTTAGTTGGCAATGAATTGTAATACATGTAAGAATTTTACTCAATACATAGGATTCATTAAAATGTATAAGTTCAGATCATTATTTGTGAGTTCACATAATATTTCCCTTTTTTACAAATATTTATTGAATGTTTACTATGCATTTTTTTAATTTAGAAAGAGAGAGAGAGAGAGCATATGAGCAGGGAGAGGGGCAGAGAGAGAGAGAGAGAGAGAGAAAGAGAGAGAAAGAGGGAGGGAGGGAGAATCTTAAGCAGGGTCTATGCTCAGCACTGAGCCCAATGTGAGGCTTGATCCCATGACTTTGAGATCATGAGCCGAGCCAAAATAGCCGAGCCAAAATCAGGAGTTTGATGCTTAACCGACTGAGCCACCTAGGAGCCCCTCTGGTAATATTTCTAAGTAACATCTTCGAATTTTTCTTCCAATATTATTGGCATGAAAAATTGTTACTGTTTTTCTACTGACTTAAGTTGATTTGGGCTGACGAAAAACACTATAGTTACAAAGTATCAGCAGAGTTGGGTGATTCATCATTTAGCATGTGAAATGTTGTCCTTCAAATTAATATTTGAAAGGAACCCACACAATACTCTTAATATAAACAGGAAGTGAGAAGTTGTGAGGAAATATAGTACAACCTTACTTTATTCCTGAACACTTTAAAATCTAGTGAACTTTGTTTCTATCTTGTCCTCAGTATTCTTTATCATTTTTTCTACCAAAAAAAAAAAACCACAACATTTTCCAAAAGCTAAAATAATTATATATACTTCTGTCCACCCATATGTTTAAATCTCACAATTCATTTGTATGCATAGAAATTCACCAAGTTTGGCTTAACTGAGGTAGTACAATTAAAAACAAAATTCTTAGTTTTTAAAATAAATTTTCCTTGTGAAATTTCAAAAAAACATCTTTGTGCTTATGTGAAGACACAGACAATTTGTGTTGTTACCATCTGATAATTTCTGGAGAAACTCATAGAAACCATTAAGCTCTGTTTTTATAAGTTTCTAGTTTGTGTTCAATAGCCAGTTTGCATTGTCATCTAATATGTAGAGAAAAATAAACAGTTAGGTCCATTGTTTTCCTATGTGCATTATTTGCATATAATTGTATATGTAAATAAAAGTCCAGGGGAAGTTCTGGATATCTTCTTGATAATTTGCAAATTCAACCTCCAATTTGTTCATGTCAAAATATTCCTGGTTACCCTTCATCCCATGATCTTTCAAAGAATGCTTGACCAATTAACATACTTTCAAAAATGTCCAGATGGTGACTATTTCTCGCCGCCTTCTGTGGTGACTTTATTCCAAGTCACCATCATCTCTCAGGAGGATTATTGTAATAATCTTCACCTTGTCCTTGTTCCGCATACTTTGTTTTCTCCACAGAATAGCCAGCCTAATATAATTTAACAGTCCCAATTGTGTGGCTTCTCTGCTCAAACTCCTCAGTCCTTTTATGTCTCGTTCAGAATGATCTTCAAACTCCAGCCATCTCTGTCTCCTGAAGACTTTCGTGACCTTATCTATCATGTTCGCCTTCATTTGCTCCACTCCTGCCCAGAGAATTTCATTTTGTTCTGGGAACACAACACAATAGGACTACCTTCCCCCCACCCCCGCCCCCCTTTTTTCCTTTATTTCTTTCTTCCTTTTTTGTTTTTTGGTTTTTTTTGGACTGGGAGTCTTCGCAGTTGCTTTCACTCTATAGAAACACTTTCATTCATGGCTTACTCTCTCACTCCCTTCAAGTGTTTGAGCAACCATTCTGTTTTGAGCGAGGCCTTCCTTGACTGTTTTCTCCTAGAAAACAGTCCTATTTTCTTCTAGAAAATTAGACACCTTTTATTGCTCTTTTTTTTTTCACAGAAAAAAAAAATCTCAAGAGAAGGTATGTAGTGTAGGTCTATTCTTGCTGTTATCCTGATATGTAAAACATATTATTACTGGTAGAGATACCATCCTTAGAAAAAATTGCATGCTTTTGACTTAGGTAAAGGACAAAGTACCCATTTCTTTTAAGCAGATAATATTAAAGTTCACATTATTTATTGGATAATGAAGCATAATTAATTTTACAGGGTTCAGAAAAACTCAGACGTTTTATTCATTAAATAAAACATCCTAAATAAAAATAACGTATTTGTTTCCTACTAAATTTTAGAAATGGACATAAAATGAGAAACTGAATTATGCAATCCTTCCAAATTGTTGAAGACGACATGCATATAAAGTATCACATATGTCTGATAGTTCGAATCACAGTTTACATGACAGTTTCCTTATTAGCTTCACTCCCAGTGTTTAGGGAGTTGGTAAAAAAAAAAATATAGTTTTATATCATAATATTACAAGATGTATATGGAAAAATCAACTACTTTGGGTATAGAGATTTCCAATGTGTTTTTTTCTCTTGAACCAACTCCTTTTATTAAATATAAATAAAATGTAGTACATAAGATCAAATTACCTCCGTTAATAAGTTAGGCAAATTCCTTCAGTGGCAAATCTCTATTCATTTTAAGATCATTCATATGCTAAGCATTAATTAAATAGAAAATATTGTCACAACTTTCTAAACACACACACACACACACACACACACACATACACACATATACACAATACACTCTTCCAGTTGATAAATGAGGCATTGCATATGGAAAATGGACTGAATTTTTTTCCTTTATTTTTTACTCCTAAGATGTCTTTTAACTTTCAAAACAGTGTCTTTTTCTTCAGGAAAATTTGTGTTGTAAAGTGTATGTTATTTTTTATTGGAATTTGTCATTGAGGTTTTTTTTCTCCAAATAGATTTTGCATATATATTCACATATATATTTTTCTCTAACCCTTTATCCACCTGGTATATATTTTTTGAATGATGTTAAATTAAAGAATATGTTTTTACAAATAGTAATTTTTCTTTTTCCTTTGGGTTTCAATTATTTTTCAATTATTTTCCTCTGTATTTTAGATTAAGTGTATACATTTTAGTAGTGATTATTTATTGGCAATCAATTAGTATTCTAATAATATGCTATTTTCATTACTTTAGATTATAACTTATTTTAAACTACATCAAGATGAGTTCTGAAGTTGGGGAGACATTTGAGATAAATGCTTTGATCATGTTTACAAACTGAAAAAAATATGTCAGAGGAAAAGAGAAACTAATATACAGGAGAGAAAGGATAAATTATAAGGAAAAATCCTGGGTGCCTGGGTGGCCCAGTTGGTTGAGTGTCTGACTTCGGTGCAGGTCATAATCTTGCGGCCCATGAGTTTGAGCCCTGCACAGCTCTCTGTGCTGACAGCTCACAGCCTGGAACCTGCTTTGGGTTCTGTGTCTCCCTGTCTCTGCTTGTGCTCTGTCTCCCTCTCTCTGTCACTCAAAACTAAATAAACATGAAGAAAAAATTAAAAATCTTAATGAGGTATAAACTTTCATGTTAGTCGTAAAAAAAAGTTTGATTCTTCCACTTGAGACAAGATGCAAGGAAATAGAAATGGTTTTGGTGTGTATATATACACACAAAAATTGGTCTTTAAATTTGATAATCTCACTTTCTGTTTAAAGTAGGAGGAAAGGTTGTTAGTGTCAACAATCAAAATGACAAGATTTTGTAAAATATTAAATTTCTGTTTTAAGTGATTTAGGTTTTAGAGAAGAAAGCATTACAGTGTTGAGAGGAAAACAAAATCAGTTCAATGTATCTGTGCCTCTTTTCCCCTTTTGGTCTACACAAAGTTCAAATTTGATTACATAGCAGTTGCCAAATGCAAAATTTTGCTAGGTAGTAGTTAACTCTGTAATTTGCAAAAGAACTAAAAATTAATATTACTTGAAACTAATAGTTATGTCACAATAGTGGAATAGACTATATAGAAAGGTATAATAAGCCATCAGGGTATACTTTGCTCTGGTTCTTTGTGTTTCCCAGATAAGTAGGAACTTAAGTTCTATAACCAGTAGAGTCAAGTGAAGAAATCATCCCAAACATTACCCAACTTAATTGGAAAAGCATAGAAGGCTATGTGTGACATAATCTGTGTAGAAGGAAGAATCAGTTGTCATTTAAAAATGAAATTACAGAGGCCCTTGGGTGGCTCGGTCAGTTGAGCATCTAACTCTTGATTTAGGCCCAGGTCATGATCTCACAGTTTTGTGAGTTTGAGCCCTGCTTAAGATTCTTCCTCTCTCTCTGCCCTTCCCCCACTTGCACTCTCTCTGTCTCTCTCAAAATAAATAAACTAAAAAAAAAAAAAAAAAAAAAAAAAAAAAAAAAAAAAAAAAAAAAACAACAGAAGAAATGAGAGATTAAGTAATTGGCTCTCTGCTGTGTAAAGTAGAGCAGAATCTATATTGTTATTAGGAATTGTTTCACAAAATGACTATGATGTTGATGATGATGATGATGTTATTGTTGATGTCTTTAGCCCTTCATATCATATGACTGGTTATTTTAGGTTTATTGGATACTTTACTGGATGGTAAACTAAGGACTAGAAGACTACCTTTAATACATAATAATTCAATTACTCCACCTAGAAATATTTGTTGACTTTTTTTTGTCCTTTCAGTAACCTTAAACAGTTAAAATGACAGACATTTAAGTGAAAAGCACAGTGAAAAATTATTGTAACTACCTGAGAATTGTTTATTGGGAAATAGAAATAGAGAGCATTTAAATCATCAAGGTTATGTAGATTTACTGACACCTAGGTTTGTTATAGGTATTTAATAAGGAGCAAGAATGAGACATTTGAAGCATAGATCACTGAGTCCCAGGGAAGGAAGAACTTCAGGTCAGAGGATGTAACACAGGTGTTGTGCCGTTCTCTAACACTAGCATATTCTTAGTCTTTCTGTCCTACATGGTCTAACAGTCCCAGGGGGTAATTCTTCCCCAATGGCCTGTCTCTAGTATCTTGCTGCAGCACCAGTAGAGTTTAATAATCTGCCTGTGTACTTCATTGGCATTATGCTCATCAGTCTGGCTCTGTTGTGTCCTCTGGCTGGCTCTGATTTTTTCTAGTTATATGATACTCCATCTGCTTTCTTTTGTGGTGGCAAAGTGGCCCTGCCTACCTCTTCACATTCTGCCATTTTTCTAGTTTTGCTGTTGCTTTAACTATATTTTAAACATGTAGCATAGTTGATGGAAAACTGAAGGAATGCCTAGTACTTGTTTAGATTCTTTGCAAAGAACAGTTAGTCTTTGCCACTGACTAAACTGTGCTTTAAACCCAGGTGCAGAAACTTGCAGAAACTTCTTGCAATATGTTTTAAGTAACCAAAATGGAAAATCCAAGCAAACTGTTGCCTGTGTTTAGTCTTGTGATTTAAAGACAGCTGGTAGAGATAAGCACTAACATAAATCTCATCTGAATTTCCCAAACCTTACATATGAGTCGTGAATTCTTTATCACTTTTTCTAGATGTTTAACTGTAGGTGATGGTGCTATAGAAGAACAGAAAGAACAAAATTTGGATTTAGAAAATCTGGGTTTAGAATCTTATTTGCTAGTTATTTGACCTTGGTGTAATAACTCTGTCTATACTCTCCCCCTCCTCAGATGAGGAAACTGAGACTAAGAGAATATGTAATTTCCTGAACTTTTTAAAGCTAGAAAGTGTCAAAGAGAGAGGTTAAATTGTATTTTTTTACCTTAAAACTTATGATCAGTCATCACACAGAGTGCCCAAGTTTTTTGTGTGGTTTGTTTTTTAATGATAATTTTTTAAAGGATGCTCATTGCTAGAGCTCATCTATATTTAAAAACTAATGTGGCTTCTGATCAATTGTTCCCTATCACTTATGACCCAGCTTCTCTTTAGGCTATAGTTCAATTCTGTGGGTCTTGAATATACTTTCTAGGAATGCAGCTGCACTGTGAAGATTTCCAGGTTTGGTTCCAGAGCAGTGAAATAAAGAAAATATAGCTATAAAGCAAGTCAAATGAGTAGTTTGGTTTCCCAATGCATATAAAAGTTATGTTTATGCTATACTGTAGTCTAATAATTGTGCAATAACATCATGTCTAAAAAACTTACATACCTTAATTAAAAAATAATTTGTTAAAAAATACTAACTACCATCTGAGCTTTCAGTGAGTTATAATCTTTTTGCTCGTGGAAGGCCTTGCTCAGTGTTGACGGCTGCTCATCGAACAGGGTGGTGGTGCTGAAGTTTGGGGTGGCTGTGTCAATTTCTTAAAAAGAAACAATGGTCAAGTTTGCCTCATTAACTCTTCCTTTCGTGAATGATTTCTCTGTAGTATGTAATGCTGTTTGATAGCATTTTACCCACAGTAGTATGTTTTTAATTTTTTAATTAAAAAAAAGTTTATTTATTTATTTTGAGAGAGGAAGAGAGGCAGCAAGAGAAGGAGAGAGAGACTCCTAAGCAGGTTTTGCGCTATAATTATGGAGCCCAATGCAGGGCTCAGCCTCACAAATCATGAGCTGAAATCAAAAGCCAGACATTTAATTGACTGAACCACCCAGGTGCCCCAAGAGTACTTAAAAAAAAAAAAAATTAGAGTCAATCTTTCAAACCCTGTCACTACTTTATCAAGTAAATTTATGTAAATATTCTAAATCGTTTGTTGCTATTTCAGCAGTCTTCACAGCACCTTCACCAGGAATAGATTCTATCTCAAAAAACTACTTTCTTTGCTCCCAAGAAGCAATTCTTCATCTGTTAAAGTTTCATCATAGCAATGCAGCAATTAGGTTGCATCTTCAGGCTCATTCTCTAATTCTCGTTATTTCACTATTTCTACCACATCTGCAGTTACTACCTCCAATGGATTCTTGAACTCCTTATCATCAGCTATGACGTTTGGAATCAACTTCTTCCAAACTCCTATTAATGTTCATATTTTGACCTTTTCATATGAATTAAGAATGTTCTTAATGGCACCTAGAATGGTGAATCCTTTCCAGAAGATTTTCAGTTTACTTTGCCCACGTTCATCAGAAGAACCACTGTCTCAAGTAGCAATAGCTGTACAAAATGTATCTTTTAAATAATAAGGCTTGAAAGTTGAAAGGACCCCTTGATTCATGGGCTACAGAATGAATGTTCTCTTAGCAGATGTAAAACATTTTTTATTGTATATCTCCATCAGAGCTCTTGAGAAACAAGGTGCATTATCAGTAAACAGTAATATTTTAAACAGAATCTTTTTTCTGTAGATCTCAATAGTGGGCTTAATATATTCAGTAAACTATGTTGTAAACAGATGTGCTTTCATTCAGGCTTTGTTGTTCGATTTCTAGAGCATACGCAGAGTAAATTTAGCATAATTTTCAAAGGTTATAGGACTTTCTGAATAGTAAACAAACACTGGCTTCAACTGAAAGTCACCAGATGCATTAACCCCTCATAAGAGTCATCTTGTCCTTTGAAGCTTTGAAGCCAGGCACTGACTTCTCCTCCCTAGCCATGAAAGTCCTAGATGGCATCTTCTTCCAATGGAAGGCTGTTTTGTCTACATTGAAAGTCTGTTATTTAGTGTGGCCACCTTCTTTAATTATTTTAAAATAGCAAGATCTGGATAACTTGCTGCAGCTTCTGCATCAGTACTTGCTGCCTCACCGTGCACTTCATGTTGTGGAGACGGCTTCTTTCCTTAAACCTCATAAACCAACCTCTGCTAATTTCAGCCTTTTCTTGTACAGCTTCCTCACCTTTCAGCCCTCATGGAATTGAGGAAAGTTAGGGCCTTGTCCTGGATTGGGCTTTGGTTTAAGGAAATGGTCTGTCTGGTCTGGTCTTCTCTCCAGAGCGCTCAAACTTTATCCATGTCAGCAATAAGGCTGTTTTGCTTCCTTATCAGTTGCACGTTCACTGGAGTATCACTTTTAATTTCCTTCAGGAACTTTTCCTTTGCATTCATAACATAGTTAACTATTTGGTGCAAGAGGCCTAAATTTTGGCCTATCAACTTTCTATACGCCTTCCTCACTAAGCTTAATCATTCTAGCTTGATTTGAAGTGAGAAACATGTAGTTCTTCCTTTCACTTGAACACTTAGAGACCACTGTAGGCTTATTAATTGGCCTCATTTCAATACTGTTGTGTCTCAGGGAATAGGGAAGCCCGAGGACAGGGAAGTAGACAGGGAAATGGCTGTTTGGTGGAGTAGTCAGAGTATACAACATTTATCAAGTTCTCTGTCCTAAAGGGTCACCCTTTTGTGGCACCCCAAAACAATTACGATAGTAACATCAAACATCACTGATTCTAGATCACTATAATAAATATAATAATAATGGAAAAGCTTGAACTATTGGGAGAATTACCATCATGTGGCCTAGAAACAAGAAGTGAGCAAATGCAGTTGGAAAAGTGTTGATAGACTTGCAAGATGCAGGATTGCCACAGACTTTCAATTGGCAAACAAAACAAAAGAAACTGCAATATATGGAAAGCACAACAAAGTGAACTGCAACAAAATGGTATGTCTATTTTGTAACTGAACCCATAAGGACCATTTTTCTTCATTCAAAACAGAAAGCTTTTTCTTCTCACATATTTTTATGCAGATACTCCTCCTATTTTTCTCCTCTTAGCCAATCATTCTTCTTTACTTCTTTCAAAACTTGATGCAAACTGATAACATATCTTTTGTTTCAGTCCTTCGACTAACTATTCCCTTTGCCTTCTTGACTTAACTGAAACTTGATCCTCAACTGAAGATCCTACTTTTATTACACTTCCTCCTGCTGAAAATGTAAATTTTCTCATACTGTCTGGGTCTTATGATATTTATGTGCATTTGAAATCCTCCTACTAACCTGCTTACTACTGACCTATCTCCTACTGACCAAATGTAGAACATTGTGATATTATTCTGTAATAAAAACCTCATTTCTTTGTGAGTTGTGCAACTTGCCTGTATGACTCTCACTTTTATCTCACCCATAGAGCATCTTTATATATTCTATCCTCTTCAACAAATTTGGAGTATTTAGTATAGTATATAGTCTTTCTGCAGAAACCCCAACTATCATGAGTGACTTCAAAATCTATATTAAATCTATATAGAGATCTTGTAAAAAAACAAAAACAAAAACAAAAAACTGACCTCTCAATTTCCTGAACATCTTAAATATCATGACTTTTCTTATCTCTATCCTTTGGCCAGACAATCCATGATTATATACTGACTGAGCCCTTTTGTTATACTGTTTAACATGAAAGCAAACAAACAAACAAACAAACAAACAAAAACCCATAAATTCAGACATTTGCCTTATGACCTTAGCTTTGCATTGCTTGTATTGTTTTTTCAATTCTTTGTAAACTTATGCCCATGACAACTGTATACCCGATTCCTATGGATTGCTAGCTTATTGACTTCTATTGTGTTCACGGTTCTGATGCACTCACTCTCACGTCACCTACTCTCTAACCTTACTTGTCCTTTGTCCTTTCACTACATCACAGAACAAAACCATAATCCTGGATAACTATCTGCATTGTCTTGTCCAAAACTGGGCTTTGGAGTATTTCTGAGGGAAAAATCAATTGAGCGTATTTGCAGCTAAGGATTATTAACAATTTCAACTAGGTGTCCAATTCCACTAAGCAAGTGTTTCTAAAACATATTTCTACAACATTTCATTTTCCACTTTCCACAAGTATATCAATCTCCTTCAACTGTCATTAAACTTCCTATAAGTCATGTTATTATTTCATTCTGAAAAAAATGATTTCATATACCACTTCACCAAACCAAACCAGAAAAATCCTGACAGAGATGGGAACCATTTTAATGTCCAAGGACCATACCACAAATCTGTCAATATGCATAACTATTTTCTTCTCTTTTCTTTCTATTATGAAGTAGGAGGACTTAAAGAGATTATGTAATTTGTACAAAGTCACACAACTGTGAATGAACAGGAATTTGAATTTGACCTTACTGACTTCAAATCCCATTTCCTTAGCACTAAAGTGAAATATTCTAAATCCTGTAGACGGATATTATATGAGTACGTATAGTATCTTTCCTTGAATTTAAGATGATCGGTTCTGCTGCATCTGCCCACTTTCCTATTCTGATAAAAACTATGCTGTAAGTAATTTTATATGAATTATAGTGATTATGACCAGTCTGATAATGTAATTTTAAAAAGGAACAAAGAAAAACCCATAATTCGTAATAACAGAGAGACTAATACTCAATAAACCTTTTGTTTGGTCAATAATCTATTTAAGAAGGCCAGTTTTGTTTCTTTGAAGCTCCAAAGGATCTAGTATGATATGATTTATTCCTAAAACACTGTGAAATTAATGAAAATATTATTTGTGGGGAAAAATGAGTTTACTTGCATTTGTAATAGGTTTGCCTGCAGCAGCAGCTGTACTTATATCAAGAATATGCCATGCTGAAAAATGGAAGGGTGATTTCTGTTGTTTTTCCTTTCTTTCCCCTTACATTTGTTGTTTATCATTTTAAAGAAAATGAGAATCATTTGAAATTATTTTATTATACTACAAGGGGAAGAATAATTGTGTCCCTGGAAATGTAGCTATGCCCAACTCACTCTTAATATCATTTAGATGATTATCCCAGTCATTTGAGTTAGCTCACTGTTACTTGTAAGAGATCAATTAATCCTAACTTTCAACACCATATGAAAATCAATTTCAGCTCTTCCCGAAGGAAATGAGTCAGGATATTATTAGACAGGTGGTTTATCCAAATAGTTTAGTTGGACATTAGGACACATTCTTCCTCTGATGTATTTCACACTTACAGGATAAATACAAGAATGGATCCTTGAGGCATATTATAGGAGTACTTAAAGCAGATTGACCTTGCTTTATTGTTCAGTACTTCCTAGGAATAATTATATAACCAGCTTCATATTACCCATATAGTTATATTGAGAAAAATAATTGTCTTTTCAACATTCATTATATCTATAACATTTCCCCACCCCAAGTAGAAAAAAGACATATGTATATAAAAATACAATACTGAAGAATAATGTTAAAAGAGTTTGCATTGTATTTTTAACAAGCCAGGATTTGGTAATTTTCCTCTAATATTTTATTCTAATGCCTTGAAAGCAACTGTTTACTGGTCCTTTTTGAATCTTACTAGGGCTTGGCATCAAACTTAATAGCTTTAATTCTTTAGTTTTCATTGTCTATTTCTCCTTTTTGAAAATTAGTATACAGACTGGTATTAGCATATTTGTGTCTCTACCATTTTTTCATTATTTCTCAAAGGGTTATTTTTTGAGCATATATTTGCAAGTTCTCCTGTCTTACAGAAAAGATTCTGAATTTGGATTCTCAATTCCTGGCTTTAAGTCTTGGATCTATTGCTTAACTCCTGTGGATCCTAAGGCAAGTCAGCTATGGCTGCTGCTGTTATCTGTAGACTGGAAATGAGAATACATTTCTCAGACAGCTATATTAACAATTAGATGAATAGGGCCCAGGTAATAGCATAGTATTTCAAAGGATAGAGTACAGTATGTGGATAATAGTAAATGACTGTTTATATATAAATGATTGTGTTAATGAGACTATTGGTATCCTTGAACATCGAATGTCTAGACTAAGTGTGTTGGCTTATTTTATTGGTCAAAACCAATGTCTCATATTTATCTTAAGCTTAACTTGCCTTGGTCAATGTTTGATTTACTTATTCAGATTAATGCTGATTTTCTCTCCCTTATTTTCTACCTTCTTTCTGTCTCTCTTGGAGAGAGAACATATTTGGAACAGATTTTCCTGTTAAATTCGCATTAAGCTTTAAGATTACTTCTTATTTATTCTACTTCTTGATTGGAAAGGAACCTAGAACCTATTTGTAACTTGATTAATATCTTGTGCAAACCTTATTTGATTATGAACTTTTACTTTTCTTACACTATTTCAGGCTGTGACTTTTTTTATGAGCTTTTAAAATTTAAATTTTAGACAATTAAGATACAGTGCAATATTGGTTTCAGGAGTAGAATTCAGTGATTCATCACTTACATACAGCACCCGGTGTTCATCACAACAAGTGTCCTCCTTAATACCTATCACCTGTCTCATCCATCTCCCACCTGTCTCCCTCCATCAACCATCAGTTTGTTCTCTAAAGTTAAGAGTCTCTTGTGGTTTGTTTCCTTCTCTCCTCCTCCCTCTTCCCATATGTTCATATGTTTTGTTTTTAAAAATTTGTTTTAATGTTTATTTTTGACAGAGACAGAGCATGAGTGGGGGACGGGCAGAGAGCGAGGGGGACACAGAATCTGAAGCAGGCTCCAGGCTCTGAACTGTCAGCACAGAGCCCCACGTGGGGCTCAAACTCACAGACTGTGAGATCATGACCTGAGCTTAAACTGGATGCTCAACTGACTGAGCCACCCAGGCGCCCCATATGTTTTGTTTTTTAAATTCCACATATGAGTGAAATCATATAATATTTGTCTTTCTCTGATTGACTTATTTTGCTTAGCATGATACATTATGGCTTCATTCACATTATTGGAAATGGCAAGATTTCATTTTTTGATGACTGAGTAATATTCCATTTGTATATATGCCACATGTTCTTTATACATTCATCAGTCCATGGACATTTGGGTTCTCTCCATAGTTTGGCTATTGTTGATAATGATGCTATAAACTTTAGGGTGAAAGTACTCCTTCAAATCTGTATTTTTGTATACTTTGGGTAAATACCTAATAGTGCAATTGCTGGATCATAAGGTAGTTCTACTTTTAGTTTTTTGAGGAAATTCCATAATGTTTTCCAGGGTGGCTGTACCAGTTTGCATTCCCACCAACAGTGTGACCACTCACGACTTCCTCTTTCTCTGCATCCTCACTAACACCTGTTGTTTCTTGTGAGCCATTCTCACAGGTGTGAGGTGATATCTCACTGTGGTTTTGATATGTATATCCATGATCATGAGTGATGTTGAGCATCTTTTCATGTGTCAGCTAGCCATCTGGATGTCTTCTTTGGAAAAATATCTACTCATGTCTTCTGCCCATTTCTTGCCTGGATAATTTGTTTTATGGGTGTTGAAATTGATAAGTTTTCTATAGATTTTGGATACTAACCCTTTATCTGATATGTCATTTGCAAATATCTTCTCCCTTCCATTGGTTGCCTTTTAGTTTTGTTGATTATTTCCTTCACTGTGCAGAAGTTTTGTATCTTGATGAAGTCCCAATAGTTCATGTTTGTGTTTGCTTCCCTTGCCTTTGATGATGTGACTAGTAAGAAGTTACTCTGGATGAGGTGAAAGAGGTTGCTTCCTGCATTCTCTTCTAGGATTTTGATGGTTGCCTATCTCACATTTAGGTCTTTCATACATTTTGAATTTATTTTTGTGTATGGTGTAAAAAAGTAGTCCAGTTTCATTCTTCTGCATGTCGCTGTTCAGTTTTCCCAACACCATTTGTTGAAGAGATTGTCTTTTTTCCATTGGATATTGTTTCCTGTTTTGTTGAAGAGTAGTTGACCATATAGTTGTGGGTCCATATCTGGGCAATCCTTATTAGAATACCACTGGCATTCTTCACATAGCTAGAACAAACATCATAAAATTGTTATGGAACCACAAAAGACCCTGAATAGCCAAGGCAATCCTGAAAAAGAAAAACAAAACTGGAGGCATCACGATTCCAGATTTCAAGCTATGTTACAAAGGTGTAGTCATCAAGACAGTATGGTACTAGCACAAAAACAGATACATAGAACAGTGGAGCAGGATGTGACTTTTGCTGGTTAATTTGAAAGTTACCTAATCAAAGAGATACTTATGCAGCTACAATAGTTTTATTAAAAACCCAAGTATGTCCCCTTTTTACTTTGATATTTATATTCATTACAAAGTACTTACCACAATAAGTTGTTGTTACCATCTGTCACCATACAAAGTTATTATAATATCCTTGACAATATCCCCTATGCTATACTTTTTATCCCTGTGATGTATTTATTTTAAAGCTGGAAGTTTGTATCCTTATTGCTTTTCACCTATTTTTCCTTTCACCCGACCACCATGCCCTCTTGCAACCATCAGTTTGTTCTTTGTATTTATGAGTCTGTTTCTGGTATTTTTTGTTTGCTTGTTTTTGTTTCTTACATTTTGCATGTAAGTGAAACTATGTGGTATTTGTCTTTCTCTGGCTGATTTCACTTAGCATAATACTCTTAGTCCATCCATACTGTCACAGATGGCAAAATTTCATTCTTTTTATGGCTGAATAATATTCCATTATATACATATACACACATATATATATGTATATATACACACCATATCTTCTTTATCCATTCTTCTATTCATGGGTATTTAGGTTGCTTCTGTATCTTGGCTGTTGTAAGTAAGTAATACCGCTATAAACATAGTGCATATGTCTTTCTAAATTAGTGTTATTGTTTCCTTTAGGTAAATAACCAGTAGTGGAATTAGTGCATCTGGTGGTATTTCTATTTTTAATGTTTTGAGGATTCTCCATACTGTTTTCCATAGTGGCTCTACCAATGTACATTCCTACCAACAGAGCAAAAGGATTTCTTTTTCTCCATATACTCACCAACACTTTTTTATTTTTGGTCTTTTTGGTACTAGCCATCCTGACTGATGTGAGATGGTATCTTATTGTGGTTTTGATTTGCATTTCCTTGATGATCAGCAATGTTGATAATCTTTTCATGTGTCTGTTGACCATCTGTATGTCTTCTTTGGAAAAATGTCTGTTCAGGTCTTCTGCCCATTTTTTAAATGGATTGTTTTTTTGGTGCTGAACTGTAAAGAAGTTCTTTATATATTTTGGATATAACCTTATTGGATACATCATTTGTAAATATATTCTCTCACTCAGGTTGCTTTTCATATATATATATATATATATATATATATATATATATATATATATATATGTAACATACAAATAAAATGTATAATACATGTGAATATATAATATGTGTGTGTGTGTGTGTGTATAACTAATTTCCATGTATTTACAATCTGTTTTCTTTTAGGAGTTTTATTGTTTCAGATCTTATATTTAGGTCTTTAATCCATTTTCAGTTTATTTTTTATGTGATACAAGAGAATGATCCGGTTTCATTCTTTTGCATGTAGCTGTCCAGTTTTCCCAGCACTGTGTACTGAAAAGGCTGTTATTTGCCCCCACTGTGTATATTACCTCCTTTGCCATAGGTTAATTGACTATGTAAGTGTGGGTTCATTTCTGTCTCTCTATTCTGTGCTATTGATCTGTGTCTATTTTTTTCCAATACCATATTTTTTTGATTACTATAGCTTTTTAGGATAGTTTGAAATCTAAAATTGTGATATCTCCAGTATTGTTCTTCTTTTCCAAGATTACTTTGGCAAAATAACAATGTCTTTTGTGGTTCCATACAAATTTTAGGATGATTTTTTTAGTTCTGTAGAAATATATATATATCGTTTGTATTTTGAATAGAATTGAATTTAATCTGTAGATTAATTTGGGTAGAATAGACATTTTAATGATATTAATTCTTCTAATCCACAAGCATGGTATATCTTTCCATTTGTTTGTGTCTTCAATTACTTTCATAAGTATCCTCTAGTTTTCAGAGTACACATTTTCTACCTACTTGGCTAAGTTTATTCCTAGGTATTTTATTCTTTTTGATCCGGTTGTAAATGGGACTGATTTCTTAATTTCTCTGTTTTCTAGTTTATCATTAGTGTATAGAAATGCAACAGGTTTGTGTATATTAATTTTGTATGTTGCAATTTTTAATTTTTTTTAACGTTTATTATTGAGAGACAGAGACAGACAGAACATGAGCATGGGAGGGGCAGAGAGAGGAGGAGACACAGAATCTGAAGTAGGCTCCAGGCCTTGAGCTGTCAGCACAGAGCCTGACATGGGGCTCGAACTCAAAAACTGCGAGATCATGACCTGAGCCAAAGTCGGACGCCCAACCGACTGAACCACTCAGGCACCTCTGTATGTTGCAATTTAATTCAGTTATTCTAATAACTTTTTTGGTGGAATATTTAGGGTTTTCAGTATATAGTTCATGTCATCTGCAAATAGTGACAGTTTTACTTCCTTCTTATCAAGTTAGATGCCTTTAGCTTTTTCTTGTCTGATTGATGGAGTTAGAACTTCTAGTAATGTGTTTAATAAAAGTGATGAAAGTGAATGTCCTATTGTTCCACATCTTAGAAGAAGAGCTGTCACCTTCCACTACTGGGTATAATGTTAGCTCTGGGGTTTTCCTATATGGCCTTTGTTATGTTGAGGAATGTTCCCTTTAAACCCAATTTGTTGAGAGTTTTTATTATGAATGGATATTCAATTGTGTTATATGTTTTTTCTGCATTTGTTGAAAGGATAATATGATTTTTATACTTAATTTTCTTAATGTGGTGTATCACACTGATTGATTTGCAGATATTGAATCATCTTTGCATCTCTAAGTAATAAATTCCACTTAACCATGATGAATGATTCTTTTAATGTTTGTCAAATTTGGTTTGCCAATATTTTGTTGCAGATTTTTGCATCTATTGTTCATAAAGAATAGTGACATGTAATTTTTTTTTGTAATGTCTTTGTCTGATTTGGCATCAGGGTAATTCTGGCCTTGTAAAATGGATTTGGAAGCATTCCTTCTTCAATTTTTAAAAATAATTTAAAAGGATAGGTATTAACTTTTCATAAGTTTTTGGTCAAATTCAGCTGTGAAACAATCTGATCTTGGACTTTTTTTTATTATTATTACTGACTCAGTTTCATTATTAGTAATTGTTCTGTTCAGATTTTCTATTTCTTACTGACTGATTGAGTCTTAAAAGGTTGTATGTTCCTAGGAATGTATCAATTTCTTCTAGGATGTGCATATTGCTGGCATATAATTTTTCATAGTAATCTCATAATCTTTTGTATTTCTGTGGTGTTGGTTGTAATTCCTGTTTCAGTTCTGATTTTATATATTTAAGTCTACTCTTTTTTTTTCTTGATAAATCTGGCTAATGGTTTCCAGTTTTTAAAGATCTTTTTGAAGAACTAGCTCAGTTTCATTGAACTTTTCTATTGCTTTTTAGTCTCTTTCATTTATTTTCACTATGATCTTTATTCTTTCCTTTTACTAATTTGGAGCTTTGTTCTTTTTCTAGTTCCTTTAGGTGTAAAGTTAGATTATTTGTTCAAATTTTTCTTGTTTCTTAACTTAGTCCTATGTTGCTATAAACTTCCCTCTTAGAACTGCTTTTGCTGCACCCCAAAGATATTGAACCATTGTGTTTTCAAATTTTGTCTCTAGATATTTTTTAATTTTCTTTTTGATATGTTCATTGGCCTATTGGTTGTTTAGTAGCATGTTGTTTGGCCTTCATAAAAACATATTGTTTTTGTTTTTAGGTTTTTTTATTTTCATAATTGATTTTTAGTTTCATTCTCTTGTGGTTGGATAAGATGCTTGCTATGATTTCAGTCTTAAATGTACTGAAACTTGTTTTGTGGTCTAATCTGTGATCTATCCTAGAGAATGATCCATGTGAATTTGAAAAGAATATGTATTCTGCTTTCTTTGGATAGAATATTCTGTGTACATCCATTAAGTCTGCCTGGTCTAATGTGTCATTCAAAGCCACAGTTTCCTTATTGAGTTTGCCTGAGTGATCTATCCATTGATGTAAGTGGGATAGTAAAGTCACTTATTATTGCATTACTGTCAATTTTTCCCTTTGTGTCATTAATATTTGCTTTATATATTTAGGTGCTCCAATGTTGGGTGCATAGATATTTACAATTGTTATTCTCTTGTTGAACTGATCTCTTTTTTATTATGTAATGCCCTTCTTTTCCTTTTGTTACAATCATTGTTTTAAAGTCATTTTGTCTGATGTAAATAGTGGTTCCCTAGCCCTTTTTTTCTTTTTTCTTTTTTTAAATTTTTTTTAATGTTTATTCCTTTTTTGAAAGAGAGAGACAGAGCACAAGCAGGGTGGGGGCGGGGGGTACACAGAATCTGAAGCAAGCTCCAGGCTCTGAGCTGTCAGCACAGAGCCTGACATGGGGCTTGAACTCATGAACCGTGAGATCATGACCTGAGCTGAAGTCAGATACTCAACTGACTGAGCCACCCAGGTGCCCCATCTTTTCTTTTTCTTTTGCTTTTGCTTTTATTTTCTTGGAATATCTTTTTCCATCCCTTTACATTCAGTGTGTGTGTGTCATTAAGTCTTAAGTTGACTCACTTGTAGACTTACATAGATTTATTTTTTTAATCTTCAGTCACTTTTTTTTTTTAATGTTTATTGATAGAGAGCATGCATGTGAGAAGGCAGGCATAAAATATGGTAGGGGCAGAGAGAGAGGAGGAGAGAGAATCCCAAACAGACTCCTCACTGTCAGTGAAGAGCCCAGTGTGGGGCTCAAATCCCTTGAACTGTGAGATCATGACCCAAGCCAAAATCAAGAGTAAGGTGCTCAATGAACTGAGCCACCCAGGTACCTCACCCTATGTCTTTTGATTAGAGCATTTAGTCCATTTAAAGTAATTACTGATAGGTATGTATTTATTGACATTGTATTAATTATTTTCTGGTCATTTTTATAGTTCTCTGTTACTTTCAAGTATGTCCTTTTTAATTAACATGATTTTTTCTTCTATTCAAAAAGTAGCCTATTATATACTTGGTATTGGTGATGTGGAGATTAAGCGTGGTTTTCAAATGTGTTCAGTAGATAACAAAGTAATGGGAAAGGCACAGAAATAAATGACCACTATGATTTATGAGATAAAAGCAGAGAAAAATGACACAGCTGAGATTGCTGGATCAGTTGAGGGAAGTTTTCCCAGAGGAATTGACACTCGAGATGTGTTTAGGAGGATGAACAGAAGGAAAATATTTTTGAAATGGAGTTGAGACATTTATGAAAAGGCATGCATGAGGAAAACTGTTCAGAGGCATAGACAGGAGATGTGGGAGCAACGGAATACCATATGCTTTTGGCTCCCACCTCAGTCTCCAGCCTCTATGTCAGTGTTGGCTAGAGTGAAGAGGAAGGTGTGCACCTTGTTTCAGCATGCCTTTTACCCCTGCTGGTGTCTGTCCTTCAAAGAAAGTCTTGATTCTCATGGATATCACCTCCTTTTATCACCTTCTAGGCCTTTTCTTTCTTCAGAATATGGGGTCAGTTATTAAAATGCCCTGTATCTCAGTATATTCTGAGATCTTTCCTTTCACCATCTTAGTCTTACTAAAATCTGTCTCGCCTTTGAGAGACATTGCTGTCCTCAATTTTGTACAAGTGATGACTATGTTATCTTAATATAGATAGCAGTTCATATCACAGAAATTAACTATGGTATACCTATCTGGACATTAGACATGGTATACCTATCTGGACATTAGACATGGACATTAGACATGGACATTAGACTATCATTCCTTCTTGAAACATTTTCTTTGCTTAAGTTTCCCTCCATTCATTGACTCAGTCTCAGTCTTCCAAGCTAGTTCGTTTTCACCTGTTCATCCTTTCATTTGGGTGTTTATTTAGCATCTTAAAACCAGTGACAGGAAATCAAGATCTGTATATTTTCTCCCCAGTTCTTTGTTCTTGTTTCAGTTATTGACACCAAATCTAGCTGATCAGATGCTTATGTCTAGATTCATCATTGACTCCTGTTTTACTTTCAAACCTCAAATACAATTTGTCAGCAAATACCATTTGTCAGTTTTACCTTCACAATATGTCCAGAATTTGACCTTTTTTTACCTCTTGCACTGCTATTTTCCTGGTCTAGACTACCATCATCTTTTCTGGATTATTTATTTATTTATTTATTTATTTATTTATTTATTTATTTATATTTTAGAGAGAGAGAGAGCATGCACAAATGGGGGACAGGGACAGAAGGAGAGAGAGAGAGACTCTTAAGTGAACTTTCCACTCAGTGTGGAGCCCAACCCAGGGCTCAATCCCACGACCGTGGGATCATGACTTAAGCCAAAATAAAGAGTCAGAAGCTCAACCAACTGAGCCACACAGGTGCCCCTCTGGAATATTTTAATATCTTGGTAGTGTTTCTCATTTCATTATACCTTTTTTACCCTTGCCTTTTTATCCTTTATCCTTGAGTCAAATCTCAGGGAAACAACCAGAGTGCTATTTTTCAATGAAAGAAATAACCCATTGATCTTTTGCTAAACACCTCAAATGGCTTCCCAAGTCATATGAAGTAAAAGCAAGGCTTTAAATCTTCTGTATTCACTGTATTTTACTCCTCTGACTTCATCATCTACTACTCTCCCCCCTGTTCACTCTGCTGAAACCACAATGGTCTCCATGCTTTTTTTTAATCCTTTATAATCCAGGAATGTTCTTAGCCTAGGCCTTTGCACTTGATCTTCCAGTTACCTGGACTGTCTTTACTCCAGATATCTGAGAGCTCACACTGTTGCTTCCTTCAGGTGTTTGTTCAGATGTCTTCTCAGTCAAGCGTAGGACCATCCTACTAAAACAACACATTAGATATACATACTTTTTCCACCTTCTGTGCTTTATCTCTGTTTTGCTTGTTACTGTAATCTATAATTTATCAATTTGATTTTGTTTTTATTTTTAACTAGTATATAAGTTTTGTGGAGCTCTGATTGTTGTCTGCTGTTTCATTACATCTGTAGTTTCAGAATCTAGAAAGATACACTAGATACACTAAAAGATACACTAAAAAGAGATTAAACATATCAATATTTCTTAAAACAATAAACAGCAAAACCATAAAAAATGACTAGGAAATATAATAAAAATAAGATTTAGAATGTGCAGAAGCTAAAAAAAATTATTGGAATTAGAATATAATGAGAAATGTAAAATTGCCATCATTCTTGAAGACACTGCTTTTCTCCTTATCCAATCGCTTTCCCTTATATCTTCACCAAGGATGACAGTTTTCTTGACATTTAACATTATTAAAGGTTGCTTTTGTCATTTTTTTTAACTTCATAGAGATGGGATTATGTTGTCTGTGTTTTTATACTGTAAGTTTTTTATCTCAACATTTATTTTATGGGATGCATCACCTTTCTCGTATGTATCAATGGCTTATATATTTTTATTGTCATAATATTTCATTCAGTGAGTATGCAACTATCTATTCTGATGTTGATGAATATTTGTATGGTTTTCAACTACTTGGCTATCATTAATAATGATGTTATGGACATTCTTGTGCATGTCTTTGGGGTCCATGTAGAAGATACTATATGTGAGAGAAACTGAAGAGAGCTTTTAGTGACAAGACACCTACATTTTTATAATCTGCGTGGTAGTTAAATTGGTGTCCTCTATATATTCTTATTCTGCTCAGTCTCAACCACAGCAGTCTCCAGCTTCTAGGAAGTTATGGGTTCTTTCAACAGCTAAACCCTGGCTATCTGTAGCCACTATAAAGAGCCTAGTTCTTTTTTATCCTTCAAATTTAAATTGATTTAAGCCTAACTCTCTTATGGGTACTACTGATAGGGAAAAATCTGTTATAAGATGGCCGACAGGACTGAGTAGAATTCCAGTCCCCACCAGAAGACTCCCCTTCTAGGTTTTTCCTATTCTATTTGCCCTGCACAACAAATTGCTACTAATGTGGAATGCGGAAGTAACAGACTATAAATTGTTCCTCTGCTTATGCTCAGGACTCAGACCTCTGGAGAGTGATGTCTTCTGAGCCTGCCAGTGTAAAATAACCCTCCTGCCTTCCAAGATCTCCCAGTGCCACTTGGTTCTTCCGCAGGGTGATCAAGACCAGATTCCATAACATTACCATATAAAATGTACAAATAGCTAAAAGAACACAAAAGGTTATCAGAAAACAAACCACATGTACCCCAAAGTAAAATAACAAGCCAAACCCTGGCAGGAGAGCAGCCATCTTGTGCAAAATCATGTCCTCACATCCAGGAACATTATTGCCAAAGATCACTGTACAAGGGTGCCTAGGTGGCTCAGTTGGTTAAGTGTCCAACTTCAGCTCAGGTCATGATCTTGCCGTTCAAAGTTCAAGCCCTGCGTTGGACTCTGTGGTGATAGCTCAGAGCCTGGAGCCTGTTTCAGATTCTGTGTCTCCCTCTCTGCCTCTCCCTCACTCCTGCTCTCTCTCTCTCTCTCAAAAATAAATAAACATTAAAAAAAATTAAAAAAACAAAAGATCACTGCACAAATGTTGTGAGAACTGAGAACAGGGATGTCAGAAAAAATTCTTCCTGGTATATTCCTGTCAGTATTCAGATAATCTGTGGCAGCTGTTCTGAGTTTGTAACATGGGAAATTAAACTAATCTGGAAAAAACTAAGCATCAAGAGGTTGATAAACTGGAATTGTCCATTTTTATATGTTAAAAACTTTACCAATGCAAACTATTATCTCTCTCAGAATATCAGTACAGTTGACCCTTGAACAATGCAATAGTTAGGAGTGCCAATCCCACATAGTTAAAAATTTACATATAACTTTTGACTCCCCCAAAGCTTAATTATTTATTTATTTTTATTTTTTTTAACGTTTATTTATTTTTGAGACAGAGAGAGACAGAGCATGAACGGGGGAGGGTCAGAGAGAGAGGGAGACACAGAATCTGAAACAGGCTCCAGGCTCTGAGCAGTCAGCACAGAGCCTGATGCGGGGCTTGAACCCACAGACCGCGAGATCATGACCTGAGCCGAAGTCAGATGCTTAACCGACTGAGCCACCCAGGCGCTCCCCAAAGCTTATTTATTAATAACCTGCTGTTGATGAAAAGTCGTACTTATAACATAAAGTTGAATAACCTATATTTTATATAAGCATTACATGCCATATTCTTATAATAGAGTAAACTAGAGAAAAGAAAATGTTATTAAGAAAGTCATGAGGAAGAGGAAATACATTTACAATACTAAACTGTATTTATTGAAAAAAAAAATGTTGTAAGTAGACCCATGCAGTTTAAACCTTTGTTGTTCAAGGGCGAACTGTAATTAGTTTATATATTTTTTAATGGTTTCCCATGAGTTTGACAATATGAAATATTAAACAATTAAATAAACTATGCTTTCTCCTATACATTATGCCATGTAAATATTAATACTGTTCTTGGAAGAAAGTATTCTTGTTTGTACTCAACAAAACAGAGCAGTTACCATCTGTAGCACACTCCCCAGCCCTACCCCATCCTGTATGGTAATAGAATGAGGAACCTGAGAAGAGTAACAAGAGGTCATGCTACTTTTGAAAAGCCACATACTTTTCTCTGGAAGTGTAATTAAGGACAAAAAATTTTAAAAACAATAATATATATTAACCACATGACTGTTGATCCCTCTATAATAGATAAGAATCTTAAGAATCCAGAATAATAATCATTTCTTGTCCTTTTGGCCAAGATCAAGTGCAGAATTATATTAAATTATTCTTTCATTTACTATAATTCATGCATTTTTTTTTTTTTAATCTGTGGTACAGCAGGCACTGTTCTGGGTGCTGGAGATATAAATAGAACAGATGGATAAATTCCCTACCCAATAAAATTTGTGATCAATTGGGGAAGACAGATAATATTTCAGATAATATTGGTTGCATAACAAACCACTCCATGCAGTAGTTTAAAGACACACACACCACACACACACACTCATACACATAACTATGTACTTAGCTTACATCTCTGCACATTAAAAATTTGGGAATTTGGGAATTTGGGTCAGGTCCAGGTGGTTGGAAGTTCCCATCTGGACCTCATTCACCTCATCTCAGCTAGGTCTGTTTACTGTTCACCCATCTGTGATGAGTTGGTAGACTGTGTGAAGCAACTAGCTTATGTTAGCCTTGACTTCCCAAGTGAGAATCACTTCACTTGGTCTCCTATCCTCTGGCAGGCTAGCCTGCCATGATTTACATGATGACAATGTTTCAAGAACAGAAACAGAGCAAAGATCAGTGTTAAAGCACTTTCCAAGTCACTGTTTGTGTTATGTTTGCTACTCTGCTATGGGTCAAACAAGATGAATTGTCAGCATATAAGTATCAGTATAGTAGGGCTACCCAGCTGCATTAATACAGGGGGGTGTGAACAAATTGAAGAATCATTATTGTAACAATGTACCATATATGATTCATGAATAAATACATTCATACATACACATCCTTAAAAAACACCAAAGTAATCTAAACTAAGGACCATTTGGCCACCCTAAATTGGCCATGGACAAATATGATGTTATCAGGAATTTGACTCAATTGTGCATGACATTTTGTTTTATAAATGCCCACATGTATACCTAAAGTTTCTTGGGGGGAAAAAAAAGGCATATCACTAGAATATCTTATATGTACATGAAACTTGTTATACAAAGATCAAGAATTATTTTTACCTTCAAGAATTTAGAAGTATACTGGTAGAGATACAAATGTAAACATATTATGACAGAACAATATTATAAGATTAGTTGTAAATAAATATTTAGTTATCATTTTTACTGAAAGTAGTTGAATCTTTCTTGCTATATAGCAAAAAATATTCAATGCCACCCTTGATAAAATGTAGAAGCTCCTACTCTCTTTCAAAAGGAAATACTTAGATAAAAAAAAGATGCTGTGGGAAATGTATCATAGATTGTCATTGACATGAAACAGACACCAAAGTTAATAGAAGCACAGCCTATTACTAATGTCATAGACATTTTTCTTACAAATTTTCTTATCACTAATCCAAAAATCTCCCAAGCATACATTATATATGTAACAGCAAAGAGTGGGAAAGAGTTTATTATCTGCTCTGAGTGAAGGGGTTCATAATCTTCATGTTTCTATTGCTAGTGAAAGATGTTTCCTTTTCCATTTAAAGATGAAAATTTTCCCATTTTTTTCAGGATTGGATGAGAAATAAAAACAAACACAAGGCATAGAGTTCTTTTTATTCACATTTACATAACAAGCTATAGAAGTTGACAACTTAAGTTGTTAGAAAGCCCTTGATGTAGCCAGTACAAACAGAACGAGAATACACAGGCTTTTGTCTAAATAAGTGAAGTAGAGAAAGTCCCTTAAGGTCCTAGGGCCTTGCCTTCCTCATTTCTATAATGAAAGTTTTCAAAATAATTAAATGTAACAATGTATCACCTGGGGAGATACCAAATCTCTGTTTTAGTTTCTTAGATTACTTCAGGAATTTATACCATATTCAACATTCAATTCACTGAATCTTAGCAATTAACATTGAAAATTACAAAATTCTCAGATGTATGGTTTCTTCAAGGACCAAATAGGCTCCTACAGAGAATCCCAAAGGTTTAATTTGTTAACAACATGGAGTAAGGCCAGTGTCTATCAGATTTCATTTACAAGTATATCACGTGAATGGGAATATTTAGTGAATTAATTCTGTGAAAGAAATCTATGCAAAGAAGTTTCTAATTAAGGCTTTGATGTAAATGTTGTAGAAAATACATTTAAAGTGCTAGTTATTCTAGATGACACAACTATTTTCCTGGTAACCTGTGTTCCAAGGTATGGTAAGAATACTGAATTGAGAATCAGAAGATCTGGATTCTGACATAAGCCTTAGTAATAACATATGCCATTAGGGGAATTACATAACTTCTATCCCAACAATCTTCTTGATTTCTTTCTCTTCCTCCACATGCCAGTGTTCTTACTTGCAGAATGAACAGGTTGAACTGAATGAAATTACAAGTACTTTCTACTTTCTCTTTCTGTGACTCCCGTGTCTCTTCAATTTTCTTCTAGAAAAAAGGAGCAGCAGTGACCTGTCAACCTTAGCTTTGGAGAAATAATTTGACTGAAATTCACTTACTCTGGTTAAATTATTAGCCCAGGTCAGATGTAATCAATTGCACAAAAGGCATGGATATTGAAAATAAAATGTAGACTTGCAGTAACTCAACAAGGCTTTGGGTATTTGTTTAGTGTCCTTTGAGATAATCGGTATTCAATATCTGTTTCTAACGGAACTATCAAGGACAGTTTTTTTTTGCCCAATATTTTACTTAATGAATATATAGAATTGGAAATAGTCTTGCCATGTTCTTTCTTGGCATCAGAGGGATTTTCTCACCTTACTTAGTTGATCATTTTCTTTGTTTTCTTTCTCTCCATTCATCAGTAATTCACTGAGCATCTGGAGGGGTGTGTGTGTGTGTGTGTTGTGATTTTGTTGTTGTTGTTAAATTAACATTTGTTGAGCAGAATGCTGGAGGTTGGATGATGAGCTACAGGCTCAACAAAATACAGCAAGGGAAAGTGAAATAGAGAAACATTACAGATCTTAGAAGTGGAGACCATTGAGGGACACCTGGGTGGCTCGGTCAGTTAAGTGTCTGACTTCAGCTCAGACCATGATCTCGCAGTCCATGGGTTCAAGCCCTGAATCAGGCTCTGTGCTGACAGCTGAGAGCTTGGGGCCTGCTTCCGATTCTATGTCTCCCTCTCTCTCTGCCTCTTCCCTGCTCGTGCTCTGTGTCTCTCAACAATAAATAAATGTTAAAAAAATTTTTTTTTAAAGAAGTCGAGAGCATTTCTTGAGGGGCCACACTGGGAGGTCAAGGCAGAGTGCAGGCAGAGTAAGCAGTAGGACCTGGGATCCAGGTCTTTAGTAGGGTCTTTTGGTGGAGTGCTCTGAGGTAAAAGTGCAAAGTCTAAATCGGTCAATTCAAAACAAAAAGATAGGTAAACTCCAAGGGAATCTTATCCAAGGGGTGCTCAAGGTGAAAAAGCCAGGAGACAAGAGACACTGTTTATCACAAGGGCCATCAAGGGACTTATATCAGGAACTTACCTGTGACTCTGAGGGCTGTAATCCAGGGCATATACTTGCAGGAGGGGCTGGTGTCTACTTAAGCCTGCTACAGGCCACTTAGCCACTCAGAATGGATACGGAGGCAACAGTATCATGGACGGGTTTTGCTAAACTCTTAACAGTGAAAGAGAGAGAGAGAGGGTAGGAGACAGGGAGGGAGAGATTGCTTCTATCAGTTGTTTTTTTCAAATTAATCTGAAATTAATAAGAGTCGGGGACTACATAAAGGAAAATGATTTATAACTGTACTTAGTATTTTTCCATTCGTGCTATCACACTCCAAGTTCCAACTGTATGGTGACTGGGTAAATCTACATTTAATTATACACATCAAATAAATGGCATTTAAAAAAAATTAATGCTTATTTATTTTAGAGACAGAGCACAAGTTGTGGGGGGTGGGCAGAGAGCACTGGAGACAGAATCTGAAGCAGGCTTCAGGATCTGAGCTTTCAGCACAGAGCCCGATGTGGGGCTCAAACCTACAAACTGCGAGATCATGACCTGAGCTGAAGTCGGACACTTAACCAACTGAGCCACCCAGGTGCCCAAATAAATGGCATATTTTAAGTCAGCTCATAGTAACTTTCTAATTTAGATTGGTAGTTCCCTTCTTTTTGCCTCTTTATTTTTTTCCACTTAATGCTTCCAGAGTTCTTCACTTTACAGTTTTAATCAACTTTATTGAGCGACAATTTCCATATAATAAGGGTACTCATTTTAAGTATAAAGTTCAATTGGTTTTGATAATTGTAATCAGTCAAGTAACCATACTCATAATCAAGATATAGAATATTGTATCACCACATATGCCTCTGACTATTTTCTGTCAATTCAACCTGACTCTGGCCCCTGCCAACTACCAGTTTTCTGTCATTATAAATTAGTTTAGTATGCTCTATAATTTGGTATAAATGGATTTATACAGTTTGCCTTTAATGTATCCAGCTTCTTCCACTCAACAAAGTGTTTTTGAGATTTAGCTATATTGCTGCATGCGTGAATATTTTGTGATTTTATGTTAATGAGCAGTGTCCTACTCTTTAGCTATATCAGAAGTTTTTTATCCATTCACTTGTTCATGGACAATTGGGCTATGGCCAATTTGGGGCTAAGAATAAAGCTGCTAAGAAAATTTGTGTTAAAATCTTTAGTTCTCGAGAATGATACCTAGATAATACTTCAAGTACACTGGCTGGGATAAGAAAATGCCAAACTTTTTTCCAGAGTAGTTTTATCACTTTACCTTTCCAACAACATTGAGAATTCCAGTTACTCCACATCTTTGCCAATGCTGACATTGTAATTTTTTCTACTTTGGGCCATTTTGATAGGTGGATAGTTGTTTACATTTTAGTTCTTCCAATCAATAATGTTGAGCAATCTTCAGATATGTATGGTTATTTTTATATTTTGTTTTACAAAGTGACTGTACAGGGCTTTTCCCCATTATGATGTTGTTTGAATTCTCATTGCTTATTTGTATGTCCATATATATATAAATATATATATATATATATATACATACACACATATACATATAATTATATATGCTGAATACAAGTCCTTTGTTATATATAATTTATAAATTATAGTGATATTTATAATTTTCACTAATTTATAATAATGATATAAATATTTTTCTAGTCTAAGGCTTTCATTTTCCTTGAACATATCTTATAAAGAGTGTGTTTTTAATTTTGATAAATTCCCATATTATATGTATTACTATTATTTATGATTTATATATGACATAAGACTTTAAATTCAATTTTCTTCTTTTATTGTGTTTATTGTGTTCTGTTAGGAAATCTTTGCCTACTCCAAAGCGACAAAGATGTTTTTGTAAGTTTGGGCTTTTCATTTAGGTTCATGTTCATGATCAGTTTCAAGTAAATATTTTCAACGGTGTGAGGTAGGGGATTCATAATTGTTTCCAATATAGACACCCAGTTGCTTCAACATCATTTGTTGAATAGACTATCTTTTATACACTGAATTATTTTTGCATATTTGTTGAAATCAATTGACAGTGAATGTGAGCATGTATTATGAGTTCTCTAGTGTATTTCATTGCTATACATGTCTGTTCTCACAAATACCACACAGTCTTGATAACAGTGGCATTACAGTAGACTTTGAATTCAAGTATTATAGGTCCTTCAGCTTTGTTTATTGTGACAAAATTATTTTGTTTCCTGTAGTTTCTTTGTAGATTCAGGTGAATTTTGAAACCAGCTTGCCAATTTTTTTAAACTTGCTGAGATTTGTACTGAAACAGAATTGAATCTGTAGAATATAAAATCAGAAAGACAGGGCTAGATTCTATTGTAAAGCAGTTCATCAGATCTTTAGAAAATTCTCCAGTCTGGAGGTTGTGAAATCTTAAATGAATTTATTTACCATTTAGAGTTTGGTATAATGGTTTAGAGTGTAGCCCTCAGAGAAATTTTCTGAGTTTGATCTCATTGTACTGCTTATTTTCTAGATGAACTTAAGCAAATTATTCAACCTCTGTGTTTTAGAGTTCTCTTTGTTCAATGGGAAGAATAATGGTGATTGCCTTAAAGGGATGTTGTAAAGATTAAATTAGTTAATATTTGTAAAACACAAGAGAACGTGGCGAATATTAAGTACCTTATAGAAATGTGGATTTTGGGGGCACCTGGGTGGCTCAGTTGGTTAAGCATCCAACTTTGGCTCAGGTCATGATCTCTAGGTCTGTAAGTTTGAGCCCTGCATTGGGCCCTGTGCTGACAGCTCGGAGCCTGGAGCCTGCTTCAGATTCTGAGTCTCCCTCTCTCTCTCTGACCCTCCCCCACTTGTACTCTGTCTCTCTTTCAATAATAATATTAAAAAAAAATTTTTAATGTGTATTTTTTGGTGTGTTTTTGGTTTTTGGTTTGTTTGGTTTTGCTATTGAAATAATTGCTGTATGCATTGCCATTCTTCCACAAAGGCCAAGAGAAAATAGTTTATTAATCAACAATAGGCTGCATGCTCAGGTAAAATTTTTATGTATTTCAGTGTAAACACCATTGTAGATTCTATAGCCTACTAGGGGATCTGAAAGTAGATATAAAGCATAAAAAGATGTTAAGCATAGGAACAGAAACTGGGGTTAATAATGCTAGAATATGTATAACAAATATATAGACAGAATAAAATTAGAAATAATTAAAATAATATTATTTTGAGATTAGTGAGATAACCATATATTCCTTAAATACATATTTATATTTGTTAATGCTCTACCTTTCCCTCTTTGCCCTTAAATCCAGATGTCACATGATAAGAGTGGAGCCTTAGATAGGGAAGGATTTAGCAAAACTAAGAATCTGTAGAGATTGCTTTTATTCTTTAGTAAGAGGGATCTTTCATGCTGCTGAGGACTTGTCAGATGGAGGAAACTTTTTGGTCACATGGACAGGCATTCATGCACGTAGTTTTCCTGGTTAAAGATGGCTGTGCCTAGAGATCATCACTGTTCCTCTGTAAGTTAAGAGCCTAGGAGACAGTTTATGAAGTGTACAATTTGTTCTAGGACTGAGAAACAAGAGAAAAAGGACCTTTATTTTTCCTTTATCCTTGTTTACTATTGTAGTTACTGAAGAATAAAAATAAGTAATTCTTATGTTTCTCTCTATTTCTCAGATCCAGGGAAGCATTGTTCAGGAAAAACCTCTAACCATACATAGTTCTGATTCACCAGGGGAAAAATGAGCTGAAAGTCGCCACTAATCTTCAACATCAAAGTGTTAAGTAATTTATAGCCAGTAATAAAGTAATGGGTCAAAAAATTCAGAATTTGTTTGCAAGGCAAACAGGTAGCTGGTCCTTCATGGCATTATAATTTTTCCAAGATCACAGGTCAACAAAGAAGAGTGTCATTTATTATAATCTGAAAGGGATACAGGTGTCACATTCAGATATGAGCATGTTTTTTACTGGTGTCCTTGTATTAGGAAACATTCTCATATAAATATGCTCTTCTGTGATTGCCCCCCAAAAAGATCCTGGATCTAAGGAAAGAAAAGATATTGTTTCAGACATAACAGTAGGAAAATGATGACATACTTTTCAGCATCACATAACAGAGTTGTCTAGTGTTTGTTAGCCACAGTAAAGGCAAGGTAACAGAAAATAAACTTGGAGTGAGCTTAGAAGGCCCAGGCTTATATTCTAAATTCATTCTTTGCTTGTTGAGGAAACTAAGATATTGCATGCTATCTACTGAGATCTATTTTCCATAATGTTAGAGGATAAATAATAAGGCTTCGTGTAAATAAGATAATGTGGGTAAAAAAATTCTGTAATCCACTATGCCAGAGAGTTTCCATCTTCAAGGATAGCATGGCTGTGCTTGAGGGTAATATTATGATAGAAAAGATAGGATTCAGTAGGCAGAGAGGGAAAGATTAGGACTTGCGTTCCCTGGGTGGGAGAAAAACACCTATTTTGGAACAATGCTGGGAGTGTCTGACCTCAGCAAACCCCCTCAGGCTCAAGGTTGCTTTTATGAATACAATAGACACCACCCACTCCCCCTCAGGTTTTTCCCTCAGGAATCTGACAAAAGACCTAACTAAAAATAAGCAGTAGGCCATAAAACTATGACCCACAAGGAATGATATGGCCATAGACCACCCTTCATACAATGGAAATGAGTAAATAGGGAATGGACAACCCAGCACCTAGAGTTGTCCAGCCAATCAGGGTAGAACCTGAGGAGGAACAAGGGGGAATGGAAGGTGGGGGAGGGTAACCAGAACATTATAAAACAAGGACCTTTGCCTATAGTCTGGGGCATTTACTTCGAAATGCCCCCCTCTCTATAGAGCTTTCATACTATTCTTCCTTTCTGATCTTAATACTGTAATAAACTTTGCCTGCTGCTCATTTTGTGTCTACCTCTTCATTCTTTGAAGAGGTAAAGACAAGGAATTCTGGATATTGAGGTAAAAAATCCTGCAACAGTATTATAGCTCTTTGCTTGAGGATTGGTCAAGTCTGTTGAAACCAACAGACTCTAATAACAGTAGCTAGTAACTGAGTGTCTGGCTATTCACAGTATTATATAAAGTCAAACTAGCTGGTCATATTGCAATGTTCTCTGGAACCCTTACACATCTGCCAAGGAAGGATCTCTGAAACCAGAATGGAACTGTGTAAGTTAGTTGGAATTTCAGAAGCTAAAAGCTGTGTGTGTGTTCACCATGTCTGTTTGTATTCAGCAAAATCACTTAACAATATTGGTTCACTGTTAATAATCTAGACATAACTTAATTACTTCTGACCCTGGATTCACTATTTTTCCCATTTGTGACATAAAATATTGTTAGTTTTCTCATGCTATTTTGACTGTCACCAATGCTCAGTTGCTAGTTTGCAAGCAGGAAACATTTCTTTGGGGACTATAAAAAGCAGTGTTGTATATTTGTGCCTGTGTGTTTTTCTCCCAAATTAAATTTATTAGATTACATATGCTTGCATTTCATTATGAGATCATAAAATTCAATATACTCTATAAATATCGATGTGATGCAGTACCTAAATTACATTTACACTGTGCCAAAGACAACCACAAAGCAATGAAAAATTAAGTCTCTTATGATAACAAAAGTATTCAGAGCAAAACAAAAACAAAAACAAAAAACTTCTTTTAAATGTAGCACAGATATTTGTCTGTCAATGACAGTAAACTTAATAAGAATATTTAATTTAGAAGTATACTAAAATATGCTTAAAGTAAAGAAAACAATTATGCTGAAACTAAAATAACACTGAATTCCTTTCAATAAAGAGGATGTATTCTAATACTATAATTTCTAAATAAAACACTTACCAGTCTACCATTCATTGAGTTTTCTATATACCAGCCACTATGTAAAATGGTTTACAGAGAATATTTTAATCCCCACAACTAATCCATAATGTAAGTGTTAGTCTTCTTATACTGAGGAAACAGAGGACCAGTGAGAGTAAAATAACTTGCCTGAGATTAAAAGCAAGAAATAGAGTCTGCACTCTACCTACATCAAAGCCATAGCACCACATTGATGTATGTCCACACTATACCATACTCTGAAACCCCTGCCCTCCTGGGGAAGCAGTGTGCAAGTTTCTCATCAACTGAGTTTCTCAGAAAAGGTCTTTCCACATATCTCCTATCCAATGTAACTCCTAACTCTCTATGTTTAGTTTGTATAAAGTCCTGGGAGTGACCTTCCTATAATGAGTTAAATCCTTTTTTCTGTGTTAAATAATACCATTTTGTTCTTATCAGCAGCCCTATTTCTACCTTAGCTATGAGGAGATCAAAACTTGTCTACATATTTCTGAACCTCAGTTAATTTCATTCATATTCACATCCTTCACAGAAATTTGTTACACCCTTGTTCTCATGAGACTAGAATATGGTCTTTTCTAAATGTAATTTTTTTCTTTCTAAACATGAAATTAGAATTGTGTTGCTCAGAATTTAGGAATTAAACTTCAGAGATTGAAATATATTTAAAGTCAAGAAAATTTTAATTCTTTTTCTGGATTTGGTAATCTAGCTGGTTACCCAATACTTGAGAAGTTTACAAATATTTGCAGGGTGGGGAGCCAATTACTTTGTGGCAATCTGTAATCTGCCATAATATCTAAAATGATATAAAACTGTAAAAATATGATATTCGATAAAAATATAACTTCTGTATTTCAGTGATAGTTTTGCATAAGTGTGCATATGATGCATACTTGCTATGGAAGGTAGAAAAATAACTATTCTGAAAATTTTGACAACATTCCCACATAAGAAAATTTAAACATTTCTTCAAAATTGTTAAATTTTCCGGGGCACCTGCAACCTGCTTTGCATTCTGTCTCTGTCTCTGTTTCTCTCTCTGCCTCTCTCAAAAATAAATAAATAAAATTTAAAAATTAAGAAAAAAAAGTTTCATTTCTCAAGAAATGTCAGAGTAATTCAAACTGTGTCAAGAAGTAGCTGTTTTATTGTTTTTTTAAATTAAATTGAAGTCTGCTACTTATACTCTTACTAAATGTATGCAATGTATACAAATCTATAGAATACAGCTAATGTAGAATTTAACATATAATTTAAGTAGAAGAGCTATAGAAAACCAGAGTCTATATGCTTTCATTCATTATAACAAATGTTTAGAAAAAAAGTCTTATGTCTCTGATGGTTTCAGAAAGTTTATATGTCTGCCTACATATAATTGTAAGTATTCTCTGCTTCTAGTGATGTTCCAGATGTTGGTGATATAAGGATTTATTTGCTTTTCATGTTGCCATGTATGGTTTTGAAGAATGTATAGAGAGATTTGGATTTGAGCATTCATCATTATCATATAGAAAGTGAGGGCATTTTTCTCTTAAGTTTTGATTTCCTAACCTTATATTATTTCTGTAGACACGATCACAAGATATGTTCTAACATGCTGTTTCTTTTAATTGTTAGGTTATGATTCAATTTACCAGGAATAATTTTTAGAAATTACAAAGAATATTAGAATTCTAAACTTTAATGGCCACATGGGGAAATATATAAGCTTAATATCACTCTCCAGCAATATCAGGTTCATACCCATAAAGTGAATCAGCATATAGTAATAATTAGCATATGATGCAGTAAAGAAGTCTTTTAGAAAGTTGATTGATTAGATCTCCAAGGCTACAATACTTTGGAAAATATTTTATGTTGAAATAAACAGAAGTAAAGCAATGTGACTGAAAGAGGTATATTCTCCTCAAAAAAATATAAACTATACTGTTAATGTTTCAAAATTGAGAAAATAAAATAATAGATACCGCAAAACATTGATGTGATTTAAACTATGGTTGGCAAAAAGAAAATGAGCCATCATTGTTACTATGCTCCAATGTGATGAGGGAATGTTTTATGTGGATTACTCCTTTAATTCCTTACAGCAATCATATTTTGAAAATTGATGGTACATAGTTTTTAAAGCATAGGTTCAATAAGAGGTTTTAGGTTGTAGCTCATTTGTTGGGTCATTTGTATATTTTTAGAGGTAATTTCTTATGATCTGGCCTAGAATACACTCCTTAGAGCTGTTCCAAACATTCTATAAGCATCTAATTTCTCTACCCAATATTCCCTGCTTTAAGAACCTTTAGTTGTTTCTCTTTTCTGTGCTCAACTGGGTTTGTGTAATTGCTAAGCTATGCTTGGTCTTAGGAGGACAAAAGAGAAACCAAGGACCAGTTTTGTGATCCACCTGAGAGCCAGTAGTGACATGGATGGTCTGTCTTCTTAAGGATACTGAGAAATGATTTGAATTATGATATATTTTGTTCTTGTGCTGAATTTGTCATGAGTTGAATTTATGGGGATTGGTTTGGGAAAGAAAATAAAACAAAAGGAACTAAAGTTGGCTAAGTATGATAATGAGTCTCAATGTGCTTCTCATTTTTGATGACTGACAGATTTCAAGCCTAACCACTCCCCTCTCCATTTCTGCCTAAATCTACCAAGCTGATAAGAAAGTCCAGGTCCTCCCTCCTTTGGTGCCAGTGGGAAGTTTAATCCATGTAAGTCCCAGCCAGAGTGGGAGCCCAGCCCCCCCAGAGCCCCATGCACTAACCACCATAAAAAACAAGCCAATCTCATTTACCAGCTTCCTTAAACCATTTTAAGCCAGCTTTAGACCGAGCCCTGCTCTCTCTATAAAATCTTATTATATGGTAATAAACCTTGTCATACCTTCTTGGTACTAGTGTGGGGTCATCTGTCTCAATGTGTGAATGAAATTTAATGTAGGTCTTGTGGGTATCTTCTCTTGGCTATGGCTCGCTAATTGGTTTCACTGCCTATTAATGAGCTTGCACTTTCAACCATGTTGCTCTGTACTGTACTGGCTGAGTCCTACTAAGCCTCTGCTACAGACTTAACCTACCTGAGTCAGAAGTTTTGGTAATTGGTGAAAAAGAACAGGAGTATGAGAGGGAGCCCCCCCCCTTTTTTTTTTAGTTTACATCCAAATTAGTTAGCATATAGTGCAACAATGATTTCAGGAGTAGATTCCATTAAGGAATTCCCTTCTTCCAGTGGTCTCTAATATCAGCTACAGAGATCTCTCAGTGCATCCAACTGCTTCAAGCTGTGCCTATTCCCACAGAGCTGGCTATTTAGAATCATTTACACAGTCATGTTGGATCATTAACTATGGCTGATTTCTAGTGATAGCTATGGTATTTATAGCTAAATGGCTTAACCCATTTAGCCCATCCCCCTCCCACAGCCCCTCCCGTAACCCTCAGTTTGTTCTTCATATTTATGAGTCTCTTCTGTTTTGTCCCCCTCCCTGTTTTTATATTATTTTTGTTTCCCTTCCCTTATGTTCCTCTGTTTTGTCTCTTAAAGTCCTCATATGAGTGAAGTCATATTTGTCTTTCTCTGACTAATTTCACTTAGCGTAATACCCTCCAGTTCCATCCACGTAGTTGCAAATGACAAGATTTCATTCTTTTTGATTGCCAAGTAATACTCCATTGTATATATATACCACTTCTTCTTTATCCATTCATCCATCGATGGGCATTTGGGCTCTTTCCATACTTTGGGTATTGTTGATAGTGCTGCTATAAACATGGGGGTGCATGTGTCCCTTCGAAACAGCACATCTGTATCCCGTGGATAAATGCCTAGTAGTGCAATTGCTGGGTCGTAGGGTAGTTCTATTTTTAGTTTTTTGAGGAACCTCCATACTGTTTTCCAGAGTGGCTGCACTAGCTTGCATTCCCAGGAGGCCCTTTTTAAAGTAGCCTTGATTATGTCTTGACCCAGTCCTATTTTTGCATCTCAGATTAAATTATATGTCTTAATTCTAGCATAAATTGTGAAATGTGCTCATCTCAGGAAAAAACACTCTAACCCATGACAGTTGATAGTGTATCAAATAGAATTATCCCCCATTTTAAGGGTTCTCGGAGGGAAGACTGATACCCTGCAGTGTATGGACCTGTTGGGTGGTTTCCTCTGTGAAAAGCAGTTACCATGTGGTGTGTTAAAGTCACAGTCTTTAAAACAGATGTCTTACTAGGACCCTAAAAAATGCCTTTGCTACTGTTTCTGCTTATGCCTCTGTTAAAGCAAAGATCCTGATATTCAGGATCATAGAGGAAAACACACATGGTATATCGGTGACAGAACAAACCTAACTCAAGCCTCGACTCCTTCAGTGCAGTAAAACAAGCTCAGGCAAGAGGGAGATCCTTGACCTTGACAGTACTCATGTGAGGCCTTCAAAAGGAAGAAACATAAAATAGGCAGAGTACTGAGGAAATCCCTGAATTATATCCAGAAATTAAAAATGAGCAAAAAAGACAAGACAAGCAAATAACACATGCATGAAATGAAATGAATGAAAAACCTGGATACAGGGCAGGGAAACACAGTATTGAAGAGAAATCCACAGTTTAACTCAATAATATAGACTTACTGAAAATCTCTAAAATTTATTCAAGACATTTATATAACAAAAAGATAAGAGAGCTGATTGGCGTTTGTACTTCAACATGATTTAGAATGATGCTAAATGCCATATAATTAAGATCAAAAATGTCTGATACTTATTTTTCAGTCTATTGCATATTGATAGAAAACTAGGGGGTGAACTTCAATTTTGGTTCTCAAATACAGCCCATGTCACCACTCACAGTTTTTGGATATCTGAATCCAGAATTTTACTTGGGAAAACAACAACAACATCAACAACAACCATAACAACAACAACAACAAAAGTATGTTATATTCGGCTTGGCTGTGGTTTTACATATATGAGGTTATCTGTTCTTATGAGGGAGCCTCATGCAGGCAATGCAGAGATCCATGAAGACTTCCAAAAGGATAACATCCTTTCCGTTATCCAAACATAGACATTGTTAGAGGTGATTTGTGTCATCATTTTGTAATAACACCTCCTGAGCAGTGGCTTAAAATCTAATGAAATATCAGAAATTAATGCGACTTAAGAAGCAGTCTGAATAAGAAAGAGAGAAAAACAAAATTGCTGATTCTACTAATAACTTTTCATAAGCAACTGAATCATTCCCTGTTTTCTTTCAGTGGTCTCTAATATCAGCTACAGAGATCTCTCAGTGCGTCCGACTGCTTCAAGCTGTGCCTATTCCCACAGAGCTGGCTGTTTAGAATCATTTACACAGTCATGTTGGATCATTCACTATGCCTGATTTCTAGTGATAGCTATGGTATTTATAGCTCATTACAATTTTTTTCCCCAAAATTACCCTAGAGTAACATTATGATCCAGCCTAGGTAGCAGTATGCAGCATCCCCTCCTAGATGATATTTTTTTTTTTTTTTTTTTTTTTAAATCTGGGCAACACAGTCCTCTCTGCCTCTTGATTCAGAGTGAGGTCTTTTGTTCTAAAAGACTGTCTTTCCTCCATAGCGATTATAGCATTGAACAAAGTTTTGTTTTGTTTTGTTTTTCCTTGCTAATATCTCAAAACAGAATGTAGGGCACTTGGCAAACATTCCTAATTTCTCATTTAATTCCATCTTCTCTAGCCTTTTTTTCCATCAGTAGTCATTGTGGTTGAAAGTACAACTGTACAGATCAAGTTCCAAGAAAGGATTTGGCTCCCCTATAATCCCCCAAGGGTAACAAACATTCCAAATTATAAATGCTATTCAGCATTATAATCACATAGATATTCCAATGGAAAACTTTTTATCCATGGAAACTAAAAAGGTGGATGGTCAATAGTAGTGTTTGGTGAGGAACGGCACAGGGAAATAGAGTCTGGCAATTAGTAGTCACTGAATTTCTAATTTATTCATTCAGCAATTTTTTTTTTTTTTTTGAGAAGTTACTATATGCAAGATACTCTTCTAACTGCTAAGGATGCAACAGTGAGAGAAAAAAATCCCTGACTACATAGACCTAGGTAATGCTGCCATATTAAGTAAGTCCAAACTCTTAGAAGTTTAAAAGGATAAATGTTTACTTATAGTACAAGTGAAATCTTTATTGCAGGTTGGCTAAGGCTCTTTTCTATATGTATTCACTCTGTAGCCAAGGCCAATGGTGTAGCCACTGTTGTTTCTGCCAGTCACAGAGGAAGAAGGATAGAGAACTATGTAGGACCTCATACCAGTGATCACATGCTCCTGACCAGAAATAATACACAGCAGGATTGCTCATACCTCATTAGCCAGGGCCAGTCACATGATCCTAACCAAATGTAAAAGGGCCAGGAATTGTAATCCTCCCATGTATCCAGGAGATTGAGAGCTGGGTAAGCTTTGTGAGTAGTACAAATTACTACCATGTGGGTATTGGCATGTAATAAGAAAACAAATAAACAAAATATACAGATTATATAGATGTTATAGAGTAAAATAAAACATAAAAGTTGAGTACAAGCTTTAGGTCCAGAGGTATAATTTTAAATAGTAAATCAGGGAACAAAGTTATGAGCTAGGTAGAAGGATAAGATGGGGAGTCATGTGCAAGGAAGAGAATTCTCTACAGAGGTCTTAAGGTAAAGATCTGTGTTGTGTGTCCTTGGAACAATAGGGAAGCTAGTGTCACAAGAGAGGAGTGATCTGGGAGAGTGTACAAAGAACTAATTGCAGATGAAACCATGAACCACATTGCTTGGAAGGTTTGAGTGGAAAAGTAAAATGATCTTTCCTAATGATATTAACAGTATCTTCCTGAGTGCTATGTTGCCAGTAGAGAATATGGTGGTGATACCCAATGAGGAGGCATTTATCCAGGCAAAAGACACTATGGGCTTGAACCATGTTGGTATCAGTAAAGCAAAAGTGACAGCTGGATTCGAATTATATTTTGTAGGTGGAACCAGGATAGTTTACTGATAAAAATTATGTGGAGAGAGAGGGAAAGGAAGAAATCAAAGATCAGGAAAACTAAAGGGCTAGTATGTCTTAAAAGCTCTAGCATTAAATACATATAGTTACTTGGCCCTCTGATGTTACCTTCCACACTGCTACCACTCTTGTCCACATAATCACCACCTTACCACAACTGTTGCAACAGCCTCAACTGGTGTAACTCTTTCCACTCTTCCGCAGATAAGTCAATTCTCCATATAGTAGACCAAATGCTCTTTTTGAAAATATCTCCTATCACAGAGACTACATTTTAAAGCTTTTGCTTTGATTTCAAAGATTCCATTTGATTCAACATTTGGCAACAGCCTTACCTTATTAAAATCAATCTCTTCCTTTGCTCACTCATCTTCAATCAGCCAACATTTTTGCTCTTTGAACATAACAAATATCCTTCCAAGGTTTCTCCCCTATTTTTTGTGTCTGGAACAGTCTTTTCCCCCAAATACTTGCAAAGATCCTCACTTACCTTATTCAGGTGTCTTCTCAAAAGTCATCTCTTTGTAAAAGTCGTTTCTGAACACTCCATGTGTATTCTCTGCACGCCCACCTGCAGTACTTTTTCACTTTACTCCTCGTTATTTCCTTTGTGACACTTACGGCTGACATCATGAATTATCTTCATTTGGATATATTTACTTTTGTATTTCTTCCTCTCCACTAAATTTAAGAATTTATGAGGACACAGAATTATCTGACTGGCCCATACCTCTATCCCCAGTGCCTGAAATAGTGCGTGGAATAGAGTGGGCACTCAAGACATATTGATGTTGAGTGAAGAACAAATAAATGCATGAAATACAGGTGGATG